>NW_026889803.1:23415000-23807500 GCF_033153115.1 Saccostrea echinata
TTTTTCTTTTATATCTTTTTACCTGTAAATATTTTATTAAAACATATATTACAAAAGATGTGCAAAATGATAAGACCTTTCATATGATATCAAGAAAAAAGAGCTGGTCCCTCAATTTAGGGGCTCAGAGGGGCCAAAAGTCTTTCAATTGTAATTGTTGAATGATCAATATTTTGTTATAAGTTACTGAAGCGAAAATATTTACCTTAATGATTTACAACTATTTGTTTTAAAATTTTGATCATATGTAATGTAATAAGGGGCCAAAAGGGGCCAGAATGCTAAATCTTTGACGCTTTATATCTCAAAAAGGAGGAATATTTTGGTAAGCAATATTTTACAAAAGATGTTCAAATAATGTTCTAAACAATATGCACCTTTTCAATTTTTGTGAAACGGCCCCATTAAGGACTTGGAGGGGTGGCCCCTATAAATTTCCATTCAGCATATCTCTACAACGAAAAGAAATCTCTGAATAGGTGTTGAACAAAAGTGCTTCAAAATCACAAGACCTTTCATTTGATATCAAGAAAAAGGGTCTGACCCCTGAAATTAAGGGCTCAGAGGGGCCAACAGTCTTTCATTTATAACTCTTTAACAATCAATAATTTGTAATGTATTACTGAAGCAAAGATGTTTATCTTAACGAGGTTCGCTCCTGAGCTTTTGAACAGATTTTTATCTTAACCTATATTTCAAAAATTCTCCATGATATTTTAATTCTTACAATAAATTTGGATTCTACAATGCCAATTTAACTATATTCAGTTAAAACTCCATGATTAAATTCCATACCAAAAGCATTAAGTGAGGAACTATATTTTGTGGCGGAAGGTTTTTTAGAAGAAAATGATCATTTTTTTCTCTTTCGAAGTATCTAAAGTATGTTAAGTTTGGATACCTATTTTTATATGCAGTCTGCACACATAGTTATTTTTTTTGCAGTGGACTGTTTTATACTGGTCCTAAATTATCTATTAAATAAACTGTCATGAATTCTGTCATCATATTTGATAAATATAGCAAATATATTGTGAAAATGAAGAAAAAAATAGCCCTAATTTAAGCTTAAAATTAGCACTATTTTAGTAATATCTAAAAATTAACGTCACAGACCCCCACTTTTAATTTTCTTTTCTGAATATATACGATACTTTTAATCACTCTTCTTAAATTCAGTAAAATGTCATTACTTTCAAATGATTTTTTAGCTTGTTAAATTTTTAATGCCAGAAAAATGAAAATGTTTGAGTGCAAAAAGGTCAAATAATTGAACATGAGGAGTAATTTGAAAATTTCTTCATTGTCACAAATTTTAATGTGTCTATTTTAAAGGTAAAATGAGACTGTTTTTGTTCCCATAATTTATTTCAACAAAAAATATTGAAGAAAAAACTTAAAAATTGATTTATGTGTAAGATGTATTTTCAGTGCAAAAAGGTCAAACTAAATGCTCTGTAGCGCCAAAAGAAGCGCATTGACCCGCAATTTTTCTTTTGATTTTTAATAAAGCTATGTGTATAAATTCTAAAAATATACTTGATAAAAAATTCTCATTACTTTTGATGACAGCATCCAACCTCCTTAATGATTTACAACAATATATGATAAGATTTTGATCATATGTTACATAATAAGGGGTCACAAGGAGCCAGAATGCTAAATCTTTGATGCTTTACATCTCGAAAAGGGGGAATATTTTGATAAGCAATACTGAACAAAAGATGGTCAGAATAATGTTCTTAACAATATGCACCCTTTCAATTTTTGAAAAATGGCCCCATTAAGGAGTTGGAGGGGTGGCCCCTTAATATTTCCATTCAGCATATCTCCACAACGGAAAGAAGTCTCTGAATAGGTGTTGAACAAAAAATCTTCAAAGTCACAAGACCTTTCATTTGATATCAAGAAAAGGGGGCTGACCCCTCAAATTAAGGGATCAGAGGGGCCAACAGTCTTTCATCTATAGCTTTTTAACCATCAATATTTTGTTATCAGTTACTGAAGCAATAGTGTTTAACTTAAAGATTTGCCACTATATATTAAGATCATATGTTGCGTAATAAGGGGCCAAAAGGGGCCAGAATGCTAAATCTCTGACGCTTTATATCTCAACAAGGGGAGATATCTTAATAACCAATATTGAACAATAGATTTCAGAATAATGTTCTGAACAGTATGCATCCTATCAATTTTTGCAAAACGGCCCCATTAAGGGTTGTCCCCTAAATATTTCTATTCTACATATCTCGAAAATGAGAAGAAACTTCTGAATAGTTGTTGAGCAAAAAACGTTTAAAATCACAAGTCTTTTCAATTGATATCAAGAAAAAGGGGCCGACCCTTCAAATTAGGGGATCAGAGGGGCCAAAAGACTAATATGTAACTCTCAAATGTTCAAGAATTTCTTATAAATTACTGAAGCAAAAGTGCTTAACGTAACAATATGCAACAAAATGTTGCAAAATTTTGATTCTCTATTGTGTAATAAGGAGCCAAATGGGGCAAGAATGCTAAATCTTTTACGATTCATATCTTGAAAAGGGGAAACATTTTGAATAGCAAAATTCAATAAAAGATGTTCCAAGATTATGTTTTATAAATCCAAAGAATGAAATCTAAGGAGGGAAATCTTTATATCATTATCTTTCAATGAAAACTTAATCAAAATCACATCTCATCTCATCGAAAAATCGGACGGAAGACCTACTCGTTGCTCGCAACGAGATCTCATCTAGTTAGGTCTTCCGTTTTCAACGGAAGACCTATAGTGATTCTACTGTTTCTTCTTCTTCTTATTATTATTCTTATTTTTTTGACTCTCTAATTTTGTGCACGCGATTTCTCGAAGACTATTGGATGGTTTTACATGAAATTTTCAGGAAAAGTGTGTTGTAACATGAACTTGATCTATCTGAGAGATTTTTTGGAAATTTCCTTCCGGTGCCAAGTTACAGACCATTTTCTGATTTCAAAATGACATTTTGTCTGCGGATAATCTCAAGAATGACAAGAGATATCAATGTCAAACTTTCAGGGATTATAGTTCGTGATAGGTACTAGCCGGGTCGCTACTTTTTGTTCGTCGTCGGCACTTCCGGTTGCTTACAGAAGTGATCAAAGAAATCTTAAAATTTCAACTTTCCTTTTTTAAATCAATACTTACATCACATTATTGCATCGCCTTTGTAGTTTCTAAATATGTTGGTCCCACTGGAAGCAAAAACATCAACTTCCGGTTATAAGAGAAAAACTACATCATTTGAGTATTTTTCTTTCCCATTAATATCTTTTCTAGATAAAGTATTTGAAATGAATTTTAAATATGTTATTCAGACTGTAAATGTCTAGAGTAACTTCAAATATCTTTGTAAAATTCACTTCCGGTCCCATGTTTTCCTGTCCTAAAAATGAGAAGTTGTGTGAGCAAGATCTCGGAAACGATAAGGGATTATGACACCAAACTTTTATGAGCAACAAACCTTAAGATGTAGGCAAAACCATTTGGATAAAAAAGCGTCAGTCGTCACTTCCGGTCGTCACAGGAAGTGATCAAAGAAAATGAAAATTTCAACTTTTCGTTTTTTAATTAAAAATTGCATCACTTTATTGCATCTTTTTCGCAGATTCGAAAGATGTTGGTCCCACTGGAAACAAATACGACAACTTCCGGTTAGAAGAGAAAAACTAAATAATTTGAGTTTTTTAATTTCCCGTAAATATTTTTTATAGATAAAGTATTTGAAATGAATTTTAAATGTGCTATTCAGAGTGCAAATGTCTAGAGTAACCTTAAATATTTTTTCAAAAATTCACTTCCGGTCGCGTGTTTTCCTGTCCTCAAAATGAGAAGTTGTCTGAGCGAGATCTCAAAAACAGGTAAAAGATTAAAATACCAAAATTTTAAGAGTAATGGACGTTGAGAGGTATGTGAAACTATTTGGGTTAAACGTGTCAGTCGTCACTTCCGCTTGTCACAGGAAGTGATCAAAGAAATCAAAAATTTTAACTTTTCTTTTTTAAATTAAAGCTTACATGATTTTACTGCATCTCTTTCGCTGTTTTGAAATATGTTAGATTCCACCGGAAACAAAAACGTCAACTTCCGGTTTTAGGTGATAAACTACGTATTTCAATATTTAACTTTCTCATAAATATTGCTTATCGATAAAGTACTTGAAATGTTTTTATGCATTTTGTAGATACTGCAAATGTATAGAGAAACATCAGAGATTTTTTTTTTTTTATAAAATTCACTTCCAGTCACGTGTTTACCTGTCCTCAGATTAGAATTTGTTCTCACAATATTGCTCGGCAACAGTAAACGACTGAAGTCTAAAACTTTCAGAACTGATAGTCAGTCATCAGTTTATTTGAATCGCGAGGAAATCTTGTATCGCCGTTACTTCCGGTCCTGACAGGAAGTGATGCAAAAAAGTGAATGGTTAATGGTTAGCACGTTGGATTTTCATGCTGACAACCAGGGTTAAATCTCCAGAGTGTCTGAATTTCTTTTATCACCTTTTCAGCTTGAATTTACGTTTTTATTTTCAAAATCGGGCGGAAGACCTCTCATTGCTTGCAATGAGTTTCTAGTTATTATTATTATTATTTTTCCGCCCATCTAATTTTGTGCACGCGATTTCTCGAAGACTACTGGGTGGATTTACATGAAATTTGCAGGAACAATTTGTTGTAATCTGAAGTTATTTTATCCGAGAGATTTTTTGGAAAATCACTTCCGGTGCCAAGTTACGGACCATTTTCTGAATTTCAAAATGACATTTTGTCCGCGGATAATCTCAAGAACGGTAAAAGATAACAATGTGAAATTTTCAGGGATTATAGATCGTGATAAATACTAGCCTGTTCGCTACTTTTTGTTCTTCGTCGGTACTTCCGGTCGCTTACAGAAGTGATCAAAGAAATTGTAAAATTTCAACTTTCCTTTTTTAAATCAATACTTACATCACATTATTGCATCGCCTTTGTAGTTTCGAAATATGTTGGTCCCACCAGAAACAAAACGTCAACTTCCGGTTACAAGAGAAAAACTACATCATTTGAATATTTTTCTTTCCCATTAATATATTTTGTAGATAAAGTTTTTGAAATGAATTTTTAATATGTTACTCAGACTGCAAATGTCTAGAGTAACGTCACAAATCTTTGTAAAATACACTTCCGGTCACGTGTTTTTCTGTCCTCAAAATGAGAAGGTGTCTGAGCAAGATCTCGGAAACGGTAAGAGATTAAGACACCAAACTTATATGAGCAACAGACCTTAAGATGAAGGCAAAACCATTTGGGTTAAGAGCGTCAGCCGTCACTTCCGGTCGTCACAGGAAGTGATCAAAGAAATCGAAAATTTCAACTTTTCTTTTTTTAATTGAAAATTGCATCACTTTATTGCATCTTTTTTGCAGATTCGAGAGATGTTAGTCCCACCGGAAACAAAAACGACAACTTCCGGTTATAAGAGAAATACTGAATAATTTGAAGTTTTTTTACTTTCCCATAAATATTCTTTATAGATAAAGTATTTAAAATGAATTTTAAATATGTTATTCAGAGTGCAAATGTCTAGAGTAACCTTAAATATCTTTCAAAAATTCTCTTCCGGTCGTGTGTTTTCCTGTCCTCAAAATGAGAAGTCAGAAGGAGATCTCAAAAACAGGTAAAAGATTAAAACACCAAACTTTTATGAGTAATAGACCTTGAGGAGTAAGCAAAACCATTTGGGTGAAACGCGTCAGTCGTCACTTCCGCTTTTCACAGGAAGTGATCAAAGAAATCAAAAATTTTAACTTTTCTTTTTTAAATTTAAACTTGCATCACTTTATTGCATCTCTTTCGCTGTTTTGAAATATGTTAGATTCCACTGGAAACAAAAACGTCAACTTCCGGTTTTAGCAGATAAACTACTTTATTTTTATATTTAACTTTCTCATACATATTGCTTATTGACAAAGTACTTGAAATAATTTTATGTATGCTGAAGATACTGCAAATGTCTAGAGAAAAGTCAGAGATTTTTTATAAAATTCACTTCCGGTCGCGTGTTTACCTGTCCTCAAAATTAGAATTTGTTCTCACAATATTGCTTGGCAACAGCAAACGACTGAAGTCTAAAACTTTCAGGACTGATAGTCAGTCATCAGTTTATTTGAAGCGTGAGAAAATCTTGTATCGCCGTTACTTCCGGTCGTGACAGGAAGTGATGTACAAAAGTTAATGGTTAGAACGTTGGATTTTCACGCTGACAACCAGGTTTAAATCCCCAGGTTGTCGGAATTTCTTTTATAAACTTTTCAGCTTGAATTTTCATTTTTATTTTCAGAATCGGACCGAAGACCTCTCATTGCTCGCAATAAGTTTCTAGTTATTATTATTATTATTATTATTTTTCCACCCATCTAATTTTGTGCACGCGATTTCTCGAAGACTACTTGATGGATTTACATGAAATTTGCAGGAACAATGTGTTGTAAACTGAAGTTATTTTATCCGAGAGAAAATTTGGAAATTTACTTCCAGTGCCAAGTTACGGACCATTTTCTGAATTTCAAAATGACATTTTGTCCGCGGATAATCTCAAGAACGGTAAAAGATGTCAATGTGAAACTTTCAGGGATTATAGATTGTGATAAATACTAGCCAGGACATGACTTTTCATTCGTCGTCATTACTTCCGGTCGTTACCAGATGAGAATTTAAAAAGTTGATTTTTTAAAACTTTTTTGATTTTCAATATTTTTCTTTGATAGTAGTAGTGTTAATAGAGGCACTTCTGAAAGTGCTTTATATATAATTTGTTTTCAGACTGATCAATCTACTGATCAAGACCTCTCAATGCTCGCAATGAGTTTCTAGTTATTATTATTAAGGTCTTCCGTTTCCACGGAAGACCTTATAGTGATTCTATTGTTTCTTATTAAGGTCTTCCGTCTTCACGGAAGACCTTATAGTGATTCTACTGTTTCTTATTATTATTATTATTATTATTATTATTATTATTCTTATTTTTTAGACAAATTTTGTGCACGCAATATCTCGAGAACTATTCAGTGGTTTTTCATCAAACTTTCAGGGATAATGCGCTATGAAATGCCATTGTTACATTTGAAAGAGTTTTGGAGAAATTCGTTTCCGGTTCCAAGTTATGGACATTTTTCTGATTTTGAAATGACATTTTATCCGCGCGAGATCTAAAGAACGGCTAAAGATATGAACTGGAGACTTGTTGGAGAGCATAGAACATGACTTCTAGATATGCGGGTTTGCCTTTTCGTGCGTCGTGAGTACTTCCGGTCGCTACCGGAAGCGAATTTAAAAAGTCAATTTTTTCAACTTTTACGTTTTTCAATATTTTTCTTCGATTTTAATAGGGTTAATAGAGACTTTTATTGTAATGCTTAATATATAATTTGTTTTTAGAATTGTCTACCAGAATACATTTTAAAAATAGATTTTTTACACAAATCTTGTGCACGCAATATCTCAAGAAGTATTCAATGGTTTTCCATCATACTTTCAGGGATAATGCGCTATAAAATGCCATTGTTACATTTGAAAGAATTTTGGAAAAATTCGTTTCCGGTTCCAAGTTATGGACATTTTCTGATTTTGAAATGAAATTTTATCCGCGCGAGATCTAAAGAACGGCTAAAGATATGAATTGGAGAATTGTTGGAGACCATAGAACATGACTTCTAGATATGCGGGTTTGCCTTTTCGTGCGTCGTGAGTACTTCCGGTCGCTACCGGAAGCGAATTAAAAAAGTCCATTTTTTCAACTTTTACGTTTTTCAATATTTTTCTTTGATTTTAGTAGGGTTATATTCCTTTATAGATGCAAGTTACCGAACATAATAGGTATCAGATTCCTTGAGCGTCATATGGCGAGACGTGTTTTGTTGCAAAACATTCAAGACTTTTCATTAATGTTTTACTAAATGGAATAGTCCACTTTGGGGGTTAAGAGGAATATAAAATGTGTAAGAAAACTTAGCGCTGCCTTTATGTTACTTGCCCGTATACGATATGTTATATGTACAGTGTGATAAATAAACATTCTTAGGCTCGAAAATCAGGCTATAGCAACATATTTTCTTTTTAAATTTCATTGAAGCTATCACTACACTTATTCAATTGAAGACACATTTCAAAGAAAAGGTGCGAAGATTTACTCGTGACGTTTGGCGCGAAATAATGTATCTTGACCCGCCTTTCACAAATGGTCTGATGCAGTAGTGTAGAAGTACAGAAAAAGATTACACGGACATGTCTGTATTTGGAATTGCATAGAATAGAAAGCTGAATGCATAAAGAATAAAGGAAGTAAACACAATAGTTTTTTTTTTAGTTTTTATCAGAAACAGATTATTTTCTCTGCTATCAGTTATTGTTAAAAATCAAGTAACAAATCCCATGTAAATCTACTAGCACTTGCACAAAATTTAGCTGGCTAGTTTTCATCCTATAATTCGGCACTATAAGAAAACAAAATTAACCTGCCTGACACTCGTTACTTCAGGGAATGAGTGCAAGGTAAACATCGATGATGGCTGGTACATTGCGCTCGTGTAGTGGTTTCAATATTAAAGAACAAGGTTCTCTTAGGACCTTTTTTGGCCCTGTGAATTTCAGAAAAACTGAAACTGCTTGGTTTTAGTTGACAATGCATTAAATATCATTTAGACCTTTGATGACTGCGTATCTATCAAAAATGATGTAATTTTCTGGCTAGCCTATGCATTAAGACGTCATGAAATGCGTCATTTTCCTCGTATCCTGAAAATTTCTACAAAACAGCCAACTTTTAAAGCTATTTTTCGATATTTAATTTAGGACGTAACCTCTGATCTTAAATATGCAACAATTAAATGATAGAACTATTTCTGAGGATTACAAAACCTGTTTTATTTTTTTTAGATCAGAGGATGTGCTCATATTATTTCTCTTCTTTCTTTTTTAAACTAAAACTTGCATCACTTTATTGCATCTCTTTCGCTGTTTTAAAATATGTAAGATTCCACCGGAAATAATCGTCAACTTCCGGTCTATTGCTCGGAAACAGTAAACGACTGAAGTCTAAAACTTTCAGGACTGATAGTCAGTCATCAGTTTATTTGAATCGTGACAAAATCTTGTATCGCCGTTACTTCCGATCGTGACAGGAAGTGATGCAAAAAAGGGAATGGTTAATGGTTAGCACGTTGGATTTTCAGGCTGACGACCAGGGTTAAATCTCATGAGTGTCTGAATTTCTTTTATCACTTTTCAGCTTGAGTTTTCTTTTTTTTCAGAATCGGACGGAAGACCTCTCATTGCTCGCAATGAGTTTCTAGTTATTATTCTTTTTCATTTTTATTTTTTTGACCTTTTCAAATTGTGATATCTCAAAAACTACTCATTCTTTTTCAGCCAAATTTTCAGGAATGATGTATTATCTCATGCCATTTTGAAATATTGAAAATGTTTGGAAAAATTTACTTCCGGTCGGGAATTATTACGATTTTTCACTTTTTCCACTAAAATCTAGTCCATGAATGTTCTCAGAAACTGTTAAAGGTAGGAATCTGAAACTTTCAGGTATGATAGAATTTGGTTTGTAGATGTGTGATGGAAACATTTCGTGTGTCGTCGTCACTTCCGGTTGTCACAGGAAGTGATTTAAAAAGGGTAATTTTTATGACGTCGAGCTCTTGGAGCTCGAACGTAATCTAGCAAGCGCCCAGTTGAAATCGCGACCGGATATGTACGCGACCGAATGTGTCAGTCGATGCATCCGCAATAGAAAATAGCAATAGGTATAAACCAATTTCTTTGAAAACGCTCAAAATGAATAATAGCTTGAAAATAAAATTGCATCAATTATATCCGCAATTAATTCTATTGCAAAACAACAATATTATATTTTATTCTCACACAAGAAAAACGTGATGGTTGTTGCGGATGAATTTCTATAGAAAGGGTGCGTTGAATGACATGAATAACATTTCGGAACGATAACCGTAAAACAACACAACAGGAGGTAAAATAATCACAAAATTACATAAACACGAATACTTCAAGACTAAAAAGATTGAATTTCTAAATCTTAGCTTTACTTATACAATCTTCTAACCAACTCTATCCTAAAAACCGAATCGGATGATATTGACCAGTATTGCTGTATTTCTCCATTTCGTCCATTTCCCAGTATACCGTATACCACGCCCGATCGTAACTCGATCGTAATTTTAACAGACTAGAGGCTTGGTTGTAGTTTAGATGCAATCACTAATACAATGCTTTGACATTGGCAATTAGAAAAAAATATTATATAAATTCACGAAATCCTTCATAGTTCTTCAACTGACTGAAAAGAATTTAGCATGAACATGTTCGACGGTGTCTGGTCAATTCGAACCCTGCTCCATTCGGACCATGACATAAGGCCCCAGACTGTAATTGTGATATTTTGTTTAAACTATTTTTTATTATGTCTCCTGAGTCACTCACTTGACTTATTGCTACCTTCAAATTCAAAATGATCTTTTGAAATTGTTTTTCTTCTTCGACGTCATTGAAGCCTTTCAGGCTTTTGATTTTAACTTTGTTGTTTTTCATTGTTTTTTTTGTGATGTTGATAGGCTAAATAAAGAGTCTTACAAGAATGCTAGATATGTAGTTTGTTTAAAAATTGATTAACCCATACTCTAAATATTTATCATTTTTCAATTTTAAGCGATGATGTTTGATAGTGTAATGATTAGCATGTTGAATTTTCACGTGGGCGATCCGGATTTAATCCAAAGAATGTCCGAATTTTTTCTCACTTTTTTGGGCTCAAATATAAGATTTTATCTTTAAAGGGGGGGGTATGTCGTTCGACGTCAGAGCAGCAGTGTTTGACGGCACAATATCAGTGTGTCTTTTTACTCCCTCATAAAGAGTTTGCAGTTGAATTTTGCACTAATTAATGTGCATAGATGCAATTGTGATACGAGAAAACAAGGAAAACATGTTGGTAGAAATGTATATGTAGCTAGATACCTATGCAATTGTATCATAAATTGAAGAGTTGCCGAACTGTATTTTGAAAGTAGAATTTGTTACTTTCTCATGTTGATTGAATAACATATAGCAATTTCAAATGAGAGAAAAATAAACTTCAATGATATTTTTCTTTGATTTTAGTAGGGCAATATTTCTTTATAGATGCAAGTACCTGTACATAATAGGTGTCAGATTCCTTGAGCGTCATTTGGCGAGACGTGTTTTGTTGCAAAACATTCCAGTCTTTTCATTAATGCGTTACTAATTGGAATAATCCACTTTGGGGGTAAAAAGGAATATAAAATGTGTAAGAAAACTTAGCGCTGCCTTTATGTTACCTGTCCTTATACGGTATGTTATATGTACAGTGTGATAAATGTACATTCTTAGGCTAGAAAATCAGGCTATAGCAACATATTTTTTTTTAAATTTCATTGAAGCTATCACGTACACTTATTCAATTGAAGACACATTCCAAAGAAAAGGTGCGAAGATTTACTCGTGACGTTTGGCGCGAAATAAATTATCTTGACCCGCCTTTCACAAATGGTCTGATGCAGTAGTGTAGAAGTACAGAAAAAGATTACACGGAAATGTCTGAATTTGGAATTGCATAGAATAGAAAGTTGAATGCATAAAGAATAAAGTTACTTCAGGGAATGAGTGCAAGGTAAACATCGATGATGGCTGGTACATTGCGCTAGTGTAGTGGTTTCAATATTAAAGAACAAGGTTCACTTAGGGCCTTTTTTGACCCTGTGAATTTCAGAAAAACTGAAACTGCTTGGTTTTAGTTGACAATGCATTAAATATCATTTAGTCCTTTGATGACTGCGTATCTATCAAAAATGATGTAATTTTCTGGCTAGCCTATGCATTAAGACATCATGAAATGCGTCATTTTCCTCATATCCTGAAAATTTCTACATAACAGCCAATTTTTAAAGCTATTTTTCGATATTTAATATAGAACATAACCTCTGATCTAAAATATGCAACTATTAAATGATAGAACTATTTCTGAGGATTACAAAACCTGTTTTATTTTTTAGATCAGAGGAGGTGCTCATATTTTTTCAGAATCGGGTGGGAGACCTCTCATTGCTCGCAATTAGTTTCTAGTTATTAAGGTCTTCCGTCTCCAACGAAAGACCTTATTGTTTTCGTTCGGTTTCTTTTTCCCTATTATTAAGGTCTTCCGTTTCAGTCGGAAGACCTTATAGTGATTGTACTGTTTATTAAGGTCTTCCATTTTCACGGAAGACCTTATAGTGATTCTACTCTTTCTTATTATTAAGGTCTTCCGTTTTCACGGAAGACCTTATAGTGATTCTACTGTTTCTTATTATTATTATTTTTTTTTTTTTTACCAAATTTTGTGCAGGCGTTTTCTCGAAAACTATTGAGTGGTTTTACGTGAAACTTTCAGGAAAAATTAGTCATTGTATGAAGTTAGTTCATCACAAGGAAAATTTGGAAAATTCCATTCTGGTTCCAAGTTACGGGCAATTTCCTGATTTTTAAATGGAATGTTGTCCGCGAATGATCTCAAGAATGGTTAAAGATATGAACTGGAGACTTATTGGAAAGCATAGAATGTGACTTCTAAATTTGTGGAATCGCCTTTTCGTTCGTCATCGGCACTTCCGGTCGTGTACGGAAGTGATCGAAAAAATCGTAAAATTTCAACTTTCCTTTTTTGAATTAATTCCTATATCACATTATTGTATCTCTTGTGTAGTTTCGAAATATGTTGGTCCCACCGGAAACAAAAACATCAAATTCCGGTTATAAGAGAAAAACTACATAATTTGAGTATTTTTCTTTCCCATTAATATCTTTTGTAGATAAAGTATTTGAAATGAATTTTGAATATGTTATTCAGACTGCAAATGTCTAGAGTAACGTCAAATATTTTTGTAAAATTCACTTCCGGTTGCGTGTTTTTTTTGTCCTCAAAATGAGAAGTTGTCGGAACATTGATCTCGGAAACGGTAAGGGATTAAGACACCAAACTTATATGAGCAACAAACCTTAAGATGTAGGCAAAACCATTTGGGTTAAGAGCGTCAGCCGTCACTTCCGGTCGTCACAGGAAGTGATCAAAGAAATCAAAAATTTCAACTTTTCTTTCTTAGATTAAATATTGCAACACTTTATTGCATCTTTTTCGCAGATTCCAAAGATGTTGGTCCCACTGGAAATAAAAACGACAACTTCAGGTTATAAGGCAGCGAAAAACTACATAATTTGAGTATTTTACTTTCTCAGCAATATTTTTTTTCTAGATAAAGTATTTGAAATGAATTTTAAATATGTTATTCAGACTGTGAATGTCTAGAGTAATCTTAAATATCTTTCAAAAATTCACTTCCGGTCGCATGTTTTCTTGTCCTCAAAATGTGAAGTCTGAGCGAGATCTCGAAACCAGGTAAGATTAAAACACCAAACTTTTATGAGTAATAGACCTTGAGGAGTAGGCAAAACCATTTGGGTTAAACGCGTCAGTTGTCACTTCCACTTTTCACAGTAAGTGATCAAAGAAATCTAAAAAAATTAACTTTTCTTTTCTAAATTAAAGCTTGCATCACTTTATTGCATCTCTTTCGCTGTTTTGAAATATGTTAGATTCCACCGGAAACAAAAACGTCAACTTCCGGTTTTAGGAGATAAACTACTTTATTTTGATATTTAACTTTCTCATAAATATTGATCATCGATAAAGTACTTGAAATGACTTTATGTATGTTGTGTATACTGCAAATGTCTAGAGAAAAGTTGGAGATTCTTATAAAATTCACTTCCTGTCTCGTGTTTACCTGTCCTCAAAATTAGAATTTGATCTCACAGTCATCGGTTTATTTGAAGCGTGAGAAAATCTTGTATAGCCGTTACTTCCGGTACTTCCAGTCGTGACCAGAAGTGGTGTAAAAAAGTGAATGGTTAATGGTTAGCACGTTTGATTTTCACGCTGACGACCAGAGATAAATCTCCAGAGTGTCTGAATTTCTTTTATCTCTTTTTTCAGCTTGAATTTTCGTTTTTATTTTCAGAATCGGACGGAAGACCTGTCATTGCTCGCAATGAGTTTCTAGTTATTATTATTTATTTTTTTTCCCGTTTTTTGTCCAAGCGATTTCTCAGAGATGGCTCAATGGATTTTCTTGAAACTTTCAGGGATTATGACAAATAAAATAAACTAAAAACATTTTTAAGGATTTTGCAAAATTCACTTCTGGTCATCAGATATCTCCAATTTCCGTTTTTTCAAAAGAGTTCATGTCCGGACCTTTTCTCTGAAACAGTTAAAGATTAAGTCACCAAACTTCCAGGGATTATAGATCATGACAAGTAGGTTTGTGGAATATGTTTAAATCTGTCAGCCGTCACTTCCGGTCGTCACAGGAAGTGATCAAAGAAATCGAAAATTTCAACTTTTCTTTTTTGGATGAAATCTTGCATGACATTATTGCATCTGTTTTGCAGTTTCGAAATATGTTGGTCACACCGGAAACAAAAACGTCAACTTCCGGTTATAAGTGAAAAACTACATAATTTGAGTATTTTACTTTTCCATAAATATCACTTATAGATTAAGTATTTGAAATGGTTTTTTAATATGTTATTTAGACTGCAAATGTCTAGAGTAAAGTCAAATATCTTGGTAAAATTCACTTCGGTCACGTGTTTTACTGTCCGCAAAATAAGAATTTGTGCAAGTGAGATCTCAGAAACGGTAAGAGATTTAGACACCAAACTTATATGAGTAATAGAACTTAAGGAGTAGGCAAAACCATTTGGGTTAATAGCATCAGCTGTCACTTCCGGTTGTCACAGGAAGTGATCAAAGAAATCAAAAATTTCAACTTCTCTCTTTTGAAATAAAAATTGCATCAAATAATTGAATCTCTTTCACAGTTTCTATATGCGTTGGTCTCACTGGAAGCAAAAACGATTACTTCCGGTTATAAGAAAAAACTATGTAATTGGGATTTTTAACTTTCCCAAAAATATCGCTTATAGATAAAGTTTTTGAAATGATTTTTATATATGTTATTGAGACTGCAATTGTCTAGTGTGACGTTAACCATCTTAGGAAAATGCACTTCCGGTCGCGTGTTTTTCTGACCTCAAATTGAGATTTTATTCACCAAATTGTTCAGAAACAGTACATTGCTGAAGTCTAAAACTTTCAGAACTGATAGTCAGTCCTCAGTTTATCTACATCATGTAAAAATCGTACGTTTCCGTCACTTCCGGTCGTGACAGGAAGTGATGAAAAAAAGTGAATTTTTAAAGTTTTTTTTTCTTTTTACAGAAATGTTAGGCTAATGCGGATGTTAGATAGACTATAACCATGCAATTTATTTTCACCGGAAGTGCCAATCGAAAAACCGGAAGTTGTCTCAAACATGAGTAGTTTTTCCTGGAAACTTTTAGGGAGAATCAGTTGTGAATAATTTAGGTGTAGAATGAACATTTTATTCATTTGGAGTACTTTCATTCATGATGAAGTACATAAAGAAAACAGGAAAGTAATTCCATTTGTTTTTATTTGTATTTACATATCTTTGGAAGCCTTGAGATAACTTTTGTTATTTATTTAGAGTAATCTTATTTACAAGATCGTGTTGTTTTTTTTTCGAAGAAGTCAAGAAAACGGAAGACCTGTTATTGCCTAGGCAATAAGTATCTAGTTATTAAGGTCTTCCGTCTTCACGGAAGACCTTATAGTGATTCTACTGTTTCTTCTTCTTCTTCTTATTTTTTTGACCAAATTTTGTGCAGGCGTTTTCTCGAAAACTGTTCAGTGGTTTTCAGTGAAACTTTCAGGAAAAATGAGTCATTAAGTGAACTTTGTTCATCACAAAGAAAATTTGGTAAATTCTCTTTTGGTTCCAAGTTATGGACTATTTCCTGATTTTTAAATGGACTTTTGTCACTGAGTGTTCTGAAAAACGGCTAAAGATATGAACTGGAGACTTATTGGAGAAGATAGATCATGACCTTTAGATTTGCAGAATTATCTTTTTGTGCGTCGTCACCACTTCCTGTTGCTACCGGAAGCAAATTTAAAAAAGGGCATTTTTTAACTTTTTTTGTTTTTCAATTTTCTTTTTATAATTTTAGTAAATTTAAGAGAGACTCTTTTGTAAATGCTTAATATGCAATTTGTTTTAAAATTGATCAATCCAAACTCTAGATATTCGCATTTTAAAATTTGAAGCGGGTCCAAAATGGCGGCTGTCTACGACGAGCAGGTTGGCACTCGGAGCTCCTCGGGTGGCTCGTTCCTCGCACACTAACCTCGGACGTCAATGGTTTCTAACATGTTGCTGATACAGTCATGTGATCTTATTTGAAATTCCTCCAAATGTTATACTTTTGAAGTCTGAGTTACTTTGAAACACGCCCAACACTATGTTTTGCTTTCAAAGACTACTTACATGATGTTGTGATCAAAACCAATATCCAAGGAAGAAATAGACAAGAGAAAAAAATGTTTGAAGAACTTTATGTAGAGTAAAATATGAAATGAGTTACAAGGCAGTTTCCGGCGGGGAAATGTAATCGATTTGATGGACATTTCTCCACCAATCACTTCCGAGGTTTGTATTGAGCGTAGCGGAGTCAGTCCAGGATTGCCGATTGGCAGATTGGAGTTTACAGAGACATCCGAGCGTCTTGTTGAACGAAACTACCATAAGGATCAATGAAATATGAAGGAATTGATGGATCTTTCAGATTATGAAATGGATAATCTGTCTTTGAAAACATAAATACTCTGACCTAAAATGCAATAAAAGAATTAATTTGTACGGTATATACAATAATATATATGATAACGGAGACCATTCAATAGAGCATACATTTCAAAGGAAAGGCGCGAAGATTTACTCGTGACGTAATGTATCGTGACTCTTCTTTCGTAGTAGAAAAATGGTCTGATGCAGAAGTGCAGAAGAAAATTACACGGACACGTTTGTATGAAATACAGGTACATGGAATTGCGTGGAATAAAAAGTTGATACACAAAGAATAAAGGAAGTAAACAGTATCATCAGTTCATCAGTAAAAGATTATTTGTTATTGTTTAAACTCAAGTAACGAATTCCGATGTGAATCCGCTTGCACAAAATTTGGCTAACTAGCTCTCATTCTATAATTCCGCACTATATAAAAAAAACTTTTAACCTCCCTGACGCTCGTTACTTCAGGCAATGATACAAAGTTAACATCGATGATGGCTGGTAAAGTTGCGCTTGTGTAGTGGCTTCCATATTGAATTTTCACGAATTTCTTTTATCTCTTTTTGAGCTTGAATTTTCGTGTGTTTTTTTTTCAGAATTGGACGGAAAACCTCTCATTGCTCGCAATGAGTTTCTAGTTATTATTATTATTAAGGTCTTCCGTCTCCAACGGAAGACCTTATTCTTTTCGTTCGGTTTCTTTTTCCCTATTATTATTAAGGTCTTCCGTCTTCAACGGAAGACCTTATTGTTTTCCTTCGGTTTCTTTTTCCCTATTATTATTATTATTCTTACCGATTTTGTGCACGCAAGTTCTCGGTAACGTCTCGGCCGATTTTCATGAAACTTTCAGATCTGATAGGTATTGATCTGAACCTTATTGGAAATTTTTTTCGTTGATGACGTCACTTTCCATCTCGAGATATTTAGGATTTTCTGATTTTCAGAGGGTCGGCTTGTCCTGGAAACTCCTCCGAAACGACTTAAGATATGGATTCAAGATTTTCAGTGAAGGTAGGGGAAGGTTTGTAGATTTGCAGGCAGGTGTCCAAATATCTCTAGCGCAAAAGGCGCCGAAGCTCGGTAGGACTCAAAAAATGTCTCAGAAACATCTCACAAAATTTAACACCTTTTCTTTCATATCTTCATACATATTAAGAATTTGTTAAAACATATAGAAGAAAAGTTGTGCAAAATGAGATGACCTTTCATTTGATATCAAGAATAAGGGGCTCAGAGTGGCCATAAGTCTTTAATCTTTAACTCTTTAACAATCAATAATTTGTAATACATTACTGAAGCAAAGATGTTTATCTTAATGATTTACAACAATATATGAAAAGATTCTGATCATATGTTACGTAATAAGGGGTCACAAGGGGCCAGAATGCTAAATCTTTGACGCTTTATATCTCGAAAAGGGGGAATATTTTGATAAGCAATACTGAACAAAAGATGGTCAGAATAATGTTCTAAACAATATGCACTCTTTCAATTTTTGTCAAACGGCCCCATTAAGGACTTTGAGGGGTGGCCCTTAAATATTTCCATTCAACATATCTCCACAACGAAAAGAAATCTCTGAATAGTTGTTGAACAAAAAGTCTTCAAAATCACAAGACCTTTCATTTGATATCAAGAATAAGGGACTGACCCCTCAAATTAGGGGCTGAGAGGGGCCAAAAGTCTTTCATCTATAACTCTTTAACGATCAATAATTTGTAATACATTACTGAAGCAAAGATGTTTATCGTAATGATTTACAACAATATATGATAAGATTCTGATCATATATTACGTAATAAGGGGTCACAAGGGGCCAGAATGCTAAATTTTTTACGCTTTATATCTCGAAAAGGGAAAATATTTTGATAAGCAATACTGAACAAAAGATGGTCAGAATAATGTTCTAAACAATATGCACTCTTTCAATTTTTGTCAAACGGCCCCATTAAGGACCTGTTGGGGTTGCCCCTAAATATTTCCATTCAACATATCTCCACAACGAAAAGAAATCTATGAATAGTTGTTGAACAAAAAGTCTTCAAAATCACAAGACCTTTCATTTGATGTCAAGAAAAAGGGACTGACCCCTCAAATTAGGGGCTCAGAGGGGCCATAAGTCTTTCATCTATAACTCTTTAACGATTAATAATTTGTAATACATTACTAAAGCAAAAATGTTTATCTTAACGATTTACAACAATATATGAAAAGATTCTGATCATATATTACGTAATAAGGGGTCACAAGGGGCCAGAATGCTAAATCTTTGACGCTTTATATCTCGAAAAGGGGGAATATTTTGATAAGCAATACTGAACAAAAGATGGTCAGAATAATGTTCTAAACAATATACACCCTTTCAATTTTTGTCAAATGGCCCCATTAAGGACTTGGAGTGGTGGCCCCTAAATATTTCTATTCAGCACATCTCCACAACGAAAAGAAATCTCTGAATAGTTATTGAACAAAAAGTCTTCAACATCACAAGACCATTCATTTTATGTCAAGAAAAAAGGGGCTGACCCCTCAAACTAGGGGCTCAGAGGGGCCAAAAGCATGTCATCTATAGCTCTTTGATAATGTTATATAAATCAAAAGAATGAAATCTAATTAGGGAAGTTTATATATTATTATGTTTTCACAAAGATCATAGTCAAAATCATATATCATCTTATAGAAAAATCGGACGGAAGACCTACTCGTTGCTCGCAACGAGATCTCATCTAGTTATTATTATTATTCTTAACGATTTTGTGCACGCAAGTTCTCGGTAACGTCTTGGCCGATTTTCATGAAACTTTCAGATCTGATAGGTATTGATCTGAACCTTATTGGAAATTTTTTTCGTTGATGACGTCACTTTCCATCTCGAGATATTTAGGATTTTCTAATTTTCAGAGGGTCGGCCTGTCCTGGAAACTCCTCTGAAACGACTTAAGATATTGAGTCAAGTTTTTCAGTGAAGGTAGGGGAAGGTTTGTAGATTTGCAGGCAGGTGTCCAAATCTCGATAGCGCAAAAGGCGCCGAAGCTCGGTAGGGCTCAAAAAATGTCTCAGAAACATCTCACAAAATTTTACACCTTTTCTTTTGTATCTTCATACATGTTAAGAATTTGTTAAAACATATAGAAAAAAAGTTGTGCAGAATGATACGACCTTTCATTTGATATCAAGAAAAAGGGGCTGACCCCTCAAATTAGGGTCTCAGAGGGGCCAAAAGTCTTCAACCTATTACTCTTTAACGATCAATAATTTGTAATACATTATTGAAACAAAGATGCTTATCTTAACGATTTACATCAATATATGATAAGATTTTGATCATATGTTACATAATAAGGGGTCACAAGGGGCCAGAATACTAAATCTTTGATGCTTTATATCTCGAAAAGGGGGAATATTTTGATAAGCAATACTGAACAAAAGATGGTCAGAATAATGTTCTAAACAATATGCACCCTTTCAATTTCTGTCAAACGGCCCCATTAAGGACTTGGAGGGGTGGCCCCTAAATATTTCCATTCAGCATATTTCCACAATGAAAAGAAATCTCTGAATAGTTGTTGAACAAAACGTTTTCAAAATCACAAGACCTTTCAATTGATATCAAGAAAAAGGGGCTGACCCCTCAAACTAGGGGTTCAGAGGGGCCAAAAGCAATTCATCGATAGCTCTTTGATAATGTTTATAAATCCAAGAATTGAAATCTAATTAGGGAAGTCTTTATATATTATTATCTTTTAACAAAGATCATAGTCAAAATCATATCTCATCTTATCGAAAAATCGGACGGAAGACCTACTCGTTGCTCGCAACGAGATCTCATCTAGTTATTAAGGTCTTCCGTCTCCAACGGAAGACCTTATTGTTTTCGTTCGGTTTCTTTTTCCCTATTATTATTATTATTATTATTATTAAGGTCTTCCGTCTCCAACGGAAGACCTTATTGTTTTCGTTCGGTTTCTTTTTCCCTATTATTATTATTATTATTATTATTACCGATTTTGTGCATGCAAGTTCTCAGTAACGTCTTGGCCGATTTTCATGAAACTTTCAGATCTGATAGGTATTGATCTGAACCTTATTGGAAATTTTTTTCGTTGATGACGTCACTTTCCATCTCGAGATATTTAGGATTTTCTGATTTTCAGAGGGTCGGCTTGTCCTGGAAACTCCTCCGAAACGACTTAAGATATTGAGTCACGATTTTCAGTGAAGGTAGGGGAAGGTTTGTAGATTTGCAGGCAGGTGTCCAAATCTATCTAGCGCAAAAGGCGCCAAAGCTCGGTAGGGCTCAAAAAATGTCTCAGAAACATCTCACAAAATTTTACACCTTTTCTTTTATATCTTTACACATGTTAAAAAATTGTTAAAACATATAAAAGAAAAGTTGTGCAGAATGATACGACCTTTCATTTTATATCAAGAAAAAGGGGCTGACCCCTCAAATTAGGGGCTGAGCAGGGCCAAAAGTCTTCCATCTTTAACTCTTTAACGATCAGTAATTTGTAATACATTACTGAAGCAAAGATGTTTATCTCAACGATTTACAACAATATATGATAAGATTCTGATCATATGTTACGTAATAAAGGGTCAAAAGGGGCCAGAATACTAAATCTTTGATGCTTTATATCTCGAAAAGGGAGAATATTTTGATAAGCAATACTGAACAAAAAATGATCAGAATAATGTTCTAAACAATATGCACCCTTTCAATTTTTCTCAAACGGCCCCATAAAGGACTTGGAGGGGTGGCCCCTAAATATTTCCATTCAGCATATCTCCATAACGAAAAGAAATCTCTGAATAGTTGTTGAACAAAAAGTCTTCAAAATCACCAGACCTTTCATTTGATATCAAGAAAAAGGAGCTGACCCTTCAAATTAGGGGCTCAGAGGGGGCCAAAAGTCTTTCATTTTTAACTTTTTAACGATCAATAATTTGTAATACATTACTGAAGCAAAGATGTTTATCTTAACGATTTACAACAATATATGATAAGATTCTGATCATATGTTACGTAATAAAGGGTCAAAAGGGGCCAGAATACTAAATCTTTGATGCTTTATATCTCGAAAAGGGAGAATATTTTGATAAGCAATACTGAACAAAAAATGATCAGAATAATGTACTTAACAATATGCACCCTTTCAATTTTTCTCAAACGGCCCCATAAAGGACTTGGAGGGGTGGCCCCTAAATATTTCCATTCAGCATATCTCCATAACGAAAAGAGATCTCTGAATAGTTGTTGAACAAAAAGTCTTCAAAATCACCAGACCTTTCATTTGATATCAAGAAAAAGGAGCTGACCCTTCAAATTAGGGGCTCAGAGGGGGCCAAAAATCTTTCATTTTTAACTTTTTAACGATCAATAATTTGTAATACATTACTGAAGCAAAGATGTTTATCTTAACGATTTACAACAATATATGATAAGATTTTGATCATATGTTACGTAATAAAGGGTCAAAAGGGGCCAGAATGCTAAATCTTTGACGCTTTATATCTCGAAAAGGGGGAATATTTTGATAAGCAATACTGAACAAAAGATGGTCAGAATAATGTTCTAAACAATATGCACCCTTTCAAATTTTGTCAAACGACCCCATTAAGGACTTGGAGGGGTGGCCCCTAAATATTTCCATTCAGCATATCTCCATAACGAAAAGAAATCTCTGAATAGTTGTTGAACAAAAAGTCTTCAAAATCACAAGACCTTTCATTTGATATCAAGAAAAAGGAGCTGACCCTTCAAATTAGGGGCTCAGAGGGGCCAAAAGTCTTTCATTTTTAACTTTTTAACGATCAGTAATTTGCAATACATTACTGAAGCAAAGTTGTTTATCTTAACGATTTACAACAATATGTGATAAGATTCTGATCATATGTTACGTAATAAAGGGTCAAAAGGGGCCAGAATGCTAAATCTTTGATGCGTTATATCTCGAAAAGGGAGAATATTTTGATAAGCAATACTGAACAAAAGATGGTCAGAATAATGTTCTAAACAATATGCACTCTTTCAATTTTTCTCAAACGGCTCCATTAAGGACTTGGAGGGTTGGCCCCTAAATATTTCCATTCAACATATCTCCACAACGAAAGGAAATCTCTGAATAGTTGTTAAACAAAAAGTCTTCAAAATCACAAGACCTTTTATTTGATATCAAGAAAAAGGGGCTGACCCCTCAAACTAGGGGCTCAGAGGGGCCAGAAGTCTGTCATCTATAGCTCTGATAATGTTATAAAAATCAAAAGAATGAAATCTAATTAGAGAAGTCTATATATTATTATCTTTTAACAAAGTTCATAGTCAAAATCATATCTCATCTTATCGAAAAATCGGACGGAAGACCTACTCGTTGCTCGCAACGAGATCTCATCTAGTTATTCTTACCGATTTTGTGCACGCGAGTTCTCGGTAACGTCTTGGCCGATTTTCATGAAACTATCAGATCTGATAGGTATTGATCTGAACCTTATTGGAAATTTTTTTCGATGATGACGTCACTTTCCATCTTGAGATATTTAGGATTTTCTGATTTTCAGAGGGTTGGCTTGTCCTGGAAACTCCTCCGAAATGACTTCAGATATTGAGTCAAGATTTTCAGTGAAGGTAGGGGAAGGTTTGTAGATTTGCAGGCAGGTGTCCAAATCTATCTAGCGCAAAAGGCCCCGAAGCTCGGTAGGGCTCAAAAAATGTCTCAGAAACATCTCACAAAATTTAACACCTTTTCTTTCATATCTTCATACATGTTAAGAATTTGTTAAAACATATAGAAGAAAAGTTGTGCATAATGATCCGACCTTTCATGTGATATCAAGAAAAAGGGGCTGACCCCTCAAATTAGGTTCTCAGAGGGGCCAAAAGTCTTTCATCCTTAACTCTTTAATGATCAATAATTTGTAATACATTACTGAATCAAAGATGCTTATCTTAACGATTTACATCAATATATGATAAGATTCTGATCATATGTTACATAATAAGGGGTCACAAGGGGTCAGAATGCTAAATCTTTGATGCGTTATATCTCGAAAAGGGAGAATATTTTGATAAGCAATACTGAACAAAAGATGGTCAGAATAATGTTCTAAACAATATGCACTCTTTCAATTTTTCTCAAACGGCTCCATTAAGGACTTGGAGGGTTGGCCCCTAAATATTTCCATTCAGCATATCTCCACAACGAAAAGAAATCTCTGAATATTTCTTGAACAAAACGTTTTCAAAATCACAAGACCTTTCATTTGATATCAAGAAAAAGGGGCTGACCCCTCAAACTAGGGGCTGAGAGGGACCAAAAGCATGTCATCTATAGCTTTTTAGCTCACCTGAGCTGAAAGCTCAAGTGAGCTTTTCTGATCACCCGTTGTCCGTCGTCCGTCCGTCCGTCTGTCTGTCCGTCCATCTGTAAACTTTTCACATTTTCAACTTCTTCTCAAGAACCACTGGGCCAATTTTAACCAAACTTGGTACAAAGCATCCTTGGGTGAAGGGGAGTTTAAATTGTTAAAATAAAGGGCCAAGCCCCCTTCCAAGGGGAGATAATCAAGAAAAGACAAAAATAGGGTGGGGTCATTAAAAAATCTTCTTCTCAAGAACCACTGGGCCAGAAAAGCTGAAACTTATGTGAAAGCATCCTGGGGTAGTGTAGATTCTAAATTGTTCAAATCATGACCCCCAGGGGTAGGGCGGGGCCACAATAGGGAATCCAAGTTTTACATTGAAATATGTAGAAAAAATCTTTAAAAATCTTCTTCTCAAGAACCACTGGGCCAGAAAAGCTGAAACTTATGTGGAAGCATCCTGGGGTAGTGTAGATTCTAAATTGTAAAAACCATGACAACCAGGGGTAGGGCGGGGCCACAATAGGGAATCCAAGTTTTACATTGAAATATGTAGAAAATATCTTTAAAAATCTTGTTCTCAAGAACCACTGGGCCAGAAAAGCTGAAACTTATGTGGAAGCATCCTGGGGTAGTGTAGATTCTAAATTGTTCAAATCATGACCCCTGGGGTAGGGCGGGGCCACAATAGGTATTACAAGGGGGAAATCAGGTGAAAAACAGCAAGGCCAAAGTTACTCAGGTGAGCGTTGTGGCCCATGGGCCTCTTGTTTAATAATGTTATATAAATCAAAAGAATGAAATCTAATTAGCGAAGTCTATATATTATTATCTTTTAACAAAGATCATAGTCAAAATCATGTCTCATCTTATAGAAAAATGGGACGGAAGACCTACTCGTTGCTCGCAACGAGATCTCATCTAGTTATTATTATTATTATTCTCGATTTTGTGCACGCAAGTTCTCGGTAACGTCTTGGCCGATTTTCATACAACTTTCAGATCTGATAGGTATTGATCTGAACCTTATTGGAAATTTTTTTCTTTGATGACGTCACTTTCTATCTCGAGATATTAAGGATTTTCTAATTTTCAGAGGGTCGGCCTGTCCTGGAAACTCCTTCGAAATGACTTAAGATATTGAGTCAATTTTATCAGTGAAGGTAGGGGAAGGTTTGTAGATTTGCAGGCAGGTGTCCAAATCTCAATAGCGCAAAAGGCGCCGAAGTTCGATAGGGCTCAAAAAATGTCTCAGAAACATCTAACAAAATTTTACACCTTTTCTTCATACATGTTAAGAATTTGTTAAAACATATAGAAGAAAAGTTGTGCAGAATGATACGACCTTTGATTTGATATTAAGAAAAAGGGGCTAACCCCTCAAATAAGGGGCTCAGAGGGGCCAAAAGTCATTCATCTTTAACTCTTTAACGATCAATAATTTGTGATACATTACTGAAGCAAAGATGTTTATCTTAATGAATTACAACAACATATGATAAGATTCTGATCATGTTACGTAATTAGGGGTCACAAGAAGCCAGAATGCTAAATCTTTGACACTTTATATCTCGAAAAGGGGGAATATTTTGATATGCAATGCTGAACAAAAGATGGTCAGAATAATGTTCTAAACAATATGCACCCTTTCAATTTTTGTCAATTAGCCCCATTAAGGACTTGGAGGGGTGGCCTCTAAATATTTCCATTCAGCATATCTCCACAACGAAAAGAAATCTCTAAATAGTTGTTGAACAAAAAGACTTCAAAATCACAAGACCTTTCAGTTGATATCAAGAAAAAGGGGCTGAGCCTTCAAATTAGGGGCTCAGAGGGGCCAAAAGTCTTTCATCTTTAACTCTTTAACGATCAATAATTTGTAATACATTTCTGAAGCAAAGATGCTTATCTTAATGATTTACAACAATATATGAAAAGATTCTGATCATATGTTACGTAATAAGGGGTCACAAGGGGCCAGAATGCTAAATCTTTGATGCTTAATATCTCGAAAAGGGGGAATATTTTGATATGCAATGCTGAACAAAAGATGGTCAGAATAATGTTCTAAACAATATGCACCCTTTCAGTTTTTGTCAATCGGCCCCATTAAGGACTTGGAGGGGTGGCCCCTAAATATTTCAAATCAGCATATCTCCACAACGAAAAGAAATCTCTGAATAGTTGTTGAACAAAAAGTCTTCAAAATCACAAGACCTTTCAGTTGATATCAATAAAAAGGGGCTGACCCCTCAAACTAGCTCAGAGGGGCCAAAAGCCTGTCATCTATAGCTCTTTGATAATGTTATATAAATCAAAAGAATGAAATCTAATTAGGGAAGTCTATATATCATTATCTTTTAACAAAGATCATAGTCAAAATCATATCTCATCTTATCGAAAAATTGGACAGAAGACCTACTCGTTGCTCGCAACGAGATCTCATCTAGCTAAGGTCTTCCGACTTCCTTTGGAAGACCTTATTGTTTTCCGTCTGTTTCCTATTATTAAGTCTTCCGTTCACAACGAAAGACTTATAGTGATTGTATTGTTTCTTTTTATTAAGTCTTCCGTTCACAACAGAAGACTTATAGTGATTGTATTGTTTCTTTTTATTATTATTATTATTATTCCTCCCAAATTTTGTGAGCGCGATTACTCAGAGATGGTTGGATAGATTTTCACAATTTTTCACATGATAGTAGGCTGATATATGAAGTTTATATAAAATTCCGTTTTTTGAAAAATTCACTTCCGGTCCGAAGTTACGGCCGAATTTCCAATTTTTAAATGGACTTTTGTCCGGAATTTTTCTCGGAAACGGTTTAAGGTAAAGATGTGACATTTACAGGGGTATTAGACCATGACATTCTCTTTGTTTCGAAGTTGTTTTCGTGTGTTTCCGGTACTTCCTGTCCGAACCGGAAGTGAACTTGTGTTTGGTCAATTTTCAACTTTTTTGTTTTTTAATATTTTTTCAAGATATTATTATGTATAACAGAGGTTATTCTACAAATACTAAATATATAATTTGTTTTGAAATCAGATTCCACATTTTGCAGATTTTCGGTACCCTCATTTTCCCTATTTACCTAGTGTGTAGACAATGGGCAAAGAAAGATAACTCTGATTTGTAAGTTAGAATAGAACTTTCGAGATAAAGGCGGAAATAGTATCGATGACGTTAGAGACATATACACTCTCCATATCAAAATATTTAGACGTTCTATACATGTATTCACTCTTCAAAATTTAAGAGTACGTTGGTTACCGCTTCCAGTGTATGTAAAGTTTGAAGTTGCCAGTGTAGTGTAAGTCTGTATTGACAGTTAGTTAATTTACACATGAATATATCTAAAAAAAAAAATTAATATATATATGCTAGGTAGCTAATTCAAGTAAATATATTATAAGCACTGAATATACATTTATAGTGATGGACAGGCATGCAGTTTTATCTATTTCGTATATTAAGTTCAGAATACGATAGTTATAAGCCTTCTATAATGCAGACGATTTATTATTCTCTATGATCTGAATGCGAAATTATCCCGATTTCCGAGTTTTACTTTCGATATTAAAATATTTACATACACTCAAAAAAGGAATTAAGCGATAGAAAATTGTAATACAGTACTGTTTTAAAGCCTTTATAAATAAATTGATATCTGCCACTGAAAAGAAAGAAAATCAATCTATAGATTAGATTTGGTTATTACATATATATTTGATAAAAAGTTAAATTATTTATGACACATGATCTATACTCTATATACCCAAGGAATTATAAAAGATGTGAAAAGGCGACTCTTGGATTCTTGTGAAATACTCAAAGGGTTAAAGAGTGTGTGAAATAATGGTACGCTATATATTTCTTTTGAAAAAAAAAAAAAACATGATAAAAAAATTGTACAAGTCTGTTGATATGTTGGATAAGTATATCTGAATGAACACAATTTTATGCAATGATATATAATCATGTACATGCAACTGACGTCCGTACTTTTCCTTGTAATTCATAAAATTATCTAATTCCTTTGAAGCCCCCCCCCCTCCCCCCCCCCCGTCTTGAATTTGAATTATATATTCGTTTTAGATTTAAATCTGGAACATGTGAATAACATTACCTTTTACATGTATACAGAATTTCATATTTTATAATTATGAAATGTTCAATTTACATGTCTGAGAGAGAGAGAGAGAGAGGAGAGATTCCCTCTTAATCCCGATCCAAACCAAAAATTAGTTCTTTATCGGTCACACCCATTCTTTATTAGATGTTTTCTGATTTCATAGTCAGTCATGGTCACATCCTGTATATTTTTCAGCTTAAAAAGTATCACACGAAGTGCACGTGTGTTGACCTGTCAATCAAAATCACTTGGCGCTGTATGCACTGCAATTAAGTAGCCTGAGTTCGAAATGATCTTGAAGTATGATCTTTAGGTAAATCTGATGCAACAAACTTGTGAAAAAAATAGAATAAAATAAAAAATAAATATCTCGGTATTATGAACTTCGACTGTGGGACGTGGAGACCGGTCCTTTGGATGAGATCGTATAAATCGAGGTCCCTTGTCGCAGAAGATGCTGGCATAAAAAAGTTTCCCCACTGCTCAATTGCGATAAGTGCCAAAGTATAGGACAAAAATTTACAGTCTCCACTGGCGAGTGGTGGCGTCTCCATGTGAGTGAAAAATTCTGGAGAGGGACGTTAAACAACATACGTATAATCAATCAATCAATCAATCAATCGATTGCTGAAGAATTACTGTAATTGAATAATCTGTCTTATAGGTATGTTGTCAAATCTTGATATTATAACTTTACAAAACTCAGTGACTTTACGTTTAATGTGATACTAACTTAATTCATTATATTTTTTTATAACACCATCACAATTATGCCAAAACATACACACAGTGAAGTTTATGATAGTACGGTGTTCGTTCGTCTGTTTGTTTGTCTTAGAAATGATTGCAAACATTTTTTTTTTTTAAATTGCTAATGATATACGTATATCTCTTATAGGTGCAAAATGTATTATACAAGATTGATAATGAAAATCAAAGTACCTTAAGTACTGAAAAGACTTTTTTCCAGTTATTTTTTTCTTTCACAGTAAATATGATATGTATGTTTTTTACACAGAAAAAAGCAAATTCTTACAGATTTAGAAGAACGGAAGACTTTTTTGTTGCCATGGCAACAAGAGTCTAGTTATTATTAAGTCTTCCGTTCACAACGGAAGACTTATAGTGTTTGTATTGTTTCTTTTTATTATTATTATTATTATTATTATTATTATTATTCCTCCCAAATTTTGTGAGCGCGATTACTCAGGGATGGCTTGATAGATTTTCACAATTTTTTACAGGATAATAGGTTGATATGTGAAGTTTATATAAAATTCCGTTTTTTGAAAAATTCACTTCCGGTCCGACATTATGGCCGAATATTAAATTTTAAAATGGACTTTTGTCCGGCGTTTTTCTCAGGAACGGTTTGAGGTAAAGATGTGAAATTTACAGGAGTATTAGATCATGACATTCTCTTTGTTTCGAAGTTGTTTTCGTGTGTTTCCGGTACTTCCTGTCCGATTCGGAAGTGAACTTGTTTTTGGTCAATTTTTAACTTTTTTGTTTTTTAATATTTTTCAAGATATTATTATGTATAACAGAGGTTATTCTACAAATACTAAATATATAATTTGTTTTGAAATCAGATTCCACATTTTGTAGATTTTTGGTACCGTCATTTTCCCTATTTGCCTATTGGGCAAAGAAGGATAACTCTGACTTGTAAGTGAGAATAGAACTTTCGAGATAAAGGCGGAAATAGTATCGATGACGTTAGAAACATATACACTCTCCATATCAACATATTTAGACGTTCCATATTCACTCTTTTAAATGTAAGAGTACGTTAGTTACCGATTCCAGTGCATGTATAGTTTAAAGTTGCCAGTGTAGTGTAAGTCTGTATTGACAGTTAATTGATTTAAAAATGTATATATCTAAAAAAAAAAATACTATATATATGCTAGGTAGCGAATTCAAGTAAATAAATTATAAGCATTGAATATACATTTATAGTGATGGACAGGCATGCAGTTTTATTTATCTCGTATAGTAGTAAGTTCAGAATAAGATAGTTACTAAGCCTTCTATAATGCAGACGATTTATTATTCTCTATGATTTGAATGCGAATTTATCCTGATTTCCGAGTTTTATTTTCAATATTAAAAAATATTACATACACTCGAAAAGGAACTGAGCGATAGAAAATTTTAATACAGTACTGTTTTAAAGCCTTTGGAAATAAATTGATATCTGCCACTTAAAAGAAGGAATATCAATTTATAGATTAGATTTGGTTTTTACATGTATATTTGATAAAAGGTTAAATTATTTATGACACATGATCTATACTCTATATACCCAAGGAGTTATAAAAGATGTGAAAAGGCGATTCTTGGATTCTTGTGAAATACTCAAAGAGTTAAAAAAAAAAAAAAAAGAGGAATACGCGATTCTGTGTGAAATAATGCTACGCTATATGTTTCTTTTGAAAAAAAAAATGATAAAAAAATTGCACAGGTCTGTTGATATGTGGGATAAGTATACATGAATGAGCACAATTTTATGCAATGATATATAATTATATACATGCAACTGACGTCCGTACTTTTCCTTATAATTCATAAAACTATCTAATTCCTTTGACCACCCCCACCCCCGTCTTGATTAATATTTGGAGACGTTCGTGCAGACAGGCATTTGAATTATATTTTCGTTTTAGATTTAAATCTGGAACGTGGTTATAATTACCATTTACATGTCATATGTACAAAATTTCATATTCTGTAATGGTACATTTGTCATTATGATACTGAAATGTTCAATTTACATGTCTGTGTGAGAGAGAGAGAGAGAGAGAGAAAGAGATTCCCTCTTAATCCCGATCCTCCTATCCATTTACATAGACCCAAATATATTTCTATATCAGTCACACCCATTCTTTATTAAATGTTTTCTGAATTCACAGTCAGTCATGGTCACATCCTGTATATTTTTCTGCTTAAAAAGTATCGCACGAAGTGCACGTGTGTTGACCTGTCAATCAAAATCACCTGACGCTCTATGCACTGCAATAAAGTAGCCTGAGTTCGAAATGATCTTGGAAGTATGATCTTTAAGTAGATCTGAATCAACAAACTTGTGAAAATAAAAAATAAAATAAAAAATAAAATATCTCGGTATTATGAACTTTGATTGTGGGACGTAGAGACCGGTCCTTTGAGATCGTATAAATCGAGTTCCCGTGTCGCAGAAGGTGCTGGCATAAAAAAGATTCCTCACTGCTCAATGGCGATAAGTGCCAAAGTATAGGACAGAAATTTAAAGTCTTCACCGGCGAGTAGTGGCGTCTCCATGTGTGTGAAAAATTCTCGAGAGGGACGTTAAACAACATATGATCAATCAATCAATCGATTGCTGAATAATTACTGTAACTGAATAATCTTTCTTATAGGTATGCTGTCAAATCTTGATATTATAACTTTACAAAACTCAGTGACTTTACGTTTAATGTGATACCAACTTAATTTATTATATATTTTTTTGTAACACCATCACAATTATACCAGAACGTATATACAGTGAAGTTTATGATAGGACGGTGTTTGTTCGTCTGTTTGTTTGTCTTAGAAATGATTGCAAACATTTTTTTTAATTGCTAATTATCCTTGCTCTATGATATACGTATATCTCTTATAGGTGCCAAACGCAGTATACAAAATTGATCATGAAAATCAAAGTACCTTAAGTACTGAAAGGACTTTTTTCCAGTTATTTTTTTTCTTTCACAGTAAATATGATATGTATGTTTTTTAAACAGAAAAAAAGCAAATTCTTACAGATTTAGAAGAACGGAAGACTTTTTTGTTGCCATGGCAACAAGAGTCTAGTTATTATTATTATTATTCCTCCCAAATTTTGTGAGCGCGATTACTCAGAGATGGTTGGATAGATTTTCACAATTTTTCACACGATAGTAGGCTGATATATGAAGTTTATATAAAATTCCGTTTTTTGAAAAATTCACTTCCGGTCCGAAGTTATGGCCGAATTTCCAATTTTAAAATGGACTTTTGTCCGGTGTTTTTCTCAGAAACGGTTTGAGGTAAAGATGTGAAATTTACAGGAATATTAGATCATGACATTCTCTTTGTTTCGAAGTTGTTTTCGTGTGTTTCCGGTACTTCCTGTCCGAACCGGAACTGAACTTGTGTTAGGTCAATTTTTAACTTTTTTGTATTTTAATATTTTTTCAAGATATTATTATGTATAACAGAGGTTATTCTACAAATACTAAATATATAATTTGTTTTGAAATCAGATTCCACATTTTGCAGATTTTCGGTACCCTCATTTTCCCTATTTACCTAGTGTGTATACAGTGGGCAAAGAAAGATAACTCTGACTTGTAAGTGAGAATAGAACTTTCGAGATAAAGGCGGAAATAGTATCGATGACGTCAGAGACATATACACTCTCCATATCAAAATATTTAGACGTTCCATATTCAATCTTCTAAATGTAAGAGTGCATTGATTACCGCTTCCAGTGCATGTAAAGTTTGAAGTTGCCAGTGGAGTGTAAGTCTGTTTTGACAGTTAATTGATTTACACATGAATATATCTAAAACAAAAATTAATATATATGCTAGCTATAGGTAGCTAATTCAATTAAATATATTATAAGCACTGAATATACATTTATAGTGATGGACAGGCATGCAATTTTATCTATCTCGTATACTAAGTTCAGAATACGATAGTTATAAGCTTTCTATAATGCAGACGATTTATTATTCTCTATGATTTGAATGCGAAATTATCCCGATTTCCGAGTTTTATTTCCGATATTAAAAAATATTACATACACTCAAAAAAGGAATTAAGCGATAGAAAATTGTAATACAGTACTGTTTTAAAGCCTTTATAAATAAATTGATATCTGCCACTGAAAAGAAAGAAAATCAATCTATAGATTAGATTTGGTTATTACATGTATATTTGATAAAAAGTTAAATTATTTATGACACATGATCTATACTCTATATACCCAAGGAGTTATAAAAGATGTGAAAGGCGATTCTTGGATTCTTGTGAAATACTCAAAGAGTTAAAAAAATATGTGAAAACGCGATTCTGTGTGAAATAATGCTTCGCAATATCTTTCTTTTGAAAAAAAAAACATGATAAAAAATTGCACAGGTCTGTTGATATGTGGGATGAGTATACCTGAATGAACACAATTTTATGCAATTATATATAATTATGTACATTGTACATGCAACTGACCTGTACTTTTCCTTATAATTCATAAAACATAAAACTATCTAATTCCTTTGAAGCCCCCCCCCCCCCCCCCGGTCTTGATTAATATTTGGAGATGTTAGTGCAGCTAGGCATTTGAATTATATAATCGTTTTAGATTTAAATCTGGAACATGTGGTTATAAATACATTTACATGTATACAGAATTTCATATTCTATAATGGTACATTTGTCATTATGATACTGAAATGTTCAATTTACATGTCTGAGAGAGAGAGAGAGAGAGAGAGATTCCCTATAAATCCCGATCCTCCTTTCCATTTACATAGACCAAAAATTAGTTCTATATCAGTGACACCCATTCTTTATTAAATGTTTTTTGATTTCATAGTCAGTCATGGTCACATCCTGTATATTTTTCTGCTTAAAAAGTATTACACGAAGTGCACGTGTGTTGACCTGTCCATCAAAATAACCTGACGCTGTATGCACTGCAAAAAAGTAGCCTGAGTTCGAAATGATCTTGAAGTATGATCTTTAAGTACATCTGATGCAACAAACTTGTGAAAAAATAAAATAAAATAAAATATCGCGGTATAATAAACTTCGATTGTGGGACGCGGAGACCGGTCCTTGGGATGAGATCGTATAAATCGAGGTCCCGTGTCGCAGAAGGTGCTGGCACAAAAAAGATTATTCACTGCTCAATGGTGATAATTGCCAAAGTATAAGTATACTCCGGCGAGCGGTGGCGTCTCCATGTGAGTGAAAACTTCTCGACAGGGACGTAAACAACATATAATAAATCAATCAATTAATCGATTGCTTAATAATTACTGTTATTGAATAATCTTTCTTATAGGTATGCTGTCAAATCTTGATAGCTGATAGTACGGTGTTCGTTCGTCTGTTTGTCTTAGAAATGATTGCAAACAATTTTTTTAAATTGCTAATCATCCTTGCTCTATGATATACGTATATCTCTCATAGGTGCCAAATGCATTATACAAGATTGATCATGAAAATCAAAGTACCATAAGTACTGAAAGGACTTTTTTCCAGTTATTTTTTCTTTCACAGTTAATATGATATGTATGTTTTTGACACAGAAAAAAGCAAATTCTTACAGATTTAGAAGAACGGAAGACTTTTTTGTTGCCATGGCAACAAGAGTCTAGTTATTATTATTATTATTCCTCCCAAATTTTGTGAGCGCGATTACTCAGAGATGGTTGGATAGATTTTCACAATTTTTCACACGATAGTAGGCTGATATATGAAGTTTATATAAAATTCCGTTTTTTGAAAAATTTACTTCCGGTGCGAAGTTATGGCCGATTTTCAAATTTTTAAATGGACTTTTGTCCGGTGTTTTTCTCAGAAACGGTTTGAGGTAAAGATGTGAAATTTACAGGAGTATTAGATCATGACATTCTCTTTGTTTCGAAGTTGTTTTCGTGTGTTTCCGGTACTTCCTGTCCGAACCGGAAGTGAATTTGTGTTTGGTCAATTTTCAACTTTTTTGTTTTTTAATATTTTTTCAAGATATTATTATGTATAACAAAGGTTATTCTACAAATACTAAATATATAACTTGTTTTGAAATCAGATTCCACATTTTGCAGATTTTCGGTACCGTCATTTTTCCTATTTACCTAGTGTGTAAACAATGGGCAAAGAAAGATAACTCTGACTTGTAAGTGAGAATAGAACTTTCGAGATAAAGGCGGAAATAGTATCAATGACGTCAGAGACATATACACTCTCCATATATATCAAAATATTTAGACGTTCCATATTCACTCTTCTTAATGTAAGAGTACGTTGGTTACTGCTTCCAGTGCATGTATAGTTTAAAGATGCCAGTGTAGTGTAAGTCTGTATTGACAGTTAATTGATTTACACATTAATATATCTTAAAAAAAGTTAATATATATGCTAGGTACCTAATTCAAGTAAATATATTATAAGCACTGAATATACATTTATAGTGATGGACAGGCATGCAATTTTATCTATCTCGTATAGTAAGTTCAGAATACGATAGTTATAAGCCTTCTATAATGCAGACGATTTATTATTCTCTATGATTTGAATGCGAAATTATCCCGATTTCCGAGTTTTTTTTTCGATATTAAAAAACATTACATACACTCAAACAGGAATTGAGCGATAGAAAATTGTAATACAGTACTGTTTTAAAGCCTTTATAAATAAATTGATATCTGCCACTTAAAAGAAAGAAAATCAATCTATAGATTAGATTTGGTTATTACATGTATATTTGATAAAAAGTTAAATTATTTATGACACATGATCTATACTCTATATACCCAAGGAATTATAAAAGATGTGAAAAGACGATTCTTGGATTCTTGTGAAATACTCAAAGAGTTAAAAAAAAAAATATGTGAAAATGCGATTCTGTGTGAAATAATGGAACGCTATATGTTTCTTTTGAAAAAAAAAAAAAACATGAAAAAAAAATTGCACAGGTCTGTTGATATGTGGGATAAGTATACCTGAATGAACACAATTTTATGCAATGATATATAATTATGTACATGCAACTGACGTCCGTACTTTTCCTTATAATTCATAAAACTATCTAATTCCTTTGAAGCCCCCCCCCCCCCCCCCCCCGTCTTGATTAATATTTTGAGACGTTCGTGCAGCTAGGCATTTGAATTATATATTCGTTTTAGATTTAAATCTGGAACATGTGAATATAATTACCATTTACATGTATACAGAATTTCATATTCTATAATGGTAGATTTGTTATTATGAAATGTTCAATTTACATCCGAGAGAGAGAGAGAGAGAGGGGGGGGAGAGTGAGATTCCCTCTTAATCCCGATCCTCCTATCCATTTACATAGACCAAAAATTAGTTCTATATCAGTCACACCCATTCTTTATTAAATGTTTTCTGATTTCATAGTCAATCATGGTCACATCCTGTATATTTTTCAGCTTAAAAAGTATCACACGAAGTGCACATGTGTTGACCTGTCAATCAAAATCACTTGACGCTGTATGCGCTGCAATTAAGTAGCCTGAGTTCAAAATAATCTTGAAGTATGATCTTTAAGTAAATCTGATGCAACAAACTTGTGAAAAAATAGAATAAAAAAAATAATAAAATATCTCGGTATTATGAACTTCGATTGTGGGACGTGGAGACCGGTCCTTTGGATGAGATCGTATAAATCGAGGTCCCTTGTCGCAGAAGGTGCTGGCATAAAAAAGATTCCCTACTGCTCAATTGCGATAAGTGCCAAAGCATAGGACAAAAATTTGCAGTCTCCACCGGCGAGTGGTGGCGTCTCCATGTGAGTGAAAAATTCTGGAGAGGGACGTTAAACAACATACGTATAATCAATCAACCAATCAATCGATTGCTGAAGAATTACTGTAGTTGAATAATCTGTATTATAGGTATGCTGTTAAATCTTGATATTATAACTTTACAAAATTCAGTGACTTTACGTTTAATGTGATACTAACTTAATTCATTATATTTTTTTATAACACCAACACAATTATGCCAAAACATACACACAGTGAAGTTTATGATAGTACGGTGTTCGTTCGTCTGTTTGTTTGTCTTAGAAATGCAAACAATTTTTTTTAAAATTGCTAATGATATATGTATATCTCTTATAGGTGCCAAATGTATTATACAAGATTGATAATGAAAATCAAAGTACCTTAAGTACTGAAAGGACTTTTTTCCTGTTATTTTTTTCTTTCACAGTTAATATGATATGTATGTTTTTAACACAGAAAAAAGCAAATTCTTACAGATTTAGAAGAATGGAAGACTTTTTTTGTTGCCATGGCAACAAGAGTCTAGTTAAGGTCTTCCGTCTTCAGCGGAAGACCTTCTTGTTATTCTTCAGTTTCTTTTCCACTGTTTTTCTTATTATTTTTTTTCTTACCGATTTTGTGCACGCGATTTCTCGAAAACGGTTCGTTCGATTTTCATGAAACTTTCAGGTCTGATAGAACATTAAAAAATCTTGATACATATATTTTTTATTTTGATGACGTCACTTCCGGTCCGAAGATTTTTACGATTTAGTGATTTTTGGAGGGTCAGTTTGTCCGCAGGTTTTCTAAGAAAGCACTCATCACAGGAACGTGAAACTTTTAGCGAAGACAGAGCAACATATGTAGATCTGTAATACGTAGTTAACTTTCACCGGAAGTGTCACACGTCGACGCTCGCTATGGCCTGAAAAAAGACACATCGAGGTTTTCAAACTTTCGAACAATTTCTGTACGATATCTTTTTACTTGGAAATATTTTGTTAAAACATATATAACAAAATTTGTGCAGAATTACAAGTTCTTTTAAATGATATCTTGGAAAAAGGGCTGGTCCCTAAAATAAAGAATCTAAAGGGGCCAAAATATTTTTCCTGATATCTCAAAAAGTATTTAGAATTTGTAATACTTCAAAGAGGCAAAGTTGTTCAACATGACAAGTAGCAGCTTGCGAGATCATCAAAATGCGTCGAATGACGTCACTTCCTGCCAAACAGGAAGTAGTAGAAAATTGCTTATTTTCACAGATATTGGTACATGTATTGAATTGAATTATGCATGTCACAGAGGACGTCTGATTGTATTTCCTGTCGAGTATCGTCTCTTTTGTCAACTTCCGGCTAAACCGGAAGTAACTTTAAATGACGTATTTCTGCAGATATCAACATAAAATCAAATGATTGAATTCAACCAAGACTTTTGACCCAATTTTTCTGTCGATTGGGGTCACTTCCGGTCAAACCGGAAGTAGTCTTGATTTGCTCCATTTACCGAAAATCAGCATAAAAATCATAAAAACTAAATACAGATCGACATAATTTTTGGTCTGGAGGCCTTTTTTTTAACGAATACTTTACTTTCATTTATCCATCTTACAAGCAGTGCTTCTGAAAATCGGACGGAAGACCTCCTCGTTGCTTTGCAACGAGCTTTGCTCTAGTTATTATTATTATTCTTTTTTTCATAGTTAGGGCGATATCTCAGCTGTGAGTGGACGGATTTCAAAGATTTTCTCAGGAAAGATGCATCATGTGAATATATCCAGACTTGTTTTTCATTTTTTCTAAATTTACTTCCGTTCACGATTTTTGGGGAAATTTGTATTTTTTAAATGGAATTTTGTCCCATAATTTTCTCGAGAACGGCTAAAGATATGAAAGTGAAACTCAAGGATATGATAGAGCATTACTTATAGATATGCGGATCGTCCTTCATTTTTCGTCGTTTGTACTTCCGGTCGCGAACGGAAGTGAATTCAAAAAGTCCAAATTTGACTTTTTTGTTTTTCAATATGTATTTTTTAAATGGAATTTTGTCCCATAATTTTCTCGAGAACGGCTAAAGATATGAAAGTGAAACTCAAGGATATGATAGAGCATTACTTATAGATATGCGGATCGTCCTTCATTTTTCGTCGTTTGTACTTCCGGTCGCGAACGGAAGTGAATTCAAAAAGTCCAAATTTGCAACTTTTTTGTTTTTCAATATTTTTCTAAGAAATTTACATGTTAAAATAAGAGTCTCATAAGAAGATTAAATATATAATTTGTTTTAAGATTGATCAACGCATACTCTAGATATTTGTCATTTTTCACATCGAAGTGGTGGTCCTTGCTAGCGCAATGGTTAGCATATTGGATTTCATGCGGGCGACCCCGGTTAAATCCTCAGAATGTCCATACTAATTTACTTTTTCAGCCTTAATATAACATTTTATCTTCAAAATGATGTCTGGTATGTATTCTGTTCGAATTTTGTGATATTTGATCAGTGTAACATTTTATTACATTTCATGTAGGAATACAGCTAATGGGAATACGTAAAGTAAAACTGTTACCTTTTGAGAAAGGAGTCAACTTCTCTGATGACATGATATGGCTGATTCAAACTGGAGGCATTTTTTTTTGTTTCCTCCCTCTTTTTTCAATTAAAAATGACATTTATGTTTCGTACTTTCACCAATGTTCTAAAGGTTTGTTTTTACTAACTTTATTGAAAAAAACTTGTAATAATGATGGTTTATTTTTGAAATCCTGTACTACTTGAATACATAGAAAATTTGACATTTAAATATGTTTCAGAACAGGAATTGCAGTATATTTTTTCAGCGAAGAGTCGGTCGGAAGACCACTTGTTGCCTTAGCAACAAGCATGCATCTAGTTAAGGTCTTCCGTCTCCACGGAAGACCTTATAGTGATTCTATTGTTTCTTCTTATTATTATTATTAAGGTCTTCCGTCTCCACGGAAGACCTTATAGTGATTCTATTGTTTCTTATTATTTGTTTTCCATCTGTTTTCTATTATTATTATTATTATTATTATTCTTTTTTCATAGTACAGCTGATATCTCAGCTGTGAGTGGACGGATTTCAAAGATTTTTTCAGGGAAGATGCATCGTGAGAATATCTCCAGACATGTTTTTCATTTTTTGAAAAATCACTTCTGTTCGCAATTTTTTGGGAAATTTGTTTTTTTTAAATGGAATTTTGTCTGTTTTCTCGAGAACGGCTAAAGATATGAGATTGAAATTCACTGACGTGATAGAACATTAAATGGAGATATGGTGATCGACCTTTATTTTTCGTCGTTCTTACTTCCGGTCGCGAACGGAAGTGAATTCAAAAATGTTAAATTTGCAACTTTTTTGTTTTTCAATATTTTTCTTTGAAATTTACAGGGTTTATAGAGAGTCTTTTAAGAGTTCTATGTATGTTTTCATCATTTTGATTGATGCATTTATTGCAAAGATATGACCGATCCAAACTTTCACGTATGTTGTGCGTTCGAATCCTGCTTGGATGGGAGATTGTTTCTCTCTTTTTTCAGTTGAAAATAATATTTTTCTCCGTGAAGACATGTATGATAGTTTTTGCTTATTTTTTAAAGCTTTGTTTACAGAGATTCTGCAGAAATCCTTTGATAATTATGATCTATGTTGAAAGACTGTGTTACATAAACGTAAACGAAAAATACCTTCAATAAAGTATTAAATGAAGTGAGATAGCATAGCGTTTTGGAGAAAAGTTCGGTCGGAAGACCACTTGTTGCCCTAGCAACAAGAAACGCATCTAGTTATTATTATTATTATTATTCTTTTTTTTTTAGACAAAATTTTGTGCACGCGATTTCTCGAAAACTATTCAATGAATTTCCTTCAAATTTTCAGGGATAAAATGTGTTGATATGAATTTTATATAAAATTCTGATTTTTCGTAAATTCGGTTCCAGTGCCAAGTTATGGACAATTTTCTGATTTTAAAATGAAATTTTGTCCGCGAGTGTTCTCAAGAATGGCTTAAGATATTAACTGGAGACTTGTTAGAGATGATAGAACATGATTTCTAGATTGGAGAGGGCACCTTTTCGTTCGTCGTCGGCACTTCCGGTCGCTTACGGATTTGTTCAAAGAAATCGTTAAATTTCAACTTTCCTTTTTTAAATCAATTCTTACATCACATTATTGCATCTCATTTGTAGTTTTGAAATATGTTGGTCCCACCAGGAACAAAAACGTCAACTTCCGGTTATAAGAGAAAAACTACATAATTTGAGTATTTTTCTTTCCCATTAATATCTTTCGTAGATAAAGTATTTGGAATGAATTTTAAATATGTTATTCAGACAGCAAATGTCTACAGTAACCTCAAATATCTTTCAAAAATTAACTTCCGGTCATGTGTTTTTCTGTCCTAAAAATGAGAAGTTGTCTGAGCAAGATCTCGGAAACGGTAAGAGATTAAGACACCAGATTTATATGAGCAACAGACCTTAAGATGTAGCCAAAATCACTTGGGTTCAGAATGTCAGCCGTCACTTCTGGTCGTCATAGGAAGTGATCAAAGAAATCGAAAATTTCAACTTTTCTTTTTCTATTTAAAAATTGCATCACTTTATTGCATCTTTTTTGCAGATTCGAAAGATGTTGGTCCCACCAGAAACAAAAACGACAACTTCCGGTTATAAGAGAAAAACTACATAATTTGAGTATTTTACTTTCCTATAAATATTCTTTATAGATATTATATTTGAAATGAATTTTAAATATGTTATTCAGACTGCAAAGGTCTAAAGTAACCTCAAATATCTTTCAAAAATTCACTTCAGGTCGCATGTTTTTCTGTCCTCAAAATGAAAAATTGTCTGAGCGAGATCTAAAAAACAGGCAAAAAAAGATTAAAACACCAAATTTTTATGAGTAGCAGACCTTGAGGAGTAGGCAAAACCATTTTGGTTAAACGCGTCCGTCGTAACTTCTGGTCGTCACAGGAAGTGATCAAAGAAATCAAAAATTTTAACTTTTCTTTTTTAAATTAAAGTTTGCATCACCTTACTGCATCTTCTTCGCTGTTTTGAAATATGTTAGATTCCACCCGAAATAAAAACGTCAACATCCGGTTTTAGGTGATAAACTACGTTATTTCGATATTTAACTTTCTCATAAATATTTCTTATCGATAAAGTACTTGAAATGTTTTTATGCATTTTGTAGATACTGCAAATGTGTAGAGAAACGTCAGAGATTTTTTATTAAATTCACTTCCGGTCGCGTGTTTACCTGTCCTCAGAATTAGAATTTGTTCTCACAATACTGTAGATTCCTAAATATACGCGAGGAATAAATTATCGCGTAATTACGCGAGAAGCACCACTCGTGAAATAAAATTACTCGCTTTTATTTTTACAGTGCTTTAATGTATGTAAAATCTCTAGATAAATCAATGATTCGCGAATTTTTGTTCTCGTGATTTGACGCCCTTGGGCCATTTCGCGATATTAAGTACTCGCGTAAAATAAGGAATCTACAGTATTCCTCGGCAACAGTAAACGACTGAAGTCTAAAACTTTCAGAGCTGGTAGTCAGTCATCAGTTTATTTGAATCGTGAGGAAATCTTGTATCGCCGTTACTTCCGGTCGTGACAAGAAGTGATGCAAAAAAGTGAATGGTTAATGGTTAGCACGTTGGATTTTCATGCTGACAACCAGGGTTGAATCTCCAGAGTGTCTGAATTTCTTTTATCACCTTTTTAGCTGGAATTTACGTTTTTATTTTCAAAATCGGATGGAAGACCTCTCATTGCTTGCAAAGAGTTTCTAGTTAAGATCTTCCGTCTCCACGGAAGGCCTTATAGTGATTCTATTGTTTCTTATTAAGGTCTTCCATCTCCACGGAAGACCTTATAGTGATTCTATTGTTTCTTCTTATTATTATTCTTTTTTTTTTTTAGACAAAATTTTGTGCACGCGATTTCTCGAAAATTGTTCAATGAATTTCTTTGAAATTTTCAGGGATAAAAGGTCTTCATATGAATTTTATATAAAATTCCGTTTTTTGGTAAATTCAGTTCCAGTGCCAAGTTATGGACAATTTCCTGATTTTAAAATGAAATTTTGTCCTTGAAGGATCTAGGGAACGGCTAAAGATATGAACTGGAGACTTGTTAGAGATAATAGGACATGACTTCTAGATTTGCAAAATTGCCTTTTCGTGCGTCGTCAGTACTTCCGGTCGCTTATGGAAGTGTTCAAAGAAATCGTTAAATTTCAACTTTCCTTTTTTAAATCAATACTTACATCGCATTATTGCATCTCTTTTGTAGTTTTGAAATATGTTGGTCCCACCGAAAACAAAAACATCATCTTCCGGATATAAGAGAAAAACTACATAATTTGAGTATTTTTCTTTCCCATTAAGGACCCTCTATACACTGATGAAAAATGTTTTTTGGACTTTGAGAAAATTATATAGCGTAAAGGAGGTTACTTTGAAATTAATTAACCCATTTTTAATATAGGGAGCGTGCCTTTTTTATTCAGGAAAAATCTTCAAAGACAATGAAGTAATAATGAAGAAAAATTGCCTTTGCTTACTCAAATGGATAAAATACATGTAAATAAAGTTTTCAAATGCTCTATTTTGGTCTAATAAAATGTTTAGAATACTTGGATTTATTTCAAATTATGTAATACAGTTCAGATTACAATTTATTCTATCCATATGTCAAATGGTGGGTCAGTCTAATTACACAAAAGTACCCTGAAAATAGGGTGCAGTGTAGAGAGGGTCCTTAATATCTTTTGTAGAAAAAGTATTTGAAATGAATTTTAAATATGTTATTCAGACTGCAAATGTCTAGAGTAATGTCAAATATCTTTGTAAAATTCTCTTCTGGTCGCGTGTTTTTCTGTCCTCAAAATGAGAAGTTGTCTGAGCAAGATCTCGGAAACGGTAAGAGATTAAGACACCAGACTTATATGAGCAACAGATCTTAAGATGTAGCCAACACCATTTGGGTTCAGAGCGTCAGCGTCACTTCCGGTCGTCACAGGAAGTGATCAAACAAATCGAAAATTTAAATTTTTCTTTATTTAGTTAAAAATTGCGTCACTTTATTGCATCTTTTTCGCAGATTCGAAAGATGTTGGTCCCACTGGAAACAAAAACAACAACTTCCGGTTATAAGAGAAAAACTAAATAATTTGAGTATTTTACTTTCCAATAAATATTCTTTATAGATAAAGTATTTGAAATGAATTTTAAACATGTTATTCAGACTGCAAATGTCTAAAGTAACCTCAAATACTTTTCAAAAAATTCACTTCCGGTTGCGTGTTTTTCAGTCCTCAAAATGAGAAGTTGTCTGAGCGAGATCTCAAAAACAGGTAAAAGATTAAAACACCAAATTTTTATGAGTAACAGACCTTGAGGAGTAGGCAAAACCATTTTGGTTAAATGCGTCAGTCGTAACTTCTGGTCGTCACAGGAAGTGATCAAAAAAATCAAAAATTTTAACTTTTCTTTTTTAAATTAAAGTTTGCATCACTTTATTGCATCTCTTTCACTGTTTTGAAATATGTTAGATTCCACCGGAAACAAAAACGTCAACTTCCGGTTTTAAGTGATAAACTAAGTTTTTTCGATATTTAACTTTCTCATAAATATTACTTATCGATAATGTACTTGAAATGTTTTTATGCATTTTGTAGATACTGCAAATGTATATTGTATAATAAATTAATTTGATATTGTATAATAAACTAATTTGATATTGTATAATATGATTAAAACTAATTGTACTCTTGGGGGGGGGGGATGATATTGGAATGAATTGTAGCTTAAAACCAGTCTGACTTTAAATCTAAAAAAATCAAGTATTCAAAAAAAAAAATATCTTAATTCTGGTAGATAGTCCCTACAAGTCTAAGAGTAATGCAGGAACCTTATTAAAAATGTTGCATCAAGATTACACAAGTTTTTTTTCTTTTTATAAATCTTTGTAACAAATTTTAAAATAAATCTTTGTTTTCAAATTTAATTTCAGAATGACATAAATATGCATTTTTATTGCACTACAAAGCAGATAGTATGTATAGATCCATTCATCCATTGGGAGTATAATGAGTGGACATGCATCCAATTAAAGATTAATTAATGAGTTAAGTTTAGGAAGGCTAGCTGTCTCAATCATTTCTTTTAGAGGATCTCTGATCAAGCAGCTCTTATCTGCTACAGATGGGCATTTGTCAAGCTCTAACACAACCAGTTTAGGATCTATAATGTAATATTTGTTATAATTAATGCCTACACCACATGAGATGTATAAACAAATATTATAAGTAATGGAAAAATCATTGAAATCCTTGTATCAAGGTTGACATGATTTTCTTGCCCTCTTAACTGTTTATGACAATTGAACAATATTTGACGGGCGTATCATGCTGTGGCGGGGCACTTTATTAACGGGTAAAATTCATTCAACGTCCGATAGAATTTTCAAATACAAGTGAAATATTTAGGTCTCTTGCGTCCGACCTAGTATTTTGTATGCAATAATATTATAAGTAAGGAAGAAAATAATACAAACTCAAAAGTACTTAATTTTATTTCGATTTTCCTGACAATTAAAAATGTGACCTCTACGTACAATTATCGTGATAATTATATACATGCTGTTTAATGTTCATGAAAGAAATAGCAACTCGTTAAATAATAACATTAGAGAGATGAATAAACTGTTTCTTTAAATTTTGCGTATTAATAATACGCAAACAAAGTGGTCTTTTCGACATTCAAAATGCATTGAATTTGAAGTGAATAAGTGAAAGGCAGTTAAGACTAGCTGATTAAAATGAGCGAGTGATAAACAGTAAGACGAAATCATATAAAGATTCGAAATGATTTTAAAGTAATTTTCCAAAAAGTGCAATTATCTTGATATCGAGAAGTACAATGTTTATAAAAATAAATATGCAACTTTCTTGTAATTCAGCGAATAAAATATAAATTGAAATGTACTAGCGATTTAATCAAAGATATTATGAAATAATCTGAAAGATTCAACATATTTATCCACTCATCACTTAGTTTACAAAATGTATTTGGAATGACCATTCTATGATTTGTTTTGTGTATGATCTTAGGTCGCTGGTTCACATGCCGATTGATCACCAGAGACCTCCTTTGCCACGTGCTATCAAGGGAAGGGTTACATAATTGTAAACACACAAGGTGAATGTAAAAGGCGTGTACTTAATGGCTGTGAATAGTCTGTGTTTAAAGTTTTGTTTTATTTTTTAACTTTATTGTTTGTTTCTATATGATAAGAAGAAAACATTATCTTTTTTCCCTGTTTAGTAGACTGGTTTATCCAAATTTGAAAATAAATGAAATAAAAGGGAAAGTTGTCAGTAAATAATTTGGAAACAAAGCACAGAATACTTCAAAAACCTGATCCTAAAGAATATAAGCATCTAACATAGCTAGGTTTATTATTTATAGTAAGTTTATTCTAATTACACACATAAAGAGCTCTTGTTTACTTGCTGAATGAAAACACTTACCTGTATATGTGTTATGCTTCTAGCTCATTTAGAACACAAGACTTAAACAAATTAACATTTTCTTTAAATCAATAAGATGTTAAATAACAACTTTAATTTACGGCAGATTTTTCGAAATGTTTACCGTTTTTGAGTTATAGAGCAACTTTAGAGGGCTCCAGATCTCTAATTTTTATGGGCCAGACCCTTTTTAATGGTGTCAAATGAAAGGCCTTAAAATTTTGCACAACTTTTATTATACATGTTTTATCAAAATATTTTTAGTTAAGAAAATAAAAAGGAAAATATGTGTCAGTTTTCTCTCTTTTAGGTGTACTAATTTTTTACCCCTCTCTAGAGCCATTTTGAATACAGAAATTGAAAAACAAAAACCGATGTGCACAACTTCAATGCTTCTGTTATTTAAATTCGGTAGAATTTCTACTCCAGCTTTTGTAGTCTCGGAGCCTTTGTCTGGAAATGAAGCCTCCTAAAATTTCATTTAAAGGGAGATAACCCAAAAGCAGAAGTGGATTTTTGAAATGTTTGACAGCATTCTGGTAGAGTTTTGTAACGTCTATAAACCCTGCAAATTTGAACAAAATCCTTTGAGAAATGAGAAAGATATGAGGTCTCAAAGTTGGTGTCTAGGGAAAAAAAAAGAATAATAAGAATAATCTTAACCATCAGAATCAGAAGAAGGTCTCCTGCTGGAGCGGAAGACCTTAATAATCTTAACCATCAGAATCAGTAGAAGGTCTTCCGTTGGAAACGGAAGACCTTAACAACATACAATCAATCTTAAGCAATCATTTTGTTCAAATTACTGCCTCGCATAGAAGTTCAACCACAAATTGCAATCAAAATTTGACACAGGAATGCATGTGTATTGATTTAAAAAAAAATACCTGATGCAAACAGAAGGGCCAAAGTGACTCAGGTAAGTGTTGTGGTCCTTGGGCCTCTCGTTTCGTTCCAGATGGGCCCAGAAAGTGCTGATAGCCTGAATAACTCATGATACTTAGTAACTCATGGTGCTCATTTGACTGTCAATAACCATGGGCCTTTTGTTTACATTTGCTTACATTATTTAAGGACAGATGATTCCTCAGTAATATATAATTTCTTCTAAGATTTTGTCATTGAAGTATTGCTACTTTAATACGTTTACTCGCAAAAAATTGAGGTACCTTACCATGAATTTGTGCAAGATACCGGAGGTGGTTGTTTCCTATAAAATCCTTTTAGAAAACACTGAATTTGCCAATATCACATTTTATAGTGTTTCAATTTTTAAAAGACAATTAGAAACCAGTTTAGAAATCAGAAAGTATTTAAAATTTTTAATATTTTCCATACAATATTAAGATATACAAAACAGATATTTGAGGAATGTATCGTCTGACCTTAAGTGAAAAGAGAAAGAACTATCAAGAAATTTATGTTTCTTTGAGACTTGTTTTTGAAAATTTGTTTAATTGATAGCATTATGATGATAAAATTAACTTTATAAAATCAGGATTCTGAAGAGGAGGGTCAGTCCCAAGAAGTCTGTACAGAACCACTATATGTCCTCCCATTGTTTTCATTGTTGTCCACTGAAAAACAGGCAAAGGTGAGTACCTATAAACCATCTTAAAGTAATAGGGGTTTAATAGTCATGACCATGAATATGACTAAATTAAGCAAAGTTTTAATGGAGAACAACAGTGCTTGGCATTACAGCTTTTCCCCTTGTCAAGTATGAGTGAAAAAAATTACAGACAAGTGAATATTGCTGTGCATTTGTCCAATAGGGTGATTGATTTTTAGTAGGGATGTCAATTTTGTCGATAATTCATATTCGAATATTCAATGAAAGTATTCGAATATATTCAAATATTCGATAAAATAAATTAAATCTGGTTAAGTTTAAATATGTATCATCCTACTTTCATGAAAGGTTTAGCGTAGGTATTCTTATATTGGAAGTAAAATTGTATGAAGACTTTTGTAGGTGTAGAATAAGAAATTCTTTTTGATATTTATCAATGTTTGAAATACATATTTGATTTAAATGTAGAAAAGTACAGTTTTAACAAATTATACAAACATGTGTTTTTATAGTAGCTCCAACTGAGGAACCAGTCGTCTTACCAAAGGCAGGATAGTCGTATACTGTTCAGATTTCAATATGTGCAATTAATTACAAATATCGGCCTAATAAGAAATATGATCATAATCTTTGATACAATATTTTTAAAATATAAACAAACATTTCCATAGATAATTTTCCTAGGTAATTAATTATTTTCCCGATAATGAAAATAAAATTCAGGATTATGTACAACCCGTGATAATCAAGTAATTTACACATTTATTCTGAAACTGAGCTGTTTACAAAATTTAATTACAGACAACTTCCATCGAACATCCTTTCAATGATCAATTACATTTATTAAGATAAGTATTCTCTTCACGTCTTTTAGACATTCTAAGAAGATTTTCCTTTTGTTGTCCTTGATTCTATATCCGATTGTATTTAAAAAAAAAAAAAGTATGAAAATACGTTTTGTATTATACATAAAGCATTAATGTATAATTCATTAACACCTTACTCAAAACAAAATAATTTAGTAGATCTATACAATAACGAAGAAGTGAAAGAAATCAGGCGATCAAAATTGATCGCTTGTAAATTAAAAGGGGATATCTAATCAAAATTTATAAATCGCAGTAATTCTTTTAATGAAATCTGAAAAATACCGAATATTCGAATCTTAAATTCATATTTGAATATCAACTCATTGAATGAATATTTGAATGTTGAATATTTGTTGACATCCCTAATTTTTAGCTCACCTGAGATGAAAGCTCTTTGTCTGTAGTCTAGCTGTCCGTCTGTAAACTTTTAACATTTTCAACTTCTTCTTAAAAACCGCTGGGTCAATTTCAAACAAACTTGCTATAAAGCATCCTTTGGTGAAAGGGATTCAAGTTTTTTCAGATTAGAACCCCCCAGTTATAGGGCAGGGCTACAGTGGGTGATCAACGTTTTACATAGGAAAGTATAGGAAAATTCTATAAAAATGATCTTTTCAAGAACAAAGTCATGATTAGTCATATTTATGCAGAAGCTCTTCTCTTCTCCTGGGTATTTAGCCAATGAACTAAGTGCATGATTATGATGACATAATGGAAATCTTCTCCTCTGCTTATTGGTATTAAAGAAACAAACTAAATGTATAGTTATAATGAGCAAGGATGCCTCTTCCAAAATCATGAAATGTGTGGTGGCAGGGTCAGGGTTTCCTTTGGGGTGGGGCTCTACTGATCATCATTATTTATGCATTATTTCTTTGATAATCCAGTGCTCTTCTGCTTCTGGGTATTAAGTAAAAAAAAAATTAAGCATGCAGTTATGATGAGCAAGGGTGCTTCTTTCAAAATTGTGAATTTTATAGCCTCTGATTCAAATCATGAACCAATGAATTGTGGGAAAGTTGTTACATGATACTCGGGTGACCTATAAGCAGGGATGGTAATTAAAGCGAGTAATTATAATTTACTGTATTTAAATACAGTAATTTCAAAGTAATTGAAAGTATTTGTAATTGAGTTTGCTTTCAATTACAAATAACTGAATGTAAATAAATACAGTGCTACCTCTGTATATTGCAAACTTTTGTCCAAGACAGATTTTGGCATTAAAGCAAGGGTGGCAATATAATGAATTCTGCCATATAGATATTTTTAATTTTTTTTTTATACCAAACTTCGGGATTTGCACACTAAATTGTGTCTCTTACTGACATTGAAATGAATGGACGAATCACAATATCTTTATTTCTTAAACCGTATTTTTCGGCATCAAGAGATGAAAGTATCAATCCGCTTTTGTAATACATGTTTATCATCTTAAAGGAGTGTCACAATGTAAACCAGAATTTTTTATTCTTGCCGTAAAATATGAAATAAATGCCTTTCTATCAAATTCATTTATAACTGAATGTAAGAAAGAAATCTGTCACCAGGATAAAAATAAAATCAAACAACTGAACGATGAAATGAACAAATGGAGAGGAAAACAAATAGAAAAGAAGATATACCTGTGATCTTATCTGCAAAAGAAAGGTTATACCATTTTGTATTAAATCTGTATAATACAGGTATATTTTACAGTCCATATACATGTACTTGAAATATATATTTAATGTAGGTCCTAATGTTTTCACATTTTGGTAACATGCCATACTCAGTTAAATATATGACCCACGTTTAAGTGAAAGTTCGATCCGTAATGTGCACACTTCACACAGAGCCGAAAGTAATCGTAGCTACTCGGCCGTTTCTGTAACCCCAAACTAACTCTTTTCCGGTTACGGAAAAGGACGAGCTTGACTGGAGTGAATCTGATGTCACAGTGGAAGTGACAATGGGAGCGTCTGCAGTGCCTTGTAAGATCGGAGGAGAATGCTGTAATACACCTTGTCGTGTTTATCTCCAAAAGTAATTTATTGTCGAGCGTTTCAATCTTTGATTCAGTGATTTTTATACACCCGTCTTTAGACGGGACGTATTATGTTATGGCGTTCATGTCCGTCCGTCTGTTCGTCTGTCTGTCTGTTAGCTTTTCTCGTTTCCGGCTCATAACTTTAATACTATTAGGCCTAGGATTATCAAACTTTGTCAGCTGATACTTCTTGGGTAGAAGGTGTGTCGAGCACTAAAAGTAGGTCGTTCTGACATTTAATTAAGATGCTATGGCCAAATATGGAAAAATCCTGTCTGGCTGATAACTAGAAAACTATTAGACTTAGAATCATCAAACTTGGCCAATTTATGCATCTTAGGTAGAAGGTGTGTCGCGACCTATTTCAAGGTCACTGTGACCTTTAATTTAAGTGAAATTTTTAAAAAAAAAACTATCTTTTTACTATTTAATTACACAATCCCAAAAAATGTAAAAGTGTTGCAGTATCCTTATCAAAAAATGTTAAAATCAAGAAAATACTAATTTTTTTCATTGTATACTTTACAGCAATCTATAAGAAATATAATGTTACAAGAGAAATTCCACCTCTCCCATGGGTGTAATTATCAAGCACTGGTCAAGGAGAATTTTGGTAACAGAAAATTGCATGTCAAATTAGAGAGAAATTAATGAGTTTAGTGTGAGGATCGAGCTAAGTGGTAGAGCATCTCTGATCAAGCAGGTGTTATCTATGTCTCTTGGGAATTGGGCAGAGGAATCAGCCGTGTTGGATTAAATAGTTTTTGTGGGCTAGCCTAACTTTTAAAATGAATTTGGTGAAAAGTAATTAGAACTAATTTGATATTATACAATAAACTAGTTTGATATTGTATAATAAACTAATTAATTAAAACTAATTATACTTGGGGGGGGGATATTGGAATTAGCATGCCCGTTGTCCATGTGAATTGCAGCTTAAAACCAGTCTGACATTGAATCTAAAGAAAAAAAAAAGAAAGTGTTTTAAAAAAATTAATTATGGTAGATAGTCCCTACAAATCTAAGAGTCTAGCAGAAACCTTATTAAAAATGTTGCATCAAGATTACAATTTTTTTTTCTTTTTATAAATCTTTGTAACAAATTGAAAAAAAAAATCTTTGTATTCACATTTATTTTCTGAATGACATAAATATTCATTTTAAATGCACTACAAAGCAGATAGCGCAGATCCATTCATCCCTTGGGAGTAATGAGTGGACATGCATCCAGTTAAAGAATAATTAATGAGTTCAGTGTAGGAAGGCTAGCTGTCTCAATCATTTCTGTTAGAGGATCTCTGATCAAGCTCTTATCTGTATCCTTTGGGAATTAGACAGAAGAACTGCTGGTCAGTTTATAGCATATGTCATTTGATGGCCAGATGGCCAGTTTTTTATTTTAAAATTAATTTGGTATAGATTAAGTTAAGACTAAATTGATATTGTTTAATTGATATTTTTATTTTATTTTTTGAAAACATTGACGAACAAATATCAGAGCATCATGTCTCACAAATATGAAAGATTGTGTGTGTGTCACTGTCACTGTGTGTGTGTGTGTGTGTGTGGGGGGGGGGGGGGGGGGCTGCAGATGGGTATTTGTCAAGCTCTAACACAACCAGTTGAGGATCGATAATGTTATATTTGTTATAATTCATGCCTACACCATAGGAAATGTATAAACAAATATTATAAGGAATGGAAAAATCTTGGAAATCCTTGTATCAAGGTTGACTTGATTTTCTTGCACTCTGAACTGTTTGTGATAATTGAACAATATTTGACGGGCGTATCATGCTGTGGCGGGGCACTTTATTTTTTTATGCGGCGGTCGATGCTTCTAGAAAGAGAACAGCAAGGTTAGTGAAGATTAACCTCAAAGGGTAACGTTAGCCTATAGAATTCAGTGATGGAAGTAAGATTTACGCTAGTTTGCATGGAATTATGTAATCTTTGGGAGTACAGTGCTTGGATAGTAATTGGAAAAACAGACATATGTTGTCTTTGATGGGTTCTTTACATTGGATCAGCAAGACATGTGTATTACTAAGCCCCATTACGGTTAGTTGTGCCAGGCATGACTAACCCCCCCCCCCCCATTATGCGTGCGCCAACTAACCCTGTTGACACAAATGGAGACTGACTAAGCCCTGGGACTAAGTCAACAAAACAAAATAAAATACATTAAAAAAGAACACCAGCACAATCAACACCATAAAATAGAATAAAATACCCAATATATAATCAAATGGAAATTAAAAATAAAATTTAAAATGACTTTAACAAAAATTAAGGTATGAATGACAGGGATGTTGAAATCATTCCTTGAGTTTCAACTCAGGCAGTTATTATGAAGAAAACTCATATTAGTTGTCAAAGATAGTATGGACTAACCCAATATTTATGAGAAAATTCATGTTAGTTGTCTAAGTTAGTCGCTCTAAACACAACAAACAGTAGAAATTCTTGTTAGTTGTCTAAGTTAGTCTAACTAAGGGTTTTCTTCTTGAAAACCCCAAATTCCAATAATCAAAATAATTCCAAATTCAAATAATACACTGTTATAATATTATTTTCAAAGAACAATGAAAAACCTCAAAAATGACCATTAAGCTCAGGTATACCAAAATAAAACTAATTAAAGGTACAAAATTGTATTTTGAAAGCATGAAATTTTAACAAAAATATGAAGTATAGGGGAAAAAATTCAGCTTATCAGAAAAAAATCAGAGAAACCAGAAATCGGGGAAATCTCTATGAAATATTAGCTACAATTCAAAAATCTTAAATGCTAGCTTATATCAAAATTCAGAAGCATGAAACTCCACATCTTCATTACATTATTCATTATTTTCAGTACTAATCTGCCATAAATAATTTAAAGAATATACTGGAACATTAAATCATCAACAAGATTATAATTCTGTAAATAATGAGATCTGATACTTTATAGTCTAGTAACTTATAATGCATGGTTATGTCACTGATTGATCATGCTCACAGATCATCTCCGCTCCTTCACAGTCTAGTCATCCCATCTTTCCCTCCCGTTTGAATTTTCTTGCTGACACAATTAAGTGCACTAACCTTTGACCACATAGCAGTGTTAATGTCACCCATTTTTTCACTGGTCTTCATTTGAGTATGCTAAATGATTTCAGCCTTCAGGTACTTTTCCTTGGGTTCTGCAAAAAAAAGTTAAATAATCAAAGCATATTTTTTTTCAGTTTTAAATCAAACATGTTCTCAAAAAGCAGAATTCCTGGCAGGCTGACATATAGAATCATATATTCAGTTTAATGTTTAAATAACTTGAAAACCAATTAAAACTCAAAATTCTTATGTGAAAATCCAAAAAATTAACCCCCGATCATCCCTATCACTTATAAAATTTTAAGTCTTTTCAGTGCATGAGTATATTAAGGACAGACAAGCCTAGTAATTTGATATGTCTATTTTGTATTTTACAGAAATCAAATTAGATTAATATGTACTTGCTGATGATAAGATACACTTAAATTGTTGAAGCATTTTCCTATGGCTCTGCATGTTAGTGAGATGCTCATGGCAAAAAATGCATGCATGCACTGCTGAAAATTATAAAAGAAAAATCAGGTAACTTGAATGTTTAAGAACTTCTCTGGCATTATATCCACACACCAACATTTAATTATTTTCATTTTATTAAACCTGATAATGATTTTAAAAAATTGTAAAGTGAGTTTGACATCCCTGTCTAAATGTTATATGAGCAAATCGAAAAATAATCATGTGTCTCAATATTATGTTTATATAGCCCCCCCCCCCCCCCCCTTTAAGTTCTTTTCACCCTGGAAAGATGATCAGTATAACTATCCAGTTCAACTTTAAATTTTTCAGATACATGTAAATGCTGATATTTTTTGCTTGTTTAATCAACCACATGATTATTACTACCCCTTCAACCCCAACCCCCCCCCCCCAACCACCACCAACCACAACACACACACTATCCTCCCTTTTAACATGTTTAACAAAAATCCATTACTTCTACAAACTTTAATCTTACAAAATTCAGTAGATTTGATATGTATTTTTTTTTTTATCATGCCAATCCTTAGCTAGGCTACAATAAATGTTCCCAGATACCGACCAATGCTGACTGTATTATAAACCTTATAAACCTATTGCATGAATTATACTGAAATATTTGAAGAATTGAATATGTCAAGGAACTAAATGATTCATGTTACATTGAGCCAGAGAAAAAGCATTTTTCAGTATGTTGAATTCATATACATCGTTATACTGATCAAAACAAACCAGAAATCGAAGACACAAATGTCCACAATTACGTAAAATCTACATTGAAATTCTCCACTGAATACATTTCTAAATTGCTCAAGATATCCCAGGACTTATTTGATTCAGCTGGTTTTAGTTCAGAAAATGTCAAGAGTCCTGAGATTTCCTTATGTCAGGACTTGATCTCTTGTAAAAGTCCTGAAAAATCCTGGGAAAATCTTGTTCTGGTGAAGAGTTAACATGAAGTCCTGATATTTCCTGACAAAATCCTGTGCCTGATGTCAGGATATCTCAGGATTTGACAATTGTCAGGAGCAAAAATTTTGGAGAGCAGGACATGTCAAGATATCTCAGGAAAATCCCAGGATATCCTGACTTCTCCTGACCCTCCAGGATTTATTTCTGCAAGGGTACTAAAACATTCTACAATATTTGCCTTGAGGGTTCATGCAGCTTATACAAAGATAAACTGAGTCAATCTCCCAGCATCAGAACCAAGTTCTAGTTATATAACTGTAAACAGTTGTATGCTCTGAGAATCCTGCAGGCTGAGGGCAACTTGCCTATGTGAACACATGCTCACTAGCACCTGTATGGTGATGGCTGAGGGCAAGAAATGCTTGCCTATATACAAGGCATGTTCACATGCACCTGAATAGATTAGGAATAGAGTACACAACTGGAGAATCTTAATCTTGGTAAGAAATGCTCACCAAAGATAGACCACATGCTCCCACTCATACAACAAGCACCTGATCTTAATGCTGAGCGATTAACTTCCCATAGTTGGGAGAAAGTAATGAGATTATATATATATATAAGTATATCATTATGTAATTGGCAAATTATGCAGATGGTACAGCTGCATAGTCCCCAAGTATGGGATATAGAGTAAAGAAATGAAATTGTGGACATATGTCAATTAAAGATGGAACTAGACATACCTTATATGACTATAAAAACCTATTAGTCTGTACCTTGTTAACAATGTACAGGTATATGTTTAATAAACATTACTGTCATAGTGCAGGTTGCTATCATAAGAAAAAGTACAGCACAGCAAGAAATAACATGGTAGTGACCAAATAGTGTAAACTGTTCTAGCAAATACAAAGTGCACAGGTTTAACTTAACCCTTTGTGTGCGGCAACCCATCATATTGGGTCTGACGTCAAAAACACTTGCGTGCGGTAGCCCAATATGTTGGGTTTCAGTATGAAAACAGTGCTTGGTAACTTTTACTTTAAAAAAAATATCATTTACCCTGTTTATTTCCCCCAAAAGTAAAAACGCTTAAATAACCTACACAAAAATAATTTATCTGAAATTTTAAAGTTAATATTTTGACATGTTTTACTGTTTAAAAGTTGAATTATTGTTCAGAAATGTCAACATGGTCTTAACGATAATTTCGTCAGTATGGGGTTGTTTTAAGCTTAAGTACATTTATTTTTCTTAACAGAAATCAGGCATCTAAACATATGAAAATTCCGTGAAATATAAATTTAAAGTTTATTAACGATATATACTCAGAAATGAAGATATAATCAATATTTTTTTTTTATTTCAAACCTTAGTCTTACCGTTCAAGAAAATGAATACAGAGTTGCAGTACTTGTCGACCTTAACCTTTGTTTTCTTCTGGTTAAAATGAAAGTATGTGTTCAATTTTGTTCAGCAATGTGTATTGGGATTATTTAGAGTATGTTCTGAGATTTTATCGACAGATTCTTGTCAACAATTTTCTTAATAGTGCAACAACTATCTCCTGTAAGTAAATTGTACATGTGCCTTCCTGCCATATCTTGCTGAACGTAAAAAGCGCGAGATTATTGAGGCAACACAGTCGTGTTTATACTGTTATCGTTTTTATATCGATAAAAAATAAAATTGTAGGAACAGGATTCATTGAGTAATTTATTATTTATGCTGAAAAAATGCTTTACTAAATTCGATGTCAAAAATGCATATGTTTTGTTTGTTTTTATTGCTTTTTGGGGTGTATCTTTTTTTATGTTGCTAATCTTACAATATGTTGCTATGCAAGTGCGTGTATTTGCAAACGATAAATATTGATGGAGGTAGAAGGTGAATCGGATTTTGGGGCGTTTATTCAAGAATTCATAGCAGATGAAGATAGTGATTGTGAGTTTGAGAGCTTTGACCTTGATCTAATGACTGATCAGTTTGAAAATTATATTGATGAAGATAAGTGGGTTCTTGGAGACTGTCAGGAGTCAGCTCAGTTGAGGTATAGGAAAAATCCAGGATTGAAAAAAGATGTAGAAGACCAATCCAGTCCATTGCAATATTTTAGTCTTTTTTTCACAATGAAGACTTTGAAATTATGGCACTTCAGAGTAATTTGTATGCAGAGCAACAGTTAGCAACTTGGCATCTGAAACCTAACAGTCACTTTCTTAAATGGCATGCCACAAATCTAAATGAAATGAAGCAGTTCATCTCTCTAATAATTACTATGGGACTGGTTCGTCAACTGGATGTGAAGGATTACTGGTCAACTGATCCTGTGATTTCAACACCATGAGTATTTGCCAGTATCATGCCACAGGACAGGTTCCTATCTCTGATGGCATTCTTCCATCTGAATGATAATGAAAGATATGTGCCACAAGGTCAGGAAGGATATAATCCTTTGTTCAAACTTGGACCTCTGTATGAGAGGGTGTTAAATAGGTATGTATATGTACATTCAAACCCCACTGAACTCGACTTCAGAATATCTTGAGATTTTGAGGTAAAATTACATTTAATTTTTAAGAATAAGTGGTGCGAACTTCAAACTCAGTTGAGCTTATATATCCATAATATCCAAGACCTCTTTGTAAATGATTCTGAAGTTCAATTGTATGTAGTTCCAGAGAATCTATTTTAAATGATATATATATTTATATATATATATATATATATATATATATATATATATATATATATATATATGTATATAAAGCACAATTTACAACAACTCTTAAACTAACATAACTGCCCTAAGTGAAGAAATATTAATATAGAAAGCACAAAGAAATTCACTTTTATAAGGATACCCACTTCCGCCCCAGCCCGGGGTTGAACTCTCGACCTACGGAATCTGTCTCCTAGCAGTACAGGAACAGCGCGTTAGACCGCTCGGCTATCTAGGCAAGTCATAAAACTTGCTTTCAATGCCAATGGAATTCCCACAGCGCTGCCCTACACTACACGGTCATTGAGAATAGAAGTGAGATACAGTTATTTGGACATTAGTTTTATTAGAGGATCGTTACCAATACACGTTGTAATGAAATTAATTTTATTTATAAAGCACAATTTACAACAACTCTTAAACTAACATAACTGCCCTAAGTGAAGAAATATTAATATAGAAAGCACAAAGAAATTCACTTTTATAAGGATACCCACTTCCGCCCCAGCCCGGGGTTGAACTCTCGACCTACGGAATCTGTCTCCTAGCAGTACAGGAATGCGCTGTTCCTGTACTGCTAGGAGACAGATTCCATAGGTCGAGAGTTCAACCCCGGGCTGGGGCGGAAGTGGGTATCCTTATAAAAGTGAATTTCTTTGTGCTTTCTATATATATATATATATATATATATATATATATATATATATATATATATATATATGAAGTTAACGAACAGCAATCAAGCTTGAAAGTCCATTGGAACAATACAGATTGGAAGCAGATCAAACAAAGACCTCTTAAAAGATCAGATGGGATCAGGTGCCATGAAGGAACAACCATCCCCTGTTGACCGGTTACAACTGCTGTGTGCTCATTGTCATGATTGGGCAAACAAAGAAATTAAATACATTGTACATGTTAAATTTGATAAGCATATTTTGACATAAGTTCGAGAACTACACTATAGTATGCTGCCCTGAATTTCCATAACTTGTTCTGAACAGAATGTGGAAATGTGTTAATTTATATGGTTGCAATTTCAAATCTTGATATTTGCAACATTGCAGACTATTTAAAATTAGATCTAGTTAATATTTCTGGAGGCCATTTATTCAAACCTAACCACTATCCGATAATTAAAGCTTGATTAATGAGTTTAACTCAAGTTCCAAAAATGTTACAATTCCCATGTATAGCCATTTTCATAAAGTTAGCAATATCAAAAATAGTAATTTTCTTACAAGGTTCGACTCTGTATACCAGCCTCACCAAAATTTGTGCATCGATGAGGGCATGGTCCCATGGAGAGGAAACTTGCATTTTAGGGTTTCACTAGCCCAGATAAACCAGATAAATGTTATTTAATTTTTTAAATATTGTTTATATAAAATCATGTAGACCAGATCATATTTCAATATGCTTGTTATCATGTGATTCTCTAAGCCAACCAAATTCTTAGCTTCTCGCCTAGATCTGCAACTGTTGTGTTTACATCTCAAAGAATTTCTTCAGATTCCTTCGGAATTTATATAGATCTCATAACTATAACTTGGATTTATGTTAAGTATTTGTTAAATGTGATCTATTTTAAGTGGTGAATTCTAAACAGTATGTGACTATAGCTAGGACACACGTGCATTTGTTTGTTTACATGTTACAGCCAAGTGACTTGAACTTTAGCCTTAGGCCTATAGGCCTGTAAGTGAAACTGTCTACAATAAACATGACCGGAAGAAAAAGAAAACAAAGTAATAATACAGGAAGGAATGTGCGTACTCGTGGCGAGAGCATCTCGAGATGGGATGTGAATGTTCCCGAAAATTGGTCGACAGCCGAGTTCATTCAGAAACTGAAAGACACTAATATCGTGGTGCCAGCTTCACTAAGGAAATCTCAATTAGTACCAATTCATCGGGATAACGTCCAAAACGATCAACAAGATCTTGTGGATTGCTGGATATTGTCTATAACGTGACTCAGTGCCTCTATTTTCGTTTCACTTGTTGACTTCCGCCCAGCCTCGTTCTCGCGGACTCTCAGACTAATTTCAGACGAAGGAAGAATCGACCTAAGCGAGAGTCAAAATGGCGATGGAATAAATGAACTTCCGGCATCTTCAGAGAGAGTCCGCGAGAACGACGCTGGGCGGAAGTCAACAAGTGAAACGAAAATAGAGGCACTGAGTCATGCTATAGACAATATCCAGCAATCGCTTGTGTCGTTGACAAATGTTGTTAGCAATTTACGACAGCAAAACCCAAGCCATAATGCACCATTATTGGAAACAGACAGAACCAGTATACCATGCTCTCGTGTTCCATCGGATTCTGTTCCGTATGTTGAGACCGTGTCCACCAACCTTAGGAATAACATCATCCAAGGTAAGGATGTCAATTTGGCTGCGTTACTTTTGCCTCGCGAAAGTGAGGAACATAAAATCCAAGATACAGAAGGTCGCTATATATTACTGAAACAAAATTCTGATGCCAGATCACAGAGAAATTTAACTATAAGTGAGTTTATATTGGCATTCTCAAAATATAAAAACATTATCTGTGAAGTATATCCTGAGAGAAGGATAGAACTGGACGCTTATGAACGGGATATCATTGAGATGGCATCCATGACATGTGGTTCAGCCTTCTATGATTACCACAAGGCTTTTTCGGTGAGAGCCCGTGCCCTTCTACAGCAACGAAACGTCACAGTTGACTGGTCGATTAGAGATACAAAACTGTTTACCACCATTTTTTCTGGCCAGACTGTTATAAGATGTGACAATTGCAACAGTGCTAACCATACTTCACATTTCTGTCCAAGAGCCAAGTTCCATACAGCTTCTAATAATTCACCTTCAGGTCAGAACAGGAACAGAGGACAGCAAAACCAATTGGATGTTCAAGGAATGCCCAGAATCACTCACAGGGGCAGAGAAATATGTAACAATTTCAACAGTGACACAGGGTGCAATAGAGCCTCATGTAACTTAGTACATATATGTTCAGCATGTAAGATGGGGAAGCATACCTCTACGCAATGCAAGTCAATGTCAAAACAAAAAGAGAGCAACCAAAGTGAGAAACAATGACTAGTTAGTTCTTCCTTAGAGACAGTTTCTGGAAATCAAAATATTTTAACTCCAATCAACATCGAAGCATTTAAGTCAGAATTGCAACATCATCCAGACAGAAACTTTGTAGATACTTTTATTAATGGTCTGGAGAACAGATTTGATACCGGAATTTCTCAGCTGCCAACTACATCATTCGAATGCAAGAATTTAAGTTCAGCTAGGAAGAAACCAGAAGTAGTAGACAGTTTACTCAAGTATGAAATTGACAAAGGTTATGTAGATGGACCATATGACAAGCCACCTTTCGAAATCTATCGTATAAGCCCTATTGGTGTTGCTGAAGGAAAATATTCTAAGAAATACAGATTGATAGTAGACCTCTCATCACCGCATGACTCCACATCCGAAATTAGTATCAATAGTCTAATCGATAAGGAAAATTACTCACTGCAGTATGTCCGCATTGATGATGCCATTATAAGCATTTTGAAATCATTAGGTGTTAATTTTTTGATGTGCAAGACTGACATTGTGGATGCATTCAAGTTGTTACCCTTGTCAAATTGTGTTCAACCTTTTTATGGCATAAAATGGAAAAACAAATATTACTTTTACAAACGATTAGTATTTGGGTGCAGAAGTAGCCCAAAAATATTTGATATGCTCTCGCAGGCCATTTGTTGGATTTTAACCAATAACTACAAAATCTAACAGGTGCTACTTTTGTTAGATGATTTCTTGACTTTGGATTCCACAGGCGAAGAAGGATCCAGGAGTATGGCTTTACTAAAAATGGTGTTCAGCAAATTAGGAATTCCTATTTCGGAGAAGAAAACAAAAGGTCCATGTACTGAAATGGAATACTTTGGAATTGTACTGGACTCTGTCAAAATGGAAGCACGTATTCCACCAGAAAAAATAGAGCGTATATTTTCTCTCATTGGCAATTTAAAGACAAAACGTTCCTGCACAAAAAGAAAACTTCTCAGCATATTAGGGCATTTCAATTTTGCAGCATGAATTATTCCAGCAGGCAGATCGTTTATTTCGTATCTTTTAACATTGGCCCATTCAGTTACTAAATTACTTCATCATGTAAATTTAACGAAGGAATGCAGAATGGACTTGTCTATGTGGGAAAAATTTTTAAAGCAGTGGAATGGACACTCTTTCTTCTTGGAGGAAAATGTGACTTGTGCCTCAGACATATCCTTGTATACAGATGCTTCTTCTAGCATTGGTTATGGAGGATACTATTATGGGGAATGGTTTCAAGGAAAATGGCCTCAAGAAATTCAAGACTTAGGTGACGACACGTTATCTATGGCCTTGTTGGAATTGTACCCCATTGTTGTTGCTGCTGTGATATGGGGGCACAAATGGTCAGGGAAGAGAATTAAATTTTGGTGTGATAATCTGGCCACCGTACAGATAATCAAAAAACGCAGATCGAAATCCCCTTTGATTATGAAAATATTAAGAAAACTTACTTGGATATCAGCTAATAATAATTTCCTTATATTGTGTGATCATGTCCCAGGAAAGATAAACATTATTGCTGATTCTCTTTCTCGTTTCCAGATGACAAGATTCCGAGAAGTAGCTCCAGCAGCAGCAGCAATGCCAGTACCAGTTCCATCCTTACAAGAATTAATCCTGTACTAGAGAAAGGGTCTAGGAACTTGTGTGAGTCATCACTTAGTGACAATACAAGGACTGCATACAGAACAGGATTTACAGTATTTTGCCAATTTCCATCATCGATGGGTATAGAAGCGCCTAATTATCATCCACCAGAGATCTCGGAGCGAACCCTAATTTACTTTGTTACACACTGCTGCAATTCCCTAAAACTAACTTACAGTACCATCAAATTGTATCTTGCAGCTGTGAGATTCCATTACATGAAAGCAGGTATTTCTAATCCTCTATCATCTTCAGTTGAAACGTGCAAGGTTGCAAACAGTGATGAGAGAAATTCAAAAGCAACAGGGTTCTAAAGAGAAAAGGAGACCCATTACATACAGTGTTCTGATACAAATTCAAAACATCTTACAGCGGGGTATGTTCGGTTGTTTCCTAAATACCATGTTGCAAGCTGCTTGCTCTTTAGCATTCTTTGCATTTCTTCGATGCGGAGAATTTACAGTGAACAATCTTAAGCAAGACAATTTATTGTGTGTGGAAGATGTAGTCATGGATCCAGATTTCAAGGCTTATACCCTCATGCTCAAATGATCTAAAACAGACCCTTTTCGTAAAGGAATTCAGATCCGTTTATTTCAATCAGGTCAAGCTGTATGTCCAGTTCAGTGCATGTTAAAATACTTAAACCTTTGGTGAAAGTGGTGCAATTGTGTCATGTCTTCAGCCTTGTTCTTGGATTAAAGTGGCAATCCATTATCAAGACATCTCTTCATTACTAAATTAAAGCAGATACTCAAATCACTTGGTTTGGATGACGAGAAATTCAATGGTCACTCATTCAGAATAGGAGCTGCTACCTCTGCTGCCAGTGGCCAATTGGAAGACCACCTGATCAAAACTTTAGGTAGATGGAGTTCCGACTGTTATACCAGATACATCCGCTCTGATGATCAAACTTTGTCATATGCCCAAAAGGCGATGTGTTGTGTAATATTAAATGTAATTTAATTGTTATTAATTTACGATCGTGGCCATTTTGTATTTGCGTGGGAGCCATTACCCATGTTGTTTATATTATTTAAACCAATCAGATTTCAGCTAGTAATTGTCCGCTTTATTCAAGACCCTCCGAGTCCCAATGGGGACCCCCCTAGGGGGCTATTGAGGGCGCCCTCTATTTACGTAATTTTCCTCCAATCAGGATTGTTCTATGCCAAATTTCAAAAAATAACAATGTAATTGACCAATCAGATTCATATTATCAATATTAATTATTTAAGCTGATCTGTAGATAGCGTCACTTTTGAGAAAATCTTCGAACCTGCAGGCCACATCAGTCGTAACAATTTTTTTTTGGCAGTCTTAACGAAGTTTTGTGTTGGGGAAATATTATAAACATTATATCTCCCTTGAACTTTCATTCGATGTAGCTGTGTGTTTTACATCATGGATGTTACGGCATATGTAAGGAACTTTTACCTTATTCCAGATTATTACGTGATCTTCAGTGCGGAAACTATCACACTTTAGGAAATTATCCTGGAAGCTGACTTCATTTATGCGCGTGCACTCTCATTCGTCACCATGGATTGCTCTGCAATGTGCAGTGGTTGCTGGTTTTGCTACCCCAAAGAGTTTGCCGATTTATCTATTTGTTCTAAGTGCCGTGGCCGCTCGCAATAGACTTATTAAACTATATATTGGACCTTTTTGCTGTGATTCATCATGTCTAACAAAGACAGAGAAATTTCATTGTGTGTCGGCGAAGAAGCGGTTCGCCGCTTGGCTCATGCTGAAAAACTATCACAAGCAACTACCGACACCTTAATTACGATGGGGTATGACAGCATGGAGGCTTTGTCCTTATTAACCCCTGACGATCTGGAAGACGCCGCTATTTCGGTTGGCCAACATCGCCTCCTAATTCACTCCATCAAGGGAACCTTCCCGTTGGGCCCGGCTGCCGAGGAAATTTGACCAGCACCGCAGACGGAGCCTACCGCTAGCAGACCCCCACAATCGTGCCCTGACACAGACGTTCAAACAGTCACTTTTATCAGGAATGTCCTGGGGAACCTGAGCACACCTCAAGTCCAAGTCCAGCAACCATCTTCTATGAACCACGAGGCCACAGCAGCAGCCATGAACTCCCCAAATACAGGTATGGTTTCATGGCAAGACCCCTAATTCTATTTGAAAGCTTTATCTTCAAATTCTGGCCCTTCAACTCATTTTGATATAGTAGATTTTGTTGATAATGCATCCTTACTGCAAACAGAGAGGGTTTTATCTAACAATGAGGATGGTCAGCTCATTTTCAAGTCTGGTCCTTCTAAACCGAAATTAGAAAATTTACATATTTCCCAGTGGTCAGTAGCCAATTTGGCTATTCTCCAAAAACTACTGACTGAAAACCTGCTCAGCAATATGCAAATATTAGATTACCTCTCATACACGACACGTATTTATCGCTTTTGTCAAGCCATGACACTAGATCAGTTTTCTTCTATGATCGTGAATACAGGAAACTGCAACACCTGCATAAGTTTAGATGGGGAACAGATATCCCCCACATCCAAACAATATTTCTTAAACCATGCCCACCCCAGACCCAACCCCCCCAAAAACCTGCTAAGTCTCAGCCCTTTTCATCCAAGGGACACAGAGCCTCTCACACCCCCCAGGGTATGGAAATATGTAGAAAATTTAATTCGAGGAAGGGCTGAATGGTATGTCAGTGTAGATATTCCCACACCTGCTCTACTCCAGGGTGCTCAGAGCGTCATCCAGCGCATGAACACCCTCCAAAAAACGCTTAAAGAAACCCTCAGGTCTTATCCTTACTGCTTGGGAAGATGAGCTGCATGACGACTTTGATAAAGAATTTATTTTAAATGATATACGCAATGGTTTTCATATTATAGACCCCACTATGTCTCACCAGCCAGTAGAATCAGCAAATCACCTCTCTGCTACTAATGATCCTGATATTTTTGCTAAAGCTACGGCTCAAATCCTCACAGAAATGGAGGAAGGCAATTATGTTCAAGTTCCTAACCCCCCTTTGATTGTAAGCCCAATGGGCATCATTCCAAAATCTGACGGAGGTATTCGTATAATCCATGATTGTAGTCACCCTAGAGGGTGGGCAGTCAACGATTATGTGTCTGATTCTTACAAATTTAAGTACCAATCCGTAGATGATGCTACTTGGCTGCTGAGACAAGGCTACTTTATGGCCGAAGTTGACTTAAAATCTGCTTATTGCTCTGTCCCCATTAGCTCTGAAAGTCAAAAGGTAACAGGCTTCAAATGGTTTCTAAATAATCAATATTCTTATTTTATTGATACTAAATTACCTTTTGGATCTAAAGAGGCTCCTGGAATTTTTCACTGTCTCTCCCAGGCAGTAAGACGGATCATGGCCCGGAAGGGTTTCTCTATTGTTGCTTACCTGGATGATTTCTTTATTTGTGAGAGCTCAAAGGAAAGGTGTCACAAAGCTCTCTCGCAATTGATAATTTTATTAAACTCGGTTTTTATATAAATTGGAAGAAAGTTGAAGACCCATGTCAAACCCTGGTTTTCCTTGGTATTGAGATTGACAGCACTAAAATGCTACTCTCTTTGCCTCAGATAAAGCTACAAGAGCTTAGAGCTGAACTTGCACAATTTCTGGGGCGCCAGCGTGCCTCAAAGCATCAGCTTCAGTCCCTTGCTGGGAAACTGAACTGGGCGGCATCGGTGGTGTATGGCGGAAGAGTGTTCCTGCGCCGCATCATTGACGCCTTCTGCAGGCTAAAGCATAAAAGCCATAAAGCTCGCTTATCTTACACCATAAAGCAAGACATTGCTTGGTGGCACAGGTTTCTAGAAACCTTTAATGGCAAATCACTTCTTCTTGACGCACTTCCCATTACAACATTGCACACAGATGCATGCCAGACAGGGGGTGTGTGGAACCATGACTGGTTCTACTGCAATTGGGAAGTTGATTTTCCCTCTGCAATGGCTTTTCATATTAATGAAAAGGAGATCTTAGCAGTTGTCCTTCCGGCTCATAGATGGGCACCATTGTGGGCTAATCATAAGATCATATTCTTCTCAGACAATTCAGCTACTGTCTCTAGCATTAACAAATGTTCATCTAAGAATAATGTTCTAATGAAATGCCTTTGTAGCCTTTTTTGGCTGTCAGCAATTTATAACTTTAGGTTTGTAGCCCAACATGTCCCCGGTAAGGATAATGTTCATGCAGATCTCATATCAAGACTGCACGAACCACGCAATTTTGCATCTATGTTCGCCCCCTTTTACCAAATGGGGGACCTCTCCCATAGGAGATTTAGCCACCTTTCTCAGGATTCTTTATACCCCCTGCAAACGAAGTTTAGGGGGGGTATATTGGAATCAGCATGTCCGTCTGTCTGTAGACGAGATTTTGTCCGGACCACTTCTTGGAAACTGTTGGAAGGATTTGTCTGAAAATTTGTACACTTATTATTCACCATATGAAGGTGTGCACCTGGTATTTTCATTATGACTGGATAATTATTTTGCATTTTACAGGTGTTTTTTTCATTTTTGTTATGTGGTTTTGTCTGGATCTGTTCCCAGAGACTATTGCATAGATTTGTATGAAAATTTGTACACTTATTATTTACCATATGAAGATGTGCACCTGGTATTTTCAACATTATTTGATAATTTTTCTGCATTTTACAGGTGTTTTTTTTTAATTTAATTTATTGACTTAGTCATTTCGGGTTCATGTCTAAGGTTTGAGACATAGAATCTAGAACATCTGTACAAAAATGTGAACTACAGCTTAAAACTACTCATTAGAACTAAAAAAAACCCACAAAGTATTAAAAACAGTTTTTACATTACACAGCAGATAGTGTAAATCCATTTGTCCCTTGGGAGTAATGAGTGGACATGCATCCAGTTAAAGATTAATTACCGGGTAATGAGTTCAGTGTGGGAAGCTGTTAGGGCATCTCTGATCAAGCAGGTCTTATCTATATCTCAGGGGAATTGGGCAGAAAGAAATAAAGATCTCTGTTGTCTAAGTCTCTTAATTGTAATTTATGCCTGTGAAAATACATAGTTACTAAAACCAGCCTTTTATTTTTAAAATGAGCTTGATATAAAGGTATTAAAATCAATTTGATTTTCTATAATTAATTATGATATTCTTTTTTTCAACAATCAATTTGCAGAGTGTCATGTCTCACAAAGATGGCAGATAGTTGCAAACTATTTTTTCAATGTAATAAAAAACACTGTAATTATTAGTGTTGATGTTTTATTAGGCTGCACCTTAGTTTCATTCATTAAATAAAGTGCCCCACCACAGCATGATACACCCATCAAATATTGTTAAATTATCATAAACAGTTTAGATTCAATTGTTTGAATGACATCTTAGCAAGACAAGGCAGTCTGCAATTTGTTGTAAAGATATAAAAATTCAAATAAAAAATGTACAATAAATAATTAGTTTAAATTATATTATACAATATCATATAACTTTTAATTATTATATACAATATCAAATTAGTTTTAATTACATCAAATTTATCTTGAAAGTAAGACTAGCCAACAAGAACAATTCAATACAACACAAGCAATTAATTAAGAGACTGATTCCTTTTGCCCAATTCCCAAGAGATGTAGATAACACCTGCTTGATCAGAGATGCTCTACCAGTTATCTCCTCACACTAAACTCATTAATTTCTCTCTAATTTGACATGCAATTTTCTGCTATCAAAATTTTCCTTGACCAGTGCCTGATCATTACACTCATGGGAGAGGTGGAATTTTTGTTGTTACAGATTGCTGTAAAGAACATAGTGAAAAAAAATAAGACTAGTATTTTCTTGATTTAACACTTTTTTAATAAAGATACTGCAATACTCTGACATCTTTTGGGACTGTGTAATTTAAAAGTTAAAAGACATAGTTTTTTGATTCTAAGTCTAATGGTTTTCTAGTTATGATTTTTCCATATCTGGCCATAGCGTCTTTATTAAAGGTCAGAGCAACCTGGTTTTAATGTGCGACACACCTTCTACCCTAGATGTATCAGCTGACAAAGTTTGATAATTCTAGGCCTAATAGTATTAAAGTTATGAGCCGGACATGAAAAAGCTAACGGACGGACAAACATGAACGCTATAACATAATACGTCCCGTCGTAAGACGGACGTATAAAAATATATAATGAGTAATTAAATTTTCACTGTAAATGTTTAAGGAAATTGTGAACACCTCTCACATCTAGAAAACATTAGTGATTTGGTACTTTCTCTGAAAAACCCAGCGGGGGGTATTTGTCCCTTTTGGACAGTTCTAGTTTAATTTTCTTTTTAACAGGCTCAGACCTTATCTCATCCCTGGATGCCCGACTCAGTTCACTGAGCAGTAACATACTAGCGAACTCTACCAAGCAGACTTACAGGTCCTATCTGCAGTCTTATATTCTGTTTTGTAACAAATTAAACATACCATTGGTGCCCATATCCCCTACCAATTTGTGCAGGTTTGTGGCTTTCTTGTCCTTTCGGTTATCATTCCAATCCATCCGCAATTATCTATCAATTGTTAAATTGCTCCATGTAGAGACAGGCCACCCTAACCCTCTTGAATCTTCTTATCTCTCTAGCACCCTGAAAGGAGCCAAACATCTGCTAGGTACTCAAACCTCTCCCAAACTTCCAATAACTCCATCCTTATTACACAAAATATTTACAATCCTCAATTTTCAACAACCACTTGATTTGGTATTCTGGGCAGCTTGCCTAGTTGCCTTCTTTTCGTTTTTTCGCAAATCGAACCTTTTGTCTCCATGGCAGCTTTTTGATCTGGCTAAACATTTGTCCTGATCTAATGTCAGCTTTCAAAAGTCGGGGGCAGTGTTATCAGTAAGATGGTCCAAGACAATTCAATTTTCAGAGCATGCCCTCCAAATTCCAATCCCACATATCCCTAATTCTCCTTTCTGTCCCAGCTGCATTCTGCGGCTCGTTTTTGTACTTTTCCCAACCCCTCAGCTTCAAAGCCCAGCCTTTTCCTACCGCGCTAACAATCGATGGCACATCTTGACTTACAATGCTTTTTTGTTTAAACTTAAAAAGACCCTATCCTTAGTGGGAATTATTTCAGCTAATTATTCTGGACACAGTTTTCGGCGTGGGGGGGCCTCTTTTGCCTTGGAATGTGGTCTCCCCCCAGACTTGATCCAGTCCCAAGGTGACTGGAAATCAGATGCTTACCGTTCTTACTTAGATCCCTCTCTGTCTTGCCGTCTTCAAGTTGCTAACCGATTAGGTCAAGAAATTGATCACCTGTTCCCATTTTAACTCTTGCCATGTCTCCATCCTGGTTATTATTGTATCTTTTGTGTGAATGTGTGTGTATGTATGCATGTATTCAGTTGTATTTATTATTAAGGTTGTCTTTGGATTATTGCTGCTGTGGCTTCCACTGTGGTCACAGCCTATTTGGGACTAAGGACGCTATTGTGTGTCCCAAATTCCTTCATGTGCAGACTCTGTTGTCGTTGAGAACTTTACTATGTGGGCATTCCTGCCTACTGTGGAATCAGATCTGCTGCACGCCTCTACGTGGCTAATCCATAGTGACACTTGCGGACTGTGATATTGCCTATGTGATTTTAGTCATGCAGACACTGGCACCTTTTTGACTGATCTTCAATATGTTATTCATTCTATCATGTTTTTTTTTTATGTTATTACCTAGGCAACTTAGTCATGTACAATTTTTTTTTTTTTTTTTTTTTTTTTCCCTCTACTTACTAAACCAGTTTGGGATTTTGAGAAAACCATGATTATGTCATTGTACCTTATTGCTTTACTTCCTTCGTATCTATATATATGTATCATGTAATAAATCATGGTTGTTTGCCCAAACTGGTTGTTTGTTTTCTTCACAGGCAAGTCAGACCCACTTCTATAGAGAGTGGAATTAATGTAATATTAAATGTAATTTAATTGTTATTAATTTATGATTGTGGCCATTTTGTATTTGCGTGGGAGCCATTACCCATGTTGTTTATATTATTTAAACCAATCAGATTTCAGCTAGTAATTGTCCGCTTTATTCAAGACCCTCTGAGTCCCAATGGGGACCCCCCTAGGGGGCTATTGAGGGCGCCCTCTATATTCGGAGGGCGCCCTCTATTTATGTAATTTTCCTCCAATCAGGATTGTTCTATGCCAAATTTCAAAAAATAACAATGTAATTGACCAATCAGATTCGTATTATCAATATTAATTATTTAAGCTGATCTGTAGATAGCGTCACTTTTGAGAAAATCTACGAACCTGCAGGCCACGTCAGTTGTAACAATTTTTTTTCTTTTTTTTTTTTTTTGTGTGTGTGTGCGTGCGTGAAAGGTGTCAAACAGGGACAATCGTTTGTTTACACACCTTCCAACTGGGGACAACCTCCAAACAGGGGACGTCCTCGGTTGTCTTTGATTAAAAATAGCGCCAAATTCGAATTCAGGGATGTCTAATTACCCCAAAAAGCCGAAAAGATCCGTTTTTCAACATGTTGAAAAAATGTCCCCGGTTAGTTAGGATTGAAACATGTGTGTGAGTGTGAACTTTTCACAATTACCGAAGATTGTATTTGGGGGTTACACACGGGTCCCCGTTTGTATAGTGAAAAACAAGTCGCGTGACTTTTCTGAAACAAACATTACATTGAGATATCATTCTTGCTTTATATCCGGTATTTTATTTTAAGAGAGAGAATTTAGATATATTATTTATCCTTACTCATGTATGAACATCAGTCCGTCCGACAAACGTTCATGTCAATGGAACACCTGGGTTACAGATGTATGATTGACTTAGCATTTATGCTTGTGACGTACATTAGTACTTTTGTTACTGAATGTTTTCAGATTATCATCGAAATATACTCATTTTGTGGTTTACAATTTGGCAATTCTGTATTCGATTGTCTTCCCTTTTTTATCTGGATTTTTTTTTAGTTTTTTTTTCAGAGAAAAATTTAAAGATTTTGGTTGCAATTAACACACATAAGAGCGCAAAATTTGCTTTGAATTGATACATAATATAATTTTGTATTAAAATATATCAATAAGAGTAGTCTTAATTTTTACGAATAAGTCAAACACATGAACCTTTAATTTAAATACTTTAAACACTAAAGATGAATTATAGGAAATTGCTCTTTATGAGGGTTTTCTATATAAAGGAGATGGGTGAACAAGGCGTGCAGAATGCTATGGCATTAGATACTTAAAGATCATATCAAATTTGTGATTTAAATGTTAAGATTAAAGTTCTCATAATTGAAATTTATGAAATTATTACAAACAAAACTTTTTTGATTTAAAAAAAAAACTATTCTATAACCAGTTTTAAAGAAAATAAAGTCGTATTCCTGGGGTTCAAACCTTGGCAATAAAAATCCTGAGCATTAATATCTTTTTAAACTAACGTTAACACGCTTGACAACTCTGGATGAATAATGACATTTAAATCATGTTTGTGATATGAACATTGGCTGAATGGACTTGAAGTATTTTTCGGAGAGATACCAACGTTTTTTCATAAAAGTGTTTTTCAGGTTTATCGGATCCTTGCTCCCTGTTTTCTTTAACCATAAAATGTATATATTTACGCAAGGCCATTGAGCAGTTCAAAAGGGGACACCTCCCAAAAATTTTGACAAAGAAAAAAAAACTAACCCGTCCAATCTCGAAAGAGGGGAGGGGGAGGGGTGATTATGGACATTTCCCTTACATTTTGGTACAAAATTTTTTAAAAAGTCTTGGAATTTGCTCGATCTTACAGCAACAAAAAAGAGGGGGGCAATCGGCATCTAAATGGAGATTATTCTAGAAAAAAAATACTCAGAAAAAGTGAGGGGACGCCCCCCCCCCCCGTTCGTTAGAGTTGATTCCAACACAGGAATGGGCTAATTTGAAAACGGATAATACAAGTGTACTTGTGTAGCACGCATCTTATTATTTAATTACTATTTAACATTTGTCTACCTGTCCATCTATCTGCATGCAATTATTTCCGTTAGAAAAATTATGTTGATTCGTTTCCTATTATTTTTAATTTTTGTTTAGTAACACCCCGTCTTTACTGAGTAGTTTCTCTTTTCTGTACTTATTTATTACATTTTGACTGATTGGAATATGGTGTGACAGCTTACAGTCATGATCGTCTTGAAGTCTTCTGATTAATCCCTTGGCTTTTTCCATAAAAATGCATCGTGTTTCCGAATATTTGACACCCTAAGGTTCAGAAGAACTCTGTTCCAAAATATATTTTTCTTCATATTTATTCATCAACATTAGGTCTTTGAGTCTTCATATCATAACAAAACATAAGAAAGTGCTCCATCTGAAAACTTCAGGACGGTTATCGGTATACTAGCTCAGTCGCACACTGCACGAATCATATACACCTAATAGTTTAGCAAAACACTACATGGGTTGAACGAAGTGTACACAGATTGCACAAAGCAGTTCACACGGAATGCTACTTGGTTTACATGTAGGGCTGCACTTTGTACAGGATTCTCACACGCTTTGGCTTCATTCTTAATTTTTCTGATTCTCTTGGAATTTATTGAAACTATTACAGTATAATGATTGAAGAATTAGCCGTCGCGATACTAGTATATCGGATTATGTTTTCATTAAATCTTGCTTCACAAGTACTATATACAGAAAGAAGAACATTAAACATCCAGCTCTGATTTTGAAATTTTTTTTTAATTTTTTTTTCTTGAATGTAAAGGTTTCATCCAAAAGTACATTTTTTTATTACTATAGCCTAATTTCCGCACTGAAAGTTTTCATTGTCATTCATAAATTTATCTATCCTATAGTAGTATTTTATGCTAAAAATTGTTTTATTCTTGAAATATAAAATGAGGTATCAATTCGAAATTATATTGTTTATATTGCGTTTGAATTCTGCAGTCAGTTCGATTTTCGTAGACTTGTTCTTGATTGCGTGGCAAAATAATACTCAATTAAATTAATATGAGTTTTATTGTATAATTTGCAGAGTTAATTTAATACTACATATATAAGTATACACTTTACCAGATCTGAACTTTATCATGCATTTTTTTTTAAAGGAAGGTGTTAGTGCGGAGGTGGGATGGGGGAGCTACAGTGTTTTTACCAATTTATTTGTGATCTGTTATTTCCCTGGCTAAAGACGGTAAACATATCTATATCTATGCATGAGACTAGATTGAAATTCCTAAACGTGCCTCATTAGTGACAAATGCATGTTATATGATTTAACATTTAATCAAAGTTTCATATCAATTCGACAGCCTGAGATTTCTGAAGGGGAGAGATACGTAAAGAAATCTCAAAATATCAATGAATACTTTGCTTCAAGAAAAAAAAAGTTCTACATGTATGTGGTGTTGAATGAGCAGAGGAAGGGGGCAGTCTTATGCTGTCTATATGTAACGGCGAATTGATCAGTGTGCTCAGAATACTTTTTTTTGCCTTTGGGGTATGATTTTTTTTAGAAAAGACTTTCTTCCATCAAATTACAGTAAAATATCACTACCACCTGTTTTAATTTACTGTACATACTTATGCACATCCATTACATTGCACTTGCAGATAAAGTTCAAATATTGCAAAAACTATAAATTAAACCTGCGCGATTCATAAAGTTAGCTTATATAGATTAGTTACAATAAATTGGATTAATTAAAAGTATCTTTTATCTATAATTAAGCATTGTATGTACTCCTACAACCATTTTATCTGCTAATTTCAAATTAAAATGTCATACTTTTATAATACACAGAATAAATTGCGGTCCCGGTTTGTGGAATTCGCTATCGTTGTCGTACAATGTTTACGAAAATGGACTTGATCAGAGTTGAAAGAGAGAAAGGAGGAAGGCGTGAAGAACAGTGAAGAATAATATTCAGATTTATTTATCATTTGACTGCCGTCATGAGAAAAAGGCCATTGAGGTCAATATTTCACAAAATAATTTTTTGTAAATTTTGATAGACCAACTCTCTCTGAATTTAAATATACAACACTTTTATAAATATCTCATTCTTTCACCATTTTATGATCATTTAGTAAGGCACTTCAAAACAACGTTAGGACGTAATGACGTCGCATGCGTCATGTTCAGTTTCTAATTATTCAAATTATAACTTTCATAACACATATAAACTCTAGACGATGTTTTATATATATGTCTTCTCCCAAGCTCCTAACTTGTCAAAATATTCTGAAGTTGCCTTAGTTTTTACATGTGTACATGTTGAAAGGGGTGGGGTGGGGGGTCTAAACAGGTTCTAGAAATGGATTGTATTAATTCAAAAATATGATACATGTACTATACAATTATACATTAGGCATTTTTTTATATTTGAAAGTCTAGCCCAGTTAAAATTTATATATATAAAGCAAATGTACATTAAAACATAAAAAAAACTACACAGATGTCCCGGAAAAAGGGGAAATCCATCCCAAATAAAACCATGTATTTTCTGTATCAACGATAAATACTAATGGGAACAAATATTCACACACGTCATGGTGTAAAAAATTGTTTCTAAAAAATAGTTTATTACGTAGTATGTAAAAATTCATATACATGTATTTAAAAAGATTTTTTTTAATTTCCAAGCGAATCTTTTTGTATACGCTGAAAAAAGAATGTTTTCAGTGTTAAAAAATTCTGCTTCTGCACCTATCTTAGTTGGATTAGAAACAGGAAAAAGAGGCACATAATCATGTCTTAGGATTATCTTATCAATCTATTATATGAAAATAGATACTTTTATTTTCACAAGTCAATTACTTTTTATCAAAAGCGGCGATAAATGATTTTGTCCTTTGAAAAAAATATCTTTCTTTTTTCACCTTTGCTATCTTTAATTGATACAATTTAATTTCAAACACTTCCTCCTTTTGAGGCTAATAAGACATGTACACAACAAATTACATCTCATTTCTTAAAAGGGCCGCTAATGTAATTTCAAAAAGAAAACATTCGGGATATTGGTTTCTGTAATAAATGATTCCTTATAGTGTCGAATATTGATTTGGCAATGTGCGATCATATTGCCGGATATAAATTCTCAAATGTCGGACATAGAAATATAGTTGACAGTCACGTACATGTATCTTGTTTTAAGGCCAAACAAAAAAATATGTGTGGTTCCATTTACACTTCCAAAAAAATTAGGGTAGGTAGGTAGGGATTTTTTTTTTTTTTTTTTTTTTTAACAAAATGATTTTCTTAATTTTTTCTAAATAATACCTATCACTGCTTTGCAAATGGTATTTAGATGTGGTGTGATAATATACTAGTCAATATTGGTAGGGGACACCTACATGCTAGCTTGCTTTGGATTTAACACTATTAAACACTTGCACTATGTTTTGCAAGGAGGCCGCATTGCTGAAACTAAAACTTAAATTGGAGACATTGATGGAAATCGGGGAAAATTCCGGAAAAAATATGAAAATTGCCAAAAAAAAGTTTAGGGTCGGGGGTATAAAATAGGGCAGGTCTGGTAACCGGAACCACACATATTTTTTTATTTGGCCTAACTAATAAAAGCTGAAATTGTTTTTATCATTTTTTTCTTACATGTACAGTCATACATTAACAAAAATTCGTCCTCACATACCTCAGGGTTTCAATGTTGTTAGAAGTAGTAAAAGAAGTTGAAAGAATTTATTATACCTCATTATAACTGTTCTATAAAACACGTTTCCTGATTGGTCCAATACAGTCACTTGACAGGGTCATAAAATTTCATATTTCCCTGTCGCTGTTGTGCTAAACCACATCATTTTTCCCCTTTGCAATACGTATCGTTCGTTAAACTAAAAATTCTGAGAGTTGCAAAATTAATAATATTAGAAAGGGTTCATCTGCCAAACAGTGACGAAATTAGCAATTATCTTCTTTCCAATGAGGGTGTTTTGAAAAAGGGGGAAAAAGATACGGAAGACAATTGACTTTTTAGGTCATCTGAGTCACTCAGGTGACCTATTGCTATCTGTTTTCGTCCGTCGTCGTGCGTTAACTTTTGAACATTTTTAACTTCTTCTCTAGAACCGCTCAACCAATTTCAACCAAATTTGGTATATAGCATCTATGGGTGAAGGGGAACAAAAATTATGAATTTTATGGTCCCTGCCCTCCTGGGGCCTGAGGGGTGGGGCTAAAACCACCAAAAATAATGCAATCTTTAAAGATCTTCTTCTTTACTCCTGGACATCAAGCAGTCGAACTGTTGGCATCATTGTAATAAGCATTGAGCCCTCTACCAAAATTATGAAATTCATGGCCCCAGGGTCAGGAATTCTAGCCCCAGGGTGGGGCTATATAGATCATATAGTGAAAGTGCATTATTTCTTTGAAAATCTTCTTCTCTGCTCCTGGGTATCAAATAAAGTAACTAAGTACATAGTTATGGTGAGCAAGAGTGCCTCTTCCAAAATTGTGAAATTCATGGCCCCAGGGTCAGGGGTTCTGGTGTTAGGGTGGGGCTCTATTGATTATATAGTGAAAATGCATTAATTCTTTGAAAATCTTCTTCTCTACTCCTGGGTATTAAATAAAGTAACTAAGTACATAGTTATGATGAGCAAAAGTGCCTTTTCAAAAATTGTGAATTTCATGGCCCCAGGGTCAGGGGTTCTGGTGTTAGGGCGGGGATTTATTGATTATATAGTGAAAATGCATTGATTCTTTGAAAATCTTCTTCTCTGCTACTGGAGATTATTTAAACAAACTAAGTGCATGATTTATATAAAACTAAATCTGATATAGTTTAAAATCTTTATTTGCCTTTTGAGAACTACTCGCTATACACATCATCAATGCTAATCAGTTATGTACAAATAATGCATACACAGTGAACATTTGCATAGGATAAAATGTTTAAACATATGAGTGGCCGATGGCCTTGAGCATGTTGTGGCCGATGGCCTTGTGTGATTGGCTGATGGCCTTGTATGATTGGCCGATGGCCTCGTATGATCGGCTGATGGCCTTGTAAGTCTGAACTTCCGATGGCCTTGTAACTGAAGGAGGCCGATGGCCTTGTGCATGTGTTTGCAGCCGATGGCCTTGTAGAAATCGAATGTACCATGTATGCTGAAAATGCAATTTCTTTGGGGTTGTATAACACATGACATAAATATTCATGTGTGAAATGCCCACACATGGAAATGAAAATATTCATATGTGAAATGCCCTGTGTGAACTCATGCAACATAAAAACAGAAGTAGTTCTCTACGATCAAATTAAGGTGGTGGTGGGGAGGAGGTGGTTTGCAGGAACCATGCTAGAGAGACAAGGCAAAGCTTGAGGAGTAATTTGATTGGCCATTACGATCACGTGACATTGGTAAACCATGTGCTAAGTAATTTGATATCTATTATATAAACTATATTTAATTACAATAAAATAATTTTATATAAAACTAAATCTGATATAGTTTAAAATCTTTATTTGCCTTTTGAGAACTACTCGCTATACACATCATCAATGCTAATCAGTTATGTACAAATAATGCAAATTAATGGTATTGATAGACAGTTTTAAAGCTTTAAAACGGTGTGTCGCAAAATAAATGAGTGTTTGTTCTGAGATTGGTGGTGGTCTAAAGTCATCTGCTCTTATCCCAATGGAAGGTAGAAAATTACAGAAACTCTAAAACCCGTTATGTAAGCATTCCTTGTGTTTTCACTAATGGAAGAATCGCACAATTTACCCGCTTGATCCTCTAGTACAAAACAAGTTCTTGAAGTGATGGTATGTTCACTGGGTCTTTCGATGCTGCTGGAGCTACTTCTCTGAATCGGGCCATCTGGAAACGAGAAAGAGAATCAGCTATCACATTTTCTTTACCTGGGACATGATCACATAGAATAAGAAAGTTTTCACATGCTGATTTCGAGGTTAATTTTCTCATAAGCTTCATTATGATAGAAGATTTAGAACGATGTTTTCTAATTATCTGAACAGTAGGCAGATTGTCACACAAAAATTTAATCCATTTTCCCGACCATTCATGTCCCCATAGAACCACAGCCACTACTATGGGGTATAGTTCTAACAGCACCATAGAAAGAGGATCGCTTCCCAGGTTGTGAATTTCTTCTGGCCATTTTCCTTGAAACCACTGTCCGGCATAATACCCACCAAAGCCATGTTTTGATGAAGCATCAGTATATAAAGAAATGTCGTCCGTGTATGTGACATTTTCCTCCAAGAAAAAAGACTTTCCGTTCCAACCTTTTAAGAATTTTTCCCAAATTGCTAAGTCTTTTCTGCACTCACTCGTCAAGTACACATGATAGTGAAGTTCAGACACGGAGTGGGCTAGGGTAAGTAGGTAAGAAATGAATGATCTACCAGCGGGGATTACACGTGCTGCAAAATTAAAATGGCCTAAGACACTTAGAAGCTCCCGTTTTGTGCATGATCTTTTTGATCGAAGGTTATTAATGAAAGTTAATATTCTTTCAACTTTCTCCAAGGGAATACGACTTTCCATAATTTTAGAATCAAGTATAATTCCTAGGTATTCAATTACTGTGTCTGGACCTACTGTTTTCTTCTCTGAAATAGGGATTCCAAGCTTTTTGAATACCATGGTCAAAACTGCCATACTCCTCAATCCGCCTTCGCCAGGGGGGGTCAAATGTGATGAAATCGTCTAGTAAATGGAGGATATTTTTAACATTGTAGTTGTATTCTAATATCCAACAGATGGCCTTGGAAAGCATGTCGAAAATTTTGGGACTACTCCTACAACCGAATACTAGTCTCTTGTAGAAGAAGTATTTGTTCTTCCATTTAATTCCGTAATAGGGTTGAACTTCTTGCGAGATAGGAATTAATTTAAAGGCGTCCACAATATCAGTTTTGCACATGAGTGACTCCCTACCTAGTGTCTTTAAAATGCTAATTGCATCATCTATGCGCACGTATTGCAAAGAATATTCGTCTTTATCAATAAGATCATTAATACTCTTTTCAGATGATTGATTGTGAGGCGAAGATAAATCAACGATTAGTCTATGTTTCTTTGAGTATTTCCCTTGAGAAATTCCAATGGGGCTAATTCTGTAAATGCTATATGGTGGTATGTCATATGGACCATCTAAGTAACCTTTCTCCATTTCATATTCTAATAATTTGTCTACAATTTCAGGTTGTTTTCTAGCTGACAGCAATTTTTTGCACTCTAATGTAGAGTTAGGTAACACGGTTATTCCAGTGTTAAATCCCTTCTCTAGTCCGGTTATTAATGAATCAACAAACATCCTGTCAGGGTGTCTAGTAAGTTCTTTTTCAAGTAAATAAGTATTTATCGGGGTGATTATAGCTGTTTCGCATTGCCTGTCCCCATTCTCTTCATAAATTAGTCATTGTTTATCCGATTGAGTGTGATCTTTGGATTTGTTTTTTACTTTTGTGCAATTGGATGCAGAGTGGTTATTTAGTTTGCATTCTGAACATATGTGGAGGAGATTACAAGAATTCCTGTGGCATCCATTTGTTCCATTGAAGTTGTTACATATTTCTTTCCCTTTGTATGAAATTCTTGGTCTTCCTTGAACATCCACATTACTAGGTGTTTGTTTCATCTTGCCATTTGGATTTCCTACAGAAGATATGAACCCCATCTTTGATTTGGGGCAGAAATGTGAGGCATGTGTTGCCCTACTACAGAGCTCGCATCGTATCATAGTTTGTCCCGAAAATATGGTTGTAAACAATTTAGTGTCTCTAACTGACCAGTCGATGTTGATGTTTCTCTGTAGTAAAAGTGCACTTGCTCGGGCTGAGAACGCCTTATGGTATTCGTAGAAGGCAGATCCTCTTGTATTTGATGCCATTTCTACTATGTCACGTTCGTAGGCATCTAATTCTTGTCTTCGTGAAGGATAAACCTCACAAATGATGTTTTTGTACTTCGTAAAGGCTATTATAAATTCATTAAGAGTGAGATTTCTTAGCAACCTAGCATCATGATTGTGTTTCAATAAGATGAATCTACCTTCACTGTCGGTGACTCTTTGTTCCTCTACCTCGCGTGGCATGATAAGTAAGGCTAGGTTTATATCTTTACCTTGGATTATGTAGCGTTGGTGATACCGTTTCCACATACGGCAAAGAGTCTGAGGAAACTCGGATAGGTATGCTCTGCGAGGGGTTCCATTCATGGGACTGAGGATTCAAGTAATTCCTAGTCTCGATTGAATTTCCTGGCTGGTTGGATCCCGGCTGATTCTTCTTAAGTACGTCCAGCTCATTTGCTAACTTTGTCACTGAGTCTCTTATTCCTTGTATAGCTTCAGACAGTTCTTCTTGCCTGGATGTCAACATCCGCCCAGCCTCATTCTTGGTTATCTGATCTGAAGATGCCGGAAGTGTATCTTCTGCACCATCTTGATCGTTAGCTCCGAGATCAATGTCGGTTACAATACTTGTCGAATTTGTTTCCTTTGACAAAACATTGTCCTGATATATTTGAACTAATGGTGACTTATTGAGCGATTGTGGCAGCACGATTCCTTTCAATTTCAGTTTATTCAAAATTTCCAATGCTGTCCAATTTTCAGGTTCACTTGTGTTCCAACATGAAATTTCACTTGTCGGTCTTGATGAGGTTTCGGCATGTTTTCTTTTCCTTCCAGACATTGTCTCTTGTAAATAAATAGATCTATATAAACAATCAATAATCACATGGCATAGGTCATCCGCATAGGTCACGGGTTATGAGACTATTCGCCCGTGTCCATATAAACAAACACACGTGGAACTACACGTGGTGTATCTGCTATTTTGATATTACAGTACACTATAGATAATATAAATAACACCGGCAAAGTTTCACGTATGTATTATAAATAAAATCTGTAGGAATTTACTTGAGATTTGCAGGAACCGTGCTAGAGAGACAAGGCAAAGCTTGAGGAATAATTTGATTGGCTATTACGATCACGTGACATTGGTAAACCATGTGCTAAGTAATTTGATATCTATTATATAAACTATATTTAATTACATTAAAATAATTTATGATAGACAAGGATGCCTCTTCCAAAATTTTTAAATATATGGCCTCAGTTTTTGGGGTTCTTGAGGAGGGGGGGGGGGGGGGGCTCCATTGATTATATAGTGAAAAAGCATTAATTCTATTAATTAATCATTAATTAATTTTGTCTGCTCCTTAGTGTTGAGCTGATAAATAAATTGCTTAGCTATGATGAAAATGGGAGCTTCGAACAGAATTTTTAAATCTTGTGGTCCTAGGGTCAGGGATTCTAACATAACGAGGGGGGGGGGCTTTTGATAATATAGTGGAAAAGTGTTAATTCTTTGAAGTCCATAGTTATGATGATGAGGGTAACTCTTCCAAATTTGTAAATTTCTTGACCCTTGGTCTTGGGTTCTGGTGTTAGGGTAAGGCTTTGTTGAATCTGTAGTGAAAATGCATTGTACCTGTGAAATTCTTCGCTGCTTCTGGGCATATCGGAAGCAAACTGAGTAAAAGTTTAAATGATATGAGTAAGCATATTTCTACCAGATTTTTAAACATCTGGACCATTCGTCTAAGCATTCTGGTCCTGGGCAGGGCTCTATTAATTTGTATTCTACTGAGAGAAGTTATTCCCCTTTTCCATTCACCTTTGATAATTAATCACTGTAAATAATGTATTTGAAAGGTTAATAGAATAAGATAATTATGCAAGAATGTTTATCATATAATTAAAAAAGTACTTTTTTAGTTTTAATAATCAGGTAGACCTGTAAGTAATAGATAAATAAAAATGAGACAAAAATAACTTATCTTATTAAAAGTTCTTCAAAGACCATAAGAGAGGTCAATGCTAGAGGTCTTAATATGGGTTTAAAAATAGTACAGAAGCACTAATGGTTTGTTAATAGTCTGCATGGTGATAGTGTTACGTGGGGGACAGATTAGAACTTAATTTTTGAGTTGATACTGAAGACTAGACTAATTATTTTGTTGATCCTGATCTTCCTACTTCTCTTGCTTTAGGGCAACAATGCTTCATCTATCAGTGTATTTAACTTCTAAATTGTTGTATTATATTCAGGTGACCGTTAAGGCCCTTGGGCCTCTTGTTTAAAAGTGAATTAGAAAGTGGAGCCTAAATTGAATGTTATTTACAAAGGCTTGGTTTTTTCGGTATAATACTGCTAACGATTCGTTTCAATATCATGAGGGAAATACGAACATTTATCCAGCCAATAAAATCCATTTCCTTCGGGGAAACCATCGGGGAATGATTTAATCCTCATATTTCGCAGACGATCATGCACTAAAAATATAATGCATGTTAAGACTTCATGGTTTGTAATATTTTGAGCTGGCAGCTTAAATATACAGAGAAATAAATCAAGAATCAGTGCACTCTTGTGCGCAATTAATATGTACTTTTTTTGTCAATTTTGGGCAAAAGGGGGGGGGGGCACTATACTTCTCTAATCGCCCATTCCAATTTCCTCTGGCAGATCAACGAGCTACAGATCAGCAACTGCTAAGTTGTATGTAAATTCTCGACTCTTTTTTTTTTTTTGCTTAACAGGTGCGCTTCTTTTTCATCTTTTTCGTAATGCAGATTTATTTATTGTCTTTGTTGAGCTTGCGATTGATGTTCATTTGGTTGATGATTTTGAAATTTTTTTATAACATTTTAAGTGAAACCCCACCCGTGACCACTTCTTAGTTGTTACTAATACTTTTTCTATCAAAAGATGTCATCATTTAACGGAACTAAAGAATTTCTTTCCAGTCTAATCTATATATTGTTTCTTTTGTTTCATACATATATTTTTAAGAATAAGTATACTATTGTCGATGTATTAATTGTTTTTCTTTAATATTGAGATATGCTCTTGGAGGTAAAGTCGGTTGGGTGGGGGTTCCACAGAAACTGTATTTTATTCCTAAACAAAATTCAAGCTCAATTTCAAGCTTTCATTGGAGCAAATTAAACAAAATAGAATCAAAAGTATTTGGTATCAGAGAAAAAACTTTCATTATTATTTCATTTTTTAAAAAAATGCTTCGTATTTTGAAATTCACAAGCACTTTCATGCAGTTGTTTTATGCTTTCCAAGATCAAGAAATTGCACTTTTATTATTCATACTCACAATGTCCTCTATTGTACTGTGATTATTTATACACAAATGTTCCCTATTGTTTTATGATAACTTTTACTCAAATTTCCTCCATTGGTTTTAGAATAATTTATAAACACGTCCCTTCTTGAATTATGATCAGGTACACACACATGTCCATTATGATTTGCAATGATTTATATAAAAAAAAATTATATTGTATTGTAATGATTTATACAGGAATATCCCTTTTGTATTGTGATTTTTTATACCCACAATGTCCCCTATTGTATTGTGATTTTTTATACCCACAATGTCCCCTATTGTATTGTGATTTTTTATACACAAATGTCCCCTATTGTATTGTGATTTTTTATACACATATATACGTCCCCTATTGTATTGTGATTTTTTATACACAAATGTCCCCTATTGTATTGTGATTTTTTATACACATATGTCCCCTATTGTATTGTGATTTTTTTATACACATATATATGTCCCCTATTGTATTGTGGTTTTTATACACAAATGCCCTCCCCCATTGTATTGTGATAATTCAAACACACAATTCCCCTATTGTATTTTTTTTTTATTGTTTCCTAAGATTTATACACAAATGTTTTCTGTTGTTTTCTTATGAATTACAAAGGACTCCCTCCTGAATCGGGATAATTTATCCACAAATGTCCCTATAGCTTACTTATCTGCTTTATCCATTTGTTCTCTAGTTTACTGCTATACTTACATATAATTCCCTACTGTTTTGCGATAATTCTTAACAATAATTCCTCTACAGTAACTGTATTGTACAAATGTAATGTGTGTATATGTGTATAATCCCTTATTGTATTGTAATAATTAATACACAAAATGTCCCCTGAAATGTATCCTGATAATTCAAATATACATTTCCCCGATTGTATTATGATAAACGTTCCCCTCTTGGTTATATTTAGGGAACGAGTTTCCTACTATATCAGAGATACAGGGTGGGGCTTAAGACGAGGGCGAGAGCTCGAGCCGCACCCCGCTCTTTGTCTCCGATACAATAGGAAACGTATTCCAAATGATTTGTGTCATGACCTTTCTTATGAACTCACTAATTTACATGCATATTTTGGTTTCAACCAATCAAATGATTTTGCAGAAAATTGGTTTAGTGCCCCATTTCAGCAGTCGCAACTGAAATGCCGAGTGAACGGGAAGTGCAGGAATCTTCAATTTAAATAATTATAAGATGTGTATGTAATGTGTTTTCCGTAAAATTAAATTTATATTTGATTACGTAGGTTTTCCACTCTCTATTTAGCTCTTACCAACACTTTTTTATCATTTAAACTACAAGTGTGCAAAACATTTTGATCCATCTTAAGAATTATTTGGGGATGTTATGGGGGCATATTTTTATGTCACAAAAACATGTTCTACACAGGAACAATTTCTAAAACGAGGCAACTTATTGACTAACACGTTGATGAAACAAGAATAGCAACAGTCTCGTATGAAGTCATCATTTCACAAGTTCTATGGCCGATAAAATGACTTTGTCAGTAAATACAATCTATCATTAAGTCGAATGCTGACTGACGTTTTACAAACTAATTGTTATGCCATTATTTACACATTTAATTGTCAACAGATTTTTCCGTCTTCCCGATCATGACAAGGAGCACATGGCGGGTGTCATAAAAACGTAGGTAGATATGAGGCCTTAAACAAAGGGAATAACTCTGATTTCATTGTACATCTGAATACCAATGGCGGCTCGATATTGTTGGATAGTATTACCTATCATGAATTAAAAAGAAATATGTGACCTTCATAAAAAATAAGCAAGTGAGTCGCGGGAAAAAATTGTGAATACAAGCACATAGTTTGGTTGAAGTAGATAACAAGACTGTGAACATCTGATAAAACAACAACAACAACAACAAAAACAGCAAAACTGAAAAAAGGAAACAAACTGACAAAAAATAGAACAGATACCATAAAGGTAGCCTAAGTGGTTCAGTCAAAATTGATATATACTGAAACGCAAAACATCCTATTTTAGGGGGAAATATTACATATAGGATATAAATTTGTATCTAGAAAGTAAGGACTTCTTCAATTTTGTAAATATCGGTAATTTTACAATTGAACGATTTTCATACCATTATCGGAAGTTAAGTTTGAGTCTGCTCAACAAATATCAGAAATTTCATGTTTAACAAAATATTTGGCAATAATATGGGGTTTTAAGGTATTGTATCTGTTTATCATAAGTAAATCAGCAATGTTCCGAAAAATAAATTCTCCTATCTTTTCTGAAAGCGATGCCAAGGTTTCCTGAAAATGACTTAAGTAGACATTTCCATTGCTCTAGCTGGAAAATCTCAAAATAAAGGTGATGGAGAGTTGCAGATGCAAATATGACCTACATCACGCCTCAACAGTCTCTTACTTATCATTAGCATGAATGACAGTCCTTGGACCGGAAGTCCAAGGATTACTACACTGCGCTTGGCTAGAGAAAATTCGACCTCATCATCTGAAAAACAGGCATTTAAAAATGGCAAAGATTATTTCTTTCGCTCAGGTCTCGAGATTGATGAACCTATTGCATCGTAGAAATCAAGCTGCAATTGTTGTGCATGGCAGACTTGCACGCTGTAATTGAATGGCTGAGAAGGGGGGTGTTTTAACAGTCATGTGTTACCTTCTAAAGTTAAAAGATAATCATTTAACATTTTCATCAAATCTTTGATGTTTTCAAATCAAGTTTTACCTAAGTGTATTCATTTTTGAAAATCATTAGATAAAAAATTCAAATATTTGTAGATTACTGCTTTTGCGTTTCTTTTGCATTTCAGTATATATACAAAAAGACTATGAGAACAACTAGTTTTAATGCTACAGTAAATAACCCTGTCCATAATTTTTGCTTTCTGAAATACCTGAATACAGGGGGCGGATCTTTTATTTTACTGCGTTTTAAGGTCCTCCTTGCCTCTTTCTCTTATTTTTATGCTACGAAAATAAACCTTGTACAAAATTTTCGCTTTGTAATAGTAAGATATCCGAAATACAGAGGAAAGACCTTTTATTATATTGCGTTTAAGGTCCGCCTTGCCTCTTTCTCTTATTTTTATGCAATGAAAATAAACCCTTTCCACAATTTTCGCTTTGTAACAGTAAGATACCTGAAATACAGAGGGAGGACATTTCTTTATGCTGCGTTTTAAGGTCTGCCCTGCCACTTTCTACAGCTTTTCACTTTCTATTATTTGTATCCTACGAAAATAAACCCTGTTCAACATTTGTTCAACATTTGTAAGATATAAGAAATACAGAGGGCGGGCCTTTTATTATTGCTGTGTTTTAAGGTCCGCCCTGCCATTTTGACTAGTTATGTTAAGGAATCAAACCCTGTCCAAAATTATCGCTTTGTAATAGTAAGATATCTGAAATAAAAAGGGTGGACCTTTTATCATACTGCGTTAAAGGTCTGCACTGCCCCTCTCTCTAGTTTTTATGCTACAGAAAAGAACCCTGTCCAAAATTTTTGCTTTCTTATTATTTATATTTGCCATATAATTATTTGGCGGCCACCAAATAAATATTTGGCGGTCGCCATATAATTCTCAGGTGGCCGCCAGATAAGTTATCTGGCGGCCGCCAGAAAAATATTTTTCTACCTGGCACCTACCGGCTTCCATATGTTTCGAATATTACCTAATAAAATTTTGAATAATGATTATATGAATATTTTTGGTATTGGCTGGAGAAATTTCCGGTAGTACAATGCATCTCAGGCGAGGAAGAGGGGGAGGGGGCTAAATCAATTTTATAAGTGGAAAAATCTATGAATTAAATTTTTTTCCTCCGGATAACCGTGACTTGCCAATGTCCATAAATGACTAAAATAAATTATCAGCGCTTATTGAGAGATAAATATTTTTCAATTGATCTGAAATTAGACTGAAACGTTATGAGAAAGAATTAAATCCAAATCATTATGGTCTCCGCCGATATATTACATTGAAAACTCCTTACATAACGCGAAATCGAATTTTATTTAGAAACACAGTTGTGTTGTTGTGACAATGCGCGAGGAGTAATTTCTTTTAAATATAAAAATGTACATCACACTTGAAGGAGGTGCACAAAATGTATGCTTAAAAGAGAAAGTAGCAGAAATCCCCCCCCCCCCCCCCCATGATTGGTCTCTAAATTTTATGTTTGATCATGAACGCCTTTATCCTCTGCGGAAATCTTCATCCTGATAAATTGTATGTACCGTATTTGGCCGAATATAATACGCATTGGTGTAAAATACGCACCCCCCTTTTTGAGCCTGAAACTGGGGGAAAAAACGCAGTTCAGTTGTATTATACGCAGCAGAAAATTTTACCAAGCGGTGTTCTAAACTTTTGAAAATCGCGGTAATTTTCTATGAAAATCGGCGCGGAGATAAAGTGCTGAAAATTTACAGAACACGATATTTTATTCAAATGTGTTTTTATTTCTTAATCTTGACTTTCCATATTGCGGCAATCTGGAGGAAATTATTTATTTTAGCAAAGCACGAGATAATGTTGCATTAAAGTATTAATAGAGTTTATTATTAATTTTTTTTAAGCATACGGTGATATTGAAATTATACGTTGCCGTATCCTAACTATTCTTTGTGGAAATAATTTTATTTCAACAAAGCACGAGGTATTGTTGCAAGTTTAACAGTTGTCATATTTATTTTTAGTTTAAAGTAATCATGTAAAATTAACAGGGCAAGCGATATTGCAACATCAAAGTATTCACAGACTACGATTTTCCTCTTTTGAACTTGAAATTAATTAATTAAATAAATAGCTGAGGTTATCAAAATAAAATCAAAATTTAACAAGCGTGTAAAGTGGTTATCAACACACCTCCAAAGCTGTGAAAAATGATGTACAAAGATGGGATATATGTCTTCATACATCGAGGTAATCTTCGTGGATGTTTTATTTTCTACAGAGCACGAGTAAATGATAACACTTAAGTTTCAACATACTTCATATTTCCTTTTTTAACTCTCAATCATTTTAACACGAGGCCGATATAAGATAAAGTATAAAATTACATTTAACAAGCGTTTAACTGTTCAATGTGTCTTAATCAACACACGCTTATACATACGAAAGATCATAAACCAACCCCCGATTTTTAACAAAGAAAATAATCACAGCCATTATTAAGGGCAGTAAATGATCAGTGCTCTAACTGTAAAAACAATGCTTTGGAGTCGGTAAACAATTTAATTGCCTGGAGGGGTGTTGAGGGGTAATTATCAAGTGACAAGCGCACGTGTTCACAACATTGGCTTCCATTCATTGGGACGTATAGAGGGATGTTTATGTTGAAATGAATTTTCTCTGAGTTATTTAAAACCTAAAATAAATTTTATTTTATTGTATTTCATTAAAAAATGACATTACTTTTTTGACCAAGTGCCCGACTGATTAGGTACATGTGTACTATGATTACGGAAGCACGTGGCAAAGGAATGTGTCAACATCTATAAATAACATCGTTAATGGCGGCCTACACAGAGACGATGAACATGCAGCTCAAATTAATTTTAACTTGCTTTTAAAATTAAATTTAACTATCAAAAGGTTATTAATATAACATTTTTAACAAGCCTACATTCCAACAATAACTTTCCGAAGTTTTAAATACAGCGATAAACAGCAAGAAATTGCATAAGTCTCTAAGTAATACTACGGTATGTGCGTAAGATAGCCGTATTTCACATGAAAGAAAAACCTATCAAAATCCCATTGTGGTGTAAAATACACACCCCTTTCTCACAGAAAATTATTTGGGGAAAAAAGTGCGTATTATATTCAGCCAAATACGGTATTTATTCATTAAAAAATATGGACCCTAACCACACTGAAAATTCCGAATTCACTTCTTGTGGTAATGCACTATTATCTGCGTAGCGGAAATAAATACGTGTAATCAAATTTTAATTTTGTCTTAACGTAAGCAAAATTGTCATCTATAATCAAGCAGGAATAAACACACTGGTATTTTTTTTTTTCAAAAAATTAATCCTTCTTTTCCTAAGAATAGGTACTTATTTATCATGTATAATATAATGACTGGCTAACAGTCAAAAACTTTCCTTCATTTGCAAGTCATGTACCATGATAAAAGTTTGTGGATTCTGGGATTGCTTTAATAAGGAAACAGTAAAGATGGAGTAAAGATGATTGCTCTGTGAGCTTGCTTTCCACTGCATGGAAGAACGCTTTGTCTAAGAAAGTTGCATTTTCAGCAGATACGTGAAAGAAGGGAGTGGGGGGTCCTTTCGTTAATGAGAAAACGGAGTTCAGTGCCGAAATGATCACTGGATAAAAATTCTATTACAGCGATAGGTATTATTTGCGTTAATAATGCAGTGTTTCTTCAGCAAATCTTGTGTATCTGCTTCCTGTGATAAGTGTAGTGACGGCTGGAGAGGATGATTTCTTTATTAAGTTCTTCGGGTCATTTGTGAGAGGAAAGGTGCAATCAAAACTCTTCCAAAAAGGAATAAATTCCGGAACATAATTATCATTTGCGAAAAATCACCAGGACTGAAAGTATTTTAGACGAACGGCTTGATTTAATTTATATGTGATTTATTATATTGATTAACCTCTCTCTCTCTCTCTCTCTCTCTCTCTCTCTCTGGAAAAAGGTGGGGATCATTTATTGTAAATATTTAAGTTTTCTCCGAAATTGTTCAATTACCGATCATAAAATCGTAGAATAAAACTTCTGAAACAGAGAAAAAACATACAAATAAACAATTAAATCTGAACTGTGTAACTTTTTTTAAAGGGGATTGGGGGGAGGGGGCATAAAAGCCTCTAGTATTAGATGAATCTGAGTTTTCCGCCGAGATTTTATAACTACACATCATAAAAAAGCACAATAAAATGTAACGAACAAGAAAAAAAATTAGAAATAAGCTTAAAAAAGATTTAAAAAAAAAAATAAATTTTAAGAAAGACACAAAACAAAATAATATCTCTCGTCTGGGCTCTCATTTTTTTTTTGGGGGGGGGGGGGGGGTTGTTGTTAGTGTTAATATATAAACCTGGATTTTCTTCTGAAATGCTAAAATCATTGATCATAAAAATATCAAGGTAATTAAAAAAACTACATTTGTAATGGCATCTGTAGTCCAAGGAGATTTTTGTATGCATTTTTCACACCACAAGCATGGAAATGATAAAAACAAAATAAACTGCACTGCTAAAAGCAACTAGATAAGGAGTAGAATTCCTGCTCTAGAGATATATTGTACAAACTATCTTTAATTTTATGTGTTTAAATCAAGATTAAAACCTTTTGCACTACCCAGACCTTTAAACGTAGTCAGACCTTTTCTTATACGGGCCGGACCTTTTCTAATAAAAGGCAGACCTTATATGTTATCGTATTACCCCCCCCCCCCCCACCTTTAAACGAGGCGGACCAAACATCATGCCACACCGGTCGGCAGGGGGTGCTTACTCCTCCATGGCACTGTGAACTCGAGTGTTTTTAACGTCCGTGTTTGCCCTGCTCACGATTTGTAGGGTTTCAACATAGGCACTCTCCAGCTTAATTGTTTAAAAAAATATATCTACTATACTATAAACATGTTTATAGTATAGTAGATATATATTTTTTTTAAAATTAAGCTGGGGAGTGCCTATGGGTTTCAATGGACTTTTTAGGCTTATTACTGTTCGATATCTCCATATTTGATTTAAAATATAAAACATTCAAGTACCTATGAAGACAAGAATCCTAATCAGTGATGAGAATGGTGGTAGTTAATCAATAAAAGGCACAAAAGGGAGTATTTTGCATTCTTTTTTGAAAATGTCCCCGATTAGATACAATGAATCAAGTACTGGTGTGTGAATATTAATGAGTGTGAAATAGGTCCTCGTTTGTGCTGTAAAAAGTGCTTGGCTTAGAATTAAAGATATTGACATATTCTCATCATATTCGCCATCAGAGTTATAGGAGAACTAATATTTTTGGTCAAAAGTCAATGAAATAATAAAAATAAAGAAGTCCCCACTTTGACAGTCTTTAACCCCTGTCCCCGTTTGACACCTTTCACATGTAAGGGTGTGTGTGTGTGTGTGTGTGTGTGTGTGTTAGTGGATATGCCTGTTTGATACCAGTAGTTTAGTTTGAACCTCCTCATCTCGAGGAGACCAACCATGTTGCATTCTTAGTTTTCTCCTGCTCACTTTTCTAATTGGATCGCATAATAGGAGAAAACCATGATTATGTCATTTGTTTACCTTATTGTCTTACTTCCTTAGTATCTATATATATGTGTCATGTAATAAATCATGGTTGTTTGCCCAAACTGGTTGTTTGTTTTCTTCACAGGCAAGTCAGACCCACTTCTATAGAGAGTGGAATTAATCATAAACTTTCTAAGAAGGACTAGCAGTTTGTTTAATAATGGAAAGTTTTGTATATGTAGTTTAAGAGAAGTCATAAACTTTCTAAGAAGGACTAGCAGTTTGTTTAATAATGGAAAGTTTTGTATATGTAGTTTAAGAGAAGTTAGCATGTAATTGTTAACAATTTATGTTCACATCATGTTGAAAATTTTCTGTTAGTTTTCGATGAAGTGCTAGCTGTATGTTAAATAATGAACAGTTCTGTGTATGTAGTTTAATTAGAGTAGCATGTAATTTCTAACATCTTATGCTCACCTCATGTTGACAATACTCTGTTACTGTTAGCATTTTAGTTGATGTCTTCAATTTAAATGTTGTAAGAATTCATTAATCCTATGAAGATTGAAGTTGTTAACCTAAATATTTGTTTTCAATTGTTGTGTTTAATGGTGTATTTAACAAACGAATATAATAGGAATGTCCCAACATATTAAGGTGGCATTTTGAACTGAAGTTAAAGGTTATTGACATATAGTGTATTATGTGAAAATTATTTCAAGAAGATGATTTTGCTTTTGGTGTATCTATGTTCATTTGAATCTTTAATGTTTTTGGTATCAGATCAGAGTGGTGGTGTTGGGTTATTCCTTTTGGGGCTCTCAGCTATTATATTTACATTATAATAACTTCGTTAGGGCATTTCACACTTGGTCAAGTGTGTTATTTAACCCCAAAAGAAATTTGTTTATTTTAAATCCATTTTAGCTTCATTTTTACACATGCACACAGGCCATCGGCCTAACTCACTCATGGCCATCGGCCTCACATACATGGGGGCCTGCAGCCCACCACATATACAAGCCATCGGCTACCATATTTCGGCCATCGGCCTATTACACGATGCATTTTAACAATGCCCTGTTGTATCAGGCTTGTTGCCTGATAGTGTATATAACTAAGTACTGTAAATATATTGTTTGCGTGTGTAATTTTCATGTATGGTTTGTTTTGATTTCATAATAGCTGAGTAGTTACGAGAAGGCAATTTGAATAAATTTGTAAATAATCATTTGTGTTGGTTTTATATAAAGTAATATTTGTTATAATTTATGCCTACACCACAGGAGATGTATAAACAAATATTATAAGGAATTAAAAAATCCTTGAAATCCTTGTATCAAGGTTGACATGATTTTCTTGCACTTTAAACTGTTTATGACAACTGAACAATATTTGATGGGCGTATCATGCTGTGGCGGGGCACTTTATTGTCTTCTTCACTAGAACCACTGGGCCAATTTCAACCAACCTTGCCACAAAGCATCTTTGGGTAAAGGGGATTCAAGATTGTTCAAATGAAGGGTCACACCCTCTTTCAATGGGGGATAATCAAGAATTAGTGAAAATTTGGTGGTATCATTTAAAAGTCTTATCAAGAACCACTGACTACATAATGTAGGCCCAAAAAGTTGAAACTTTCTTTACATAGACTAAGTGTAGATTCAAATTTGTTCAAATTATGACCCATTGGGTTAGGATGGGGCCACATATGGGGATCCAAAGATTAACATAGTCTGTCACAATAAATTTAACCTTGGTCATAACTTTTGAATAATAAGAGATAGGGCTTTCATATTTCACATGTACATTACCTACAAGAACTTTCTAAATATACTATGATTTTTGAACCCATGACCTTGATCTTGAAGTTTGACCTACTTTTCAAAAAATTTAACATTATTTTAAATTGATCATTTTGAAAGAGAAAAGATAGGGCATTCATATTATACATGTATATTACATGTGACAAGACTTTTCTAAATATATCATGACTTTTGACTCTGTGACATTGACCTTGAAGTTTAACCTACTTTTCAAAAATGTTATATTTCCTTATAACTTTTGATTGAGAAGAGATAGGACTTTTATATTTGACATGTACATTACCTGTATCAAGATGTTTCTGAGCATGCTATGATTTTTTTACCCCTTGACCTTGATGTTTTATTACCTAATTAGGGCCCCGCAAGGATTTGCGGGTGCCCTGCAGTGTGCACAACAGTATTAAATTTTGCTATATATTCATACCAAAAATGTGCAACTTTGAGTACGTTCTATTAATTGAAAACAAACTTTTGAGAAGTTTCCTTTTCAGATCTTGTAAAACAATTCTTTATAAAGATTTTAGTACCAAAAAATACATAGGCATCCAGCAAGGCACGCAAGTTTGTTTCGGTCGAAGTCGAGCAGGTGCTTGAAAATCAAGTCCAGGACCTAATCACTCCCCACTCAAATACAGTATATAGAAAAATCAGTACGCCCTAAATTATAATGAATCTAGTCAATACAGGAACTTTACATATTGTTTTTCATCTCATAAAAAAATTCAGCTCCAGTCTCATGTTAAAATGCCCCAATCGGAAGGGAAGATTCAGGAATTATTTTGTGTCAGCCATGATTTGACGTGAACCTCAAGTGAAATACTGTTATGACACCTGCAATAAAACTTAAAATTTTTGCTTGCAAGTATAATGCTATTTTCTCGATCTGTAATGAATATTCAATGTAATAAAGCAAGTTTCATAAAAATCCGTCTCAAGGTAGGAAAAATATTGGCGACACTCAGTGACAGGGTGTTCGTGGTGAACACGGATTTCTAAAAATATGGCAAAGTTGAACTGTATGTCATGATCTTGCGCGTTGAACTTCTGTTATTTTTTTGTCTCAAATTTTTAATTAATGCATACTGATTCACATCAGGATTAAAAATTATTTAAAATATGTTTGCTTTTTATAACAGGGTGAAAGAAGTAGTCTTTGTCATAAGGAAGGGGGATGGGGTTAAAAAGAGCATTGAAATAATACATATTATTGAAATATCATGGCGTTCTCTGCTTAATTACGATTGTTTTGCCTAAATAATTCTTTTTTCTATCCAGATTTCTGTATCTGTTACCACTGTGTTCCAAATTAACCGATATTTACACAAATTCAGAATTTTTATTTTGCTCCGGGTTTAGTCTAAATTCTTTAAATTTATAGATTTTGAAATTGTTTATGAGTAAATAATGTTAACGAGTGTGATGGCAAGGTATTTGTTAAAGTGTCTTCTAATTTTCATGCATTTCTCTCAACCCGATACATCGAAATCAGGCCCTTGTGTGGTCAAGATAAATTATTTTAGAGGAAATCTGGACTAAATTTCTATGCTCCATTAAACGTGAACGAACAGCAATGATGGCCAAAAAAATGCCATTATTTCTCATTTTCCGTCTAAACTCACGAAATTAAACCTTAAATTATAGACTACAATATTTCTAAGTATAAAATCTGGTTTTACTGCAGGTTGCACAACAGTATTAAATTTTGCTATATATTTTTACCAAAAGTGCGCAACTTTGAGTAGGTGGTATTAATTGAAAACAAACTTTTGAGAAGTTTCCTTTTCAGATCTTGTAAAACAATTCTTTATAAAGATTTTAGTACCAAAAAATACATAGGCATCCAGCAAGGCACGCAAGTTTGTTTCGGTCGAAGTCGAGCAGGTGCTTGAAAATCAAGTCCAGGACCTAATCACTCCCCACTCAAAAACAGTATATAGAAAAATCAGTACGCCCTAAATTATAATGAATCTAGTCAATACAGGAACTTTACATATTGTTTTTCATCTCATAAAAAAATTCAGCTCCAGTCTCGTGTTAAAATGCCCCAATCGGAAGGGAAGATTCAGGAATTATTTTGTGTCAGCCATGATTTGACGTGAACCTCAAGTGAAATACTGTTATGACACCTGCAGTAATCACTCTGTCAGTCTGTCTGTCTGTCTAGCTGTCCGTCTGTCATTCTTCCGTCCACAAATTTTCTTTTTTTTCTAATAACTTTTTTTGTAGTTGACCAATTAAGTTCAAATTTGGTATGCTGGTTGAAGAGGCAGTAAGACATATTTTGATGCTAAGTTTGGAGCTAGGGTGGTGGGGTAGATTCCTTAACTTTACATTAGACTGAAGGCCAGGGCAAAGAGAGATAACTGCTGAGAATGCTCCTATTGTTAACTATGAAAGCTGCAACTAGTCCCATGGGATTAATTAACTTTCCTCTTGAAGAAAATCCAAAGCATTATCTGTTTCTGTCAAATTGAGATTAATTAACACCTCTGTCTGCAATGAAGTTTGTTTTGAAGTTAAGGTCAATTCTGAATGATGTTTACATTCTCTGAAATGTGGATTTAAATAATGTTCATACTTTATTTTGGTAAAATATACAATGAGTTATGATTTTGTTGAATTCTAAAAACAAGATATACATAAAGATATTTTTTTTTAATTTTTTTGTTTTTATTTATTTTATTAGCTCTTCTGAGCCAAAGGCTCAAAGAGCTAATGCTATGGCCATTTGTGCGGCATGTGGTGTGCGTAAACTTCTTAGAATATGGGCCATAACTCAAGAACCCCTTGGCCAATTATTGTCAAATTTGTCACAGGGTATCCTTGGCCCAATGGCCCCCGTTTATACTAAAACTAGGGTTGTGACCCTTAAACAAGGGGAGAGATAATTAGGAAAATAAAAACAAAAGTACTGGTTGCTAAAAAATCTTCTTCTCAAAAACCACTGGGCAGATTATCACCAAACTTACGCAAAAGGATGAGGATATGTTGTAGATTAAAATTTGCACAGGGATCACCCTGGGGCAAAGGGCGTGGTCTCAAGGTCACTTCAAAGTTGACTAAAAATTACATTTTATTAAAATGTTGATATTTTGCTTACTATAAGGACTAGGATCATCAAATCTTGTCAGGTGATGCATCTAAGGACCTCATATCTTGTTGAATCAAAAGTAGGTCACAGTGATCTACTTTTTAAATTTTTCGGCCATTCTTTTTCAAATTGATTTAGAGGCATATTTTGAACAATTTAAGGCCTATGATCATCAAACTTTGATAGTTGATGTATCTTGGGTCCTCGGAGTACGTCAACTAAAAAGTAGGTCAACTTGACCTACTTTTTGAATTTTATGGCTAAACTTTTTATAAAACAATTAAGGTCATTAATTCGAATACTGTGAGGTTTAGAATCATTAAATCTTGTAAGATGATGTGTCTTGGGGCCATAAAACATATTTAGTAAAAAGCAGGTCACAGTGACATACTTTTTGAACTTTGCAGGCATTTGATTTCAAAGTGTTTTAGAGACATATTTTGGACATTTTAAGGCCTATGATAATAAAACTTTGTAAATTGATGCATCTTGGGTCCTCGAAAAATGTCAAGTGAAAAGTAGGTCACTGTGACCTACTTTTGAAATTTTATGGCTATATTTAAATATTAAGGGTACTATTTGGCTTAGAATCATTTAACTTTGTCAGTTGATGCATCTTGGGTCCTCGGAGTAAGTTGACTGAAATACAGGTCACTGTGATCTACTTTTGAAATTTTATTGCTTTAATTAAATATTTTTAGGTACTACAGTCCCTGAAACGTTCCCATTTTTCCATTCGCTAACCGTTCGTTCACCGTGCGTTCACCGTTCATTCACCGTGCGTTCACCGTTTGCTCTCCGTTCACAGTTTTGTGTTCTGCATTCATTGTGCGCTCGTGTTCACTGTTCACATAGCATTCAGTGTTCGCTCTCCGTTCGTTCACTTTGCGTTCACCTTGCGTTCAGCGTTCACTTATCGTTCAGTCTTCAGTGTCATTTGGAACTCCTATATGAAAGGACGTATCTTTTTTAAGTAAGGATTTACGAGTTTTTAGGTCACCTGAGTAAACTCAGGTGACCTATTGCTATCCGTTTTCGTCCGTCGTCGTACGTCGTTCGTCGGTCGTAAACTTTTGAACATTTTTAGCTTCCTCTCTGGAACCACTGAACCAATTACATCCAAATTTGGTATACAACATTTATGGGTGAAGGGGAACAAAAATTGTGAATTTCATGGTCCCTGCCCCCCTGGGGCCTGAGGGGTGGGGCTAAAACCACCAAAAATAATGCAATCTTTAAAAATCTTCTTTACTCCTGGACATCAAGCAGTCAAACTGTTGGCATCATTGTAATAAGCATTGAGCCCTCTACCAAAATTGTGAAATTCATGGCCCTAGGGTCAGGGGTTCTGGCCCCAGGGTGGGGCTATATAGATCATATAGTGAAAAAGTGTTATTTCTTTGAAAATCTTCTTCTCTGCTCCTAGGTATTAAATAAAGTTACTAAGTACATAGTTATGATGAGCAAGAGTGCCTCTTCCAAAATTGTGAAATTCATGGCCCCAGGGTCAGGGGTTCTGGTGTTAGAGCGGGGCTCTATTGATTATATAGTGAAAATGCATTAATTCTTTGAAAATCTTCTTCTCTGCTCCTGGGTATCAAATAAAGGAACTAAGTACATAGTTATGATAAGCAAGAGTGCCTCTTTCAAAATTGTGAAATTCATGGCCCCAGGGTCAGGGGTTCTGGTGTTAGGGCATTGCTCTATAGATTATATAGTGAAAAAAGCATTAATTCTTTGAAAACCTTCTTCTTTGCTCCTGGGTATTAAATAAAGTAACTAAGTACATAGTTATGATGAGCTAAAGTGCCTTTTTAAAAATCGTGAATTTCATGGCCCCAGGGTCAGGGGTTCTGGTGTTAGGGCGGGGCTCTATTGATTATATAGTGAAAATGCATTAATTCTTTGAAAATCTTCTTCTCTGCTTCTGGATATTTAATAAAGTTGCTAAGTACATAGTTATGATGAACAAGAGTGCCTCTTCCAAAATTGTGAATTTCATGGTCCCAGGGTCAGGGGTTCTGGTGTTAGGGCGGGGCTCTATTGACTGTATAGTGAAAATGCATTAATTCTTTGAAAATCTTCTCCTCTGCTCCTGGGCATTAAGGTGATAAACTAAGTACATAGTTATGATGAGGAGGTGGGTCTCTTCCAGAATTGTGAAAGCCATGGCCCCTGGGTCAGGGGTTCTGGTGTTAGGGCGGGGCTCTATTGATTATATAGTGAAAATGCTTTAATTCTTTGAAAATCTTCTTCTCTGCTCCTGGGTATTATTTAAACAAACTATGTGCATGGTTATGATGCATAAGGATGCCTTTTCAAAAATTGTGAATTTCATGGCCCTAGGGTCAGGGGTTCTGGTGTTAGGGCGGGGCTCTATTGATTATATAGTGAAAATGCATTGATTCTTTGAAAATCTTCTTCTCTGCTACTGGAGACTATTTAAACAAACTAAGTGCATGGTTATGATGCATAAGGATGCCTTTTCCAAAATTGTGAAATTCATGGCCCCAGGGTCAGGGGTTCTGGTGTTAGGCGGGGCTCTATTGATTATATAGTGAAAATGCATTGATTCCTTGAAAATCTTCTTCTCTGCTACTGGAGATTATTTTAACAAACTAAGTGCATGATTATGATAGACAAGGATGCCTCTTCCAAAATTTTTAAATATGTCGCCTCAGTTTTGGGGGTTCTTGGGGGGGGGGGGCTCTATTGATTATATAATGAAAAAGCATTAATTCTATTAATTAATCATTAATTAATCCTGTCGGCTCCTTAGTGTTGAGCTGATAAATAAATTGCTTAGCTATGATAAAAATGGGAGCTTCGAACAGAATTTTTAAATCTTGTGGTCCTTGGGTCAGGGGTTCTGGCATAACGAGGGGGGGGGGGGCTTTTGATAATATAGTGGAAAAGTGTTAATTCTTTGAAGTCCATAGTAATGATGATGAGGGTAACTCTTCCAAATTTGTAAATTTCTTGACCCTTGGTCTTGGGTTCTGGTGTTAGGGTAAGGCTTTGTTGAATCTGTAGTGAAAATGCATTGTACCTGTGAAATTCTTCTCTGCTTCTTGGCATATCGGAAGCAAACTGAGTAAAAGTTTAAATGATATGAGTAAGCGTATTTCTACCAGATTTTTAAACATCTGGACCATTCATCTAAGCATTCTGGTCCTGGGCAGGGCTCTATTAATTTGTATTCTACTGAGAGAAGTTATTCCCCTTTTCCATTCAACTTTGATAATTAATCACTGTAAATAATGTATTTGAAAGGTTAATAGAATAAGATAATTATGCAAGAATGTTTATCGTATAATTAAAAAAGTACTTTCTTAGTTTTAATAATCAGGTAGACCTGTAAGTAATAGATAAATAAAAATGAGACAAAAATAACTTATTAAATTTCTTCAAAGACCATAAGAGAGGTCAATGCTAGAGGTCTTAATATGGGTTTAAAAATAGTACAGAAGCACTAATATTTTGTTAATAGGCTGCATGGTGATTAGTGTTAAGTGGGGGACAGATTAGAACTCAATTTCTGAGTTGATAGTGAATACTAGACTAATTATTTTGTTGATCCTGATCTTCCTACTTCTCTTGTTTTTGTTCCTCTGCTCTGCCTCTGGGTATTAAGTAATCAAAGTAAGCATGCTAACTGTGTAGTTATAATGAGCAATAGTGCCTCTTTCAAAATTGCGAATTACATGGCCTCTGGTTTAAAATACAAACCAAATTCAATTGTTGGAAAGTTGTTACACAATACTCAGGTGACCTATAAGGCCCGTGGGCCTCATGTTTAATTTAAAAATAAATTAACATATCATGTTTAAAGAATCCTTATCTCATTGGAAAAAATATCCACAATATTCTAACATTATTTTTTTTTTATTATTCTGACTTTGCTGTAAGGTTATTTATTAATCTACTCTGGGAAATAAATGTTGTTATAAGTATGTACACATGTATGTAGAACGATGCTGAAAAATTTAATTGAAATATGGGCAATATATAGATACTACATATGTACAAGCACTGCAACATTTTGTTGTTATGTTATAGACGACAAATTGTTAATGGAGAGATAATTATCCAAGTTCATTAAGTTACAAACTGCAGCAAAATTACGAAAATATTTATTTCTAACAATGCAGCAAAATAAAATTACGACAATATTTTTTTTCTATTCAAATACATTTTTTTTCAATTACTACAGAAATACGTAATAGAACTAGTTCTGAGAATTATACATAGTACTGCGGATATCTTGTTAATTAAATATCTTTGGAGCGAATTAAATTGATAGTGCGGTTATAAAAAATATTTATTTTAAATGTAATACACTACAGATTTTCTCTGCTATAATAATAAAAAGTCTATAGTTATAGAGAAAATAAATTCTTCCTTCAGTGTAACTTTATATGTTTGCCATTCGATATGATTAAGAGCCCCCTTTTTTTCCCTCCTAAATCGGTTACTTAGTCAGCATTTCCAGTATATTTTATAAACATTTAAAAAGGAGTTAATGTGTTTTGTACCACAAAAATTTCAGTCAAAAAAAAAAACAAAAAACAAAAAAAAAACATGCATATAAAAAAGTCAATAAACAATAGTAGTTCAAAATATACACGTGTCGGCGGTGGTATTTTAAATTGGCAGAAAGTAAGTTTCAAATCGAAGTGTTAATGCCCAATGTATTTTAATTATTTATTTATTTAGAAATGTTGGAATCAAATCTAGAAATGATAAAAAAATAAAACTTGTTGGAGATAAGAGCACTTCGTCTTCGGTGTGACGAGACGAATGATTTTGATTGACAGGACAAGCACGTGGACTTCGTGTGAACTTGAAGCAGGAAAAAAAAATGAGTATAAATGTCAAACAAATGGATTTGTTAATTAAAAAAAGTTTCTTTCATTGCCTGATATATTTAGGAAAAAAATGAAGAATTTTTGTTTGATATCGGCACAAACATTTGGTGAAGCCTGAAAAGGGGGGGCTAAAAAGGAATCTCTCTCTCTCCCTCCCTCTCTCTTTCTCTCTCTCTCTCTTATTTTTCTGTTTGATAAAAAATATGACAGCATATTGCTTAAATATCAAGTTCTGAAATTTTAATCTATAACAAATAATATGAATATGTATGCCTCTTTGTATAATCTTGTCCGAGTATAATCACGGGTAAATGTCTACAGGTACATGTACATGTAGAAGTTTGCTTAATAAATCATCCTAAAAAATAGAAATGACACATAAAAATATTATTGCATTAAAAATCTAAAATGCGAGTGTATTTATGCAGTACGTCCACAGACCTTCGTTAATTTTTTTTCATCATTTTACATGGAATCGCCTTGGCACGGAAATATATATGAATGGGCGTTACATCCGTTATAATTCATTCTATAAGTCAGACGTTTTCTCTTATTTGTACCGTTTTTTATATCAAATACGAATAAACATATTTATTTTCAAACTAAGATATAATTTTATCTTTTATACTACAGCGTTCGGTAACAATTACAATGTTTTACAGCGATCAAAATCGTGTGATTAAAAAGTTGAATTTAAACATCATACAAGTAAAAAAAACCTAATTTTACTTAATGTGCATATATCGTCTTTAATTTCTTAGGATGATTTTGTAGCATTTATTTTATTTATTTATTCATTAATTTGTTTATTTATTTATTTTTTGGCACCTGACATTAGAATTCAATAGAATAGTTTCAATGCAAGGAAAAGATAAGAGGGATTCTGAATAAATCGTTCATCTTGCGTTCACCGTTCATTTGCCGTTCACTTTGCATTCGCATTTGCGCTCCGTTCACCTTCTGCATTCGCTCAGCGTTCACACATCGTTCACCAAGTTGCATTCAGCGTTCACACATCGTTCACTCACCGTTCACTCTGCGTTCGTTCACCGTTCGTTCAGCGTTCGCTCACCGTTCAAGTGGGAAAAAAGAACGTTTCAGGGACTGTAATTGGCTTAGAATCACCAAACATTGTCAGTTGATGCGTCTTGGGTCCACAGAGTTTGTCGTCTGAAAAGTAGGTCACTATGACCTACTTTTGAAATTTTATGGTAATAATTAAAAACATTTTAGGTATTAATTGGCTGAGAATCATCAAACTTTGTCAGTTGATGCATTTTGGGTCCTCAGAGAATGACAAGTGATAAGTAGGTCACCATGACCTACTCTCAGGTACTTATTGGGTTAGAATCATCTTGGGTTCTCAAAGTGTTTCATCTTAAATGTAGGTCATGATGACCTACCTTTGGAATTTCAAGGCTTTATCTAAATATGCAGGATACTTAAAGGCTTCAAATAGAAGTGATAGGTTGTACAGTTTATCAGAAGAGTGATTCAAGGCCCTTGGGCCTCCTGTTTTTGGAGTAGCTCTATGATTTTATGGCCTGTTATAATTAAACTTGCATGGATGATGCAAAGAAGAATGGATTCTTCTAGATTTGGTTCAGATGTTGAAACTGACAGAAATTTTTTTGATCAGTGAACAGGTTAAAGTATTTGGAGCAGGTCCATTTCCAAGTAATTATAAATCCCACTTAAACCATACTTATATGGATGTTGATCTCAGGATGCACACTAACTAGAAAAAAATATGATGTGAGATTTGCCAAGTACTTGAAGATAACATTCATCAATGTGAACTTCTTAATCTTTGATTACCTGTTTTATTTTCACTATAGGTATTTGAACCACCACCAGAAGGCTGTAGACTGTGTGTTGTAGCCACTAATGTGGCAGAGACATCACTGACTATTCCCAACATCAAATATGTTGTTGACACAGGCAAGGTAATACATATATCTCTTGATGGTGATGCCAAAACAGTTATTTGTAATATCAGTGTATTCAAATAAAGGTTTGAAATATATTTTTTTGTAAATCTTCTAAAATACATAAGTAAGAAAATCAAATGTGGACCATCTATCCTTTTTTTCTCTTAACTGGAATTGATCTTCATTCCTAAATTGTCTTGATTTTAGTTATATAGCTTTTCATACCATATTGGCAATAGTGAAGAACACTGCTTTTATATTGATATGTTTTATTAGGGTTTGCAAGGATTTGTCAGTGCCCAAAAGTAATCACTCTGTCTGTGTGTCTGTCTGTCATTCCTCCATCAGCAATTTTAAAAAATTTCTAGCTCATCTGAGCCAAAGGCTCAAGTAAGCTTTTCTGATCAAAATTTGTCCATTGTCTGTGGTCTTCGTTGGTGTCGTTGTCATTGTTGTAAACTTTCACATTTTCATCTTCTTCTCCAGAACTACTGGGCCAATTTCAACCAAACTTGGGTGAAGGGGATTCAAATTTGTTCAAATGAAGGGCCATGCCTTCTTCCAAGGGGAGATAATTGCTAATTCATGAAAAATTTATGGCATCTTTCAAAAATCTTCTACTCAAGAACCACTGTGTTAGAAAATATGAAACTTATGTGGAAGCATCCTCAGGTAGTGTACAGTAAAACGTGCTTATAACAACGTGCCTGGGACGGATGATTTTAATTGCTTTATTATAAGTGTAATTGCTTAAATCCATTAAGTTTACAATATATTATAAAGTCATGGGAAATGAAAATCGCTTTGCTGTAGGTGTCAATTCATTATAGGCTTGTTTTGCTTAAAGTATGCTTTACTTTTTAAGAAAAAAATTCCTTCTCAAGAACCACTAGGCAAGAAAAGTTGAATCTCATTTGAAAGTTTCATTACATAATGTAGAAACAAATTTGTTCTTTCAAAACTACTCCTCCTCCAAGTTTGATGCAACAAGTAGACTATACTAGTCTACATATTGTTTTTGTCAGTTTTCTTCTTCAATCAAATTTTGTTCGAGCCTTAACTTGACAACCCTTTCACATTAAGTCTTAAAACTTGGAACATGGAGAGGCGGTATGGAATTGGGGTTAAGGCCACCAAACTCTTTTTACCTTGACCTTTCCATAAGGTTAAGGTCAATCTTTACATAAAAATATAGTCCAGGCTATAACCTGAGAACCCTTTGACATTAGGATTTCAAATATGTAACATAGAAAAAAGACATTTACAAAAGATGTACTGCACTAAAATGTTGACCTTGACTCCTTTCTTCATTCAAGGTCAAATTGAGAAAAACACCTCCAAACCATAACTTAAGAACCTTTTGACATTAAAACTTCAATCTTGGAACATGGAGAGGTGGTATGGAGAAAGGTTGCATGCAAACAAAATTTTTTACCCTGTTTTTATATATGAATATGGCCAGTGCATATAGTGTTTGTCATGTCTGTCTTCTGTCCTTTCATCCTTCTGTCCTTCTGTCCATCTTTCTGTCATGCTTTGTGTTTAGCTCTGTTCAAAGCTCAGTTTCAAAGAAACTATCAAAGATATTTTTATCAAACTTCATATGCTGATAGATATTGATGAGAGCTATGTAACTGCATCAACATTTTTGACCTTGACCTTTCCTTTGACCTTGACTTCACTTTTCTTAAATTAGTGTTTAGCTCAGTTTTAAAGATACCATTCAAGAGAGTATAATTAAACTTCTTTCGTTGATACATACTGATGTAAGCTATTCAACTGCATCAACATTTTTTGACCTTGACCCTTCCTTTGACCTTGTCCTCACTTTTCTTAGTGTTAAGCTCAGTTTTAATGAAATCATTCAAGATATTTTTATCAAACTTCATATGTTGATACATACTGATGAGAGCTATTCAACTGCATCAATATTTTTTGATATTGACCATTCCATTGACCTTGACCTCACTTTTCTTAAATTAGTGTTTAGCTCAGTTTTAAAGATACTATTCCAGAAAGTGTAATCAGACTTCATATGTTGATGCATACTGATGTAAGCTATTCAACTGAATCAACATTTTTTGACCCTGACCTTTCCTTTGACCTTGAAATCACTTTTCTTAAATTAGTGTTTAGCTCAATGTAATGAAATCATTCAAGATATTTTAATCTAACTTCATATGCTAATACATACTAATGAGAGCTATTCAACTGCATCAATATTTTTTGACCTTGACCTTTCCTCTGACCTTGACCCCACTTTTCATAAAATTCATATGCTGATACATACTGATGTAAGCTATTCAACTGCATCAATATTTTTTGCTCTTGAACTTTCCTTTGACCTTTACTTCATTTATTTTAAATTAGTGTTTAGCTCAGTTTTAAATAAACCATTCAAAATATTTCTATCAAACTTAATATGCTGATACATATTTGTGAGAACTATTCAACTGCATCAAAAATGTTTGACTTTTTACTTTCCTGTGACCTTGACCTCACTTTTCTTAAATTTGCATTTTGCTTAATTTTAAAGAAACCATTTAAGATATATTTATGTAAGCTTTTGCACTTATACATAATTTGGGGAGAGTTTATCATCTATATCCAACTTTTTAGATTTTAATTTCAATTTTAAAGAAACTATTTAAGATATTCTCATCAAATTTCATATACAGTGGCTTCCATTTTATCAGATAGCGGTTTAACTAATATTTCGGCTATTTCAATATAATGTCAGAGCACAAAACCATTTCTTATATATTTATTAATAATTTCACTTGATATTCTGATGAGAAAATATTGGAATTTCGTTTTATCTGATACAAAAATTTGGACTATCACAGTGTTTGTTGATAATCAGCACCTCGTTCACACCTCCAACTTTGTATGTGAAGCCTTTGTTTACACAGTTTGACACCAATTACCTTTGACTGGCTTGAGTACAACAATGAGGGGATTAGTTATGGCTGGATGCACACAGGACCTTACCTGTGTTAATAGTGGGCATAGTAGATAGATATGTTTGGTTAACAGTTGTGGTGATCAGCTTGGGTTCAATGATGCACTTGTTAATTATGACAATTATTTACAATTTTTTCGGCTTGAAATTTTAATTATTGAACTGATTAGCTTGTGTATGACAGTTTGCTTGGATAATGAAATAAGCCTATTCAGTCATTTAACTTGGTCATTTAGCTTAATATTTGTTCACTTTTCAGTGCAAAATTTATGGTTAAAATCACAAACGGCCCATACTATAAAAATACGTCTCAAAATCCATATCATCCTTCTCCACATGGCAGACAAGTATCCATGAGACTGGTAAACTCATTAACCAGAGACTTGTCACAAACAGTATAAAATATGTAACCATATTAAAGAAACAAATAAAAACTAGATGCTGTCATGAGATAGTAATACCCGCACTAAGGTGCACACTCCTTCATATTGGGCTTACCAAGGAAAAAGTCAAAATAATTCTATAATTTACACAGTACATGTATTCGTCAAATGGAGCATAAAATGCTCAGGTGACCATGTGACCCATGAACCTCTTATACGCATTTCATATACTTAATTCATTACCAGTCTGAAATAACAGAATTTAATTAATGATGTAAATTAGGTTTTGATAAAAAAGGGGGGGATATAAATTTGTGGCCAATAATTGGAACTTTATAAATTTATTTTCTCAACAACAAATGATATTACTTTAGTACAAAGCTTTTTTAATGAATTTATCAAAATGTGCAAACTTTTTTTAGTATATGATTAGGCAAAAACCTCCTTGAAAAGCCATATCCAATCAATTTTGTCACCCTCCCCCCCCCCCCCCCCAACACACACACACAATTTGCCTGTTTTTGGAAATAGGCCTAGATGGCAAAGTTATGTTAAAACATCGTTTGTTATGATGATTTAAAATTTGTTCTTGTACTGTACATGTATGTGAACACCTTTTTGAAAATTTCTACATCACATTGGGCTTGCGTCACCCTACCAGTACTAGTACTAATTTTACCATTATCATTTTTAGATTGCACATGGTACAGTGTTACATGTATATATATACATATATATATATATATATATATATATATATATATATATGTGGAAATTAATTCATTTGTGTTTTAATTGGATTATATTTCATGAAGTTGACAGGACCTATGACAGTCAGTAAGTACAAGTTTAAGTATAGAATGGGGTAAAATAACCGAAATGCAAATGGTTAGGTTAAAGCTTAAAAAGGATCAAAGATCATCGGATGCCACAGTAGACGAATTTCACATTCTGAAGAGTTATCTCCCATTGTCGACATTACATTCAGTTACATGCACAGATGCAGGAATTTTCTCCGGGGGGGGGGGGGGGGGGGGGGTCCACACCGCAGTCAAAAAAAAAATTCCTGCCCAGAATTTCCTGAGGAGCAAAACAAAAACAAAACAAACAAAATAAAAACAATGATGGTGGGGTCCATGTTTTTAAAGGGGGAGGGCATCCAAAGTCATTTTCTATTTGCTTCTGTAAATCAGTATATAGTCCTATTTAAATAACTCTGCAAATTCTGGGGGGGGGGGGGGTCCAATCTCCCTAGCCGCTCCCTGTCCCTGAAATGACAAATGATTATGTGACTTTTCCATTTGACTATACATAATTTTGTTTCTTGTGTTATTATGTTATGTACATCTAATGGTTTAGGGTTATGAACCCATGGAGGTCATCCCCACTCTCTTAATGAACTGGAAATGTTTACAATATGACTACATCAAATTAAATAAAAGTGCATCAATGATAAGATTACTTGACATTTCATTCATGAATTTGGGTCAACCCATGTACCCTCCTAGAATTAGGAATGAAAATCATTCAAAGAGATGGATTACTAAACTATTTGTATATATTCACATTTTTTATGTCAAAACAAAGTATTAGTTTGCATACATGAACAAACAGGGATCTGGGAAGGGGAAGGGACAAGGAGAAGGAGTTATCTCTTTACGTTTTAATTGTTGAAAACTCCTAAAATGAATGTTAACCTCAAATCCGACCTGTACGTCTTCATTATTTTTAAGTGTTGGTGTCTCCATATGAGTGAAAAATTCCCGATAGGGACATTTAACAACAAACAAACATTAGTGACTTAAAAAACACAATATACATGTACATGTTTATTAGTCAACAGATATACTTCTGGTCATATCTCTAGTTCTCCCTTGAATCAGAAATGATGATAGAAGAATTTAAGAATGATTAAGAGTTGAAAAGGTTGTGCATTTTAAAATTGACTAAGCTCTGTGGTTGAATTAGCTCTACCAGTTTAGCTTATTTTGCTACTCAAAGCACCTTGATTAACTATTTTTAATCATACTGTTTTCTGAAATGTGAAGTTTTTTCAACATGGATACAAGTCATACCTTTTCAGCTTCTGAAAACAATGCATGAAAAACTAGATGCTGTCATGAGACAGTAATACCCGCTCTAAGGTGTTTGCCTCTAAATGCACACTCCTTCATATTGGGCCTACCAAGGAAAAAGCCAAAATAATTCTATAATTTACACAGTACATGTATTCGTCAAATTAGGCATAAAATGCTCAGGTGACCATGTGACCTATGAGCCTCTTATAGGTATTTCCTTTACTTAATTCATTACCAGTCTGATATAACAGAATTTAATTAATGATGTAAATTAGGTTTTGATAAAAGGGGGGATATAAATTTGTGACCCATAATTGAACTTTTTAAATTTATTTTCTCAACAACAAATAATATTACTTTAGTACAAAGCATTTTTAATGAATTTATCAAAATGTGCAAACTTTTTTTTAGTATTTAATTAGGCAAAAACCCTCTTGAAAAGCCATACCCAATCAATTTTGTCACCCCCCCCCCCTCCACACACACACACACACACAATTTGCCTGTTTTTGAAAATAGGCCTAGATGGCAAAGTTATGTTAAAAACATCGTTTGTTATGATAATTTAAAATTTGTTCTTGTACTGTACAGGTATGTGAACACCTTTTTGAAAATTTCTTCATCACATTGGGCTTGCGTCACCCTACTATTACTAGTTTTACCATTATCATTTTTAGATTGCACATGCATTCGGCAAACCTCGGCTGATTCCATCACCTTCATCAAACATTAGAACATTAGATAAGGTACGAATCGGCCGAGGTGTGCCGAGTGATTGCACATGGTGCAGTGTCAGTGTGGTCAAAGCATCATTACAGGTATATCAGTAGGAGTTAATTCATTTTGTGTTTTAATTGGATTATATTTCATGAAGTTGACAGGACCCATGACAGTCAGTAAGTACAAGTTTAAGTATAGAATGGGGTAAAATAACCGAAATGCAAATGGTTAGGTTAAAGCTTAAAAAGGATCAAAGATCATCGGATGCCACAGTAGACGAATTTCACATTCTGAAGAGTTATTTCCCGTTGTCGACATTACATTCAATTACATGCACAGATCCAGGAATTTTTTCCAGGGGGGGGGGGGGGGGTGTTCCACACCTCAGTCAAAAAAATTCCAGCCCAGAATTTCCTGAGGAGCAAAAAAAAAAAAATACAACAAAAAACAAACAAAGAAAAAAACAAAAAACAAAAACACAAAAACAAAAACAGACAAAATAAAAACAATGATTGTGGGGTCCGTTTTTATAGGGGAAGGGCGTCCAAAGTCATTTTTTTATTTGAAAATTCCCCAGAGGGACATTTAACAACAAACAAACAAATGACTTAAAAATACAATATACATGTACATGTTTGTTAGTCAACAGATGTACTTCTGGTCATATCTCTAGTTCTCCCTTGAATCAGAAATGATGATATAAATATTTTAAGAATAATTAAGAGATGAAAAGGTTGTGCATCTTAAAATTGACTAAGCTCTGTGGTTGAATTAGCTATACCAGTTTAGCTTATTTTGCTACTCAAAGCACCTTGATTAACTATTTTTAATCATTCTTAAAACAATGCATGAAAAAAAACCTGCTTTTCAAATACTGTAACTCTTTCCAAGTACTTGTGATCATAAGTTTTTAGCTCACTTGAGACTTTTTCTGGTTTTCTGATCACATTTTGTCTGTCATCCATCTGTCCGTCTGTAAACTTTTCACATTTTTGTCCTCTTCACTAGAACCACTGGGCCAATTTTAACCAACCTTGCCACAAAGCATCTTTGGGTAAAGGGGATTCAAGATTGTTCAAATGAAGGGTCACACTCTCTTTCAAGGGGCGGATAATCAAGAATTAGTGAAAATTTGGTGGTATCATTTAAAAAAGTCTTATCAAGAACCACTGACTGGGCCCAAAAAGTTGAAACTTTCTTTTACATAGACTTGTGTAAATTCAAATTTGTTCAAATTATGACCCACTGGGGCAGGGTGGGGCCATATATGAGGATCCACTGATTTACATAGAAAAATGCAGGGGATTTTTTCCATCATAAATCTTCTTCTCATGAACAGCAAGGGCATTATTGTCATCCGTTTTCACGAAAGGGACCTAGGGGACATTAAATCTTATTTGTCTGTCAGTCTGTCCATTTGTCAGTCTGTCCGTCTGTCACAATAAATTTAACCTTGGTCATAACTTTTGAATAATAAGAGATAGGGCTTTCATATTTCACATGTACATTACCTACAAGACTTTCTAAACATACTATGATTTTTGAACCCATGACCTTGACCTTGAAGTTTGACCTACTTTTCAAAAAATTTAACATTATTTTAAATTGATCATTTTGAAAGAGAAAAGATAGGGCATTCATATTATACATGTATTTTACCTGTGACAAGACCTTTCTAAATATATCATGACTTTTGACTCTGTGACATTGACCTTGAAGTTTAACCTACTTTTCAAAAATGTTACATTTCCTTATAACTTTTGATTGAGAAGAGATAAGACTTTCATATTTGACATGTACATTCCTGTAACAAGATGTTTCTGAGCATGCTATGATTTTTTTACCCCTTGAGCTTGATGTTTTACCAAATTTTCAAAAATTTTAACTTTGGTGATTACTTTTGAATGACATATGATAGGGCGTGCATATTTGAAACAATATGTCATAAATAATGGCATCCCATCCACTAGGACACGAAAAGCAGGGGACCAGAATTCTTTGAATTTGCTTGTTAGTCATTTTGATATGGAAACATCCTCATATCATGCCTATAGTGTAGATTCAAGTTTTTTATGCCCTGCCATGAATATGGCCGAGGCATATAGTGTTTGTCATGTCTGACTTCAATTAAACGTGATATGCTGATACATACTGATGTAAGCTTTTCAACTGCATCAACCTTTTTTGATCTTGACCTTTCCTTTGACCTTGACCTTACTTTTCTTAAATTAGTGTCTAGATCAGTTTTGAATAAACAATTCAAGATATATTTATCAAACTTCATATGCTGATATATACTGCTGAGAGCTATCAATTGCATCAACTTTTTTGACCTTGACTTTTCCTTTGACCTTGACCTCACTTTTTTAAATTAGTGTTTATCTACGTTTTAAATAAACCATTTATATTTTTATCCAACTTCATATGCTAATAGTAAAAACATACTGATGTAAGTTTTTTCAACTGCATCAACATTTTGACCTCAACCTTTCCTTGACCTTGACCTCTCTTTTCTCAAATAAGTGTTAAGCTCAGTTTTAAATAAATCATTCAAGATATTTTTAACAAACCTAATATGCTGATATGTATTGGTGATAGCTATTCAACTGCATCAAAAACTTTCCACCTTGCACTTTCCTGTGACCTTGACCTCCCTTCTCTTTAATTTGTATTTTGCTTAATTTTAACATTGTTTAAGGAAACAATCTAAGATATTTTTATGTAAGCATGCACTTATACATAATTTGGTGAGAATTTATCATCTATATCCATTTTTTTTAGATTTTAGTTTCAATTTTAAAGAAACTGTTCAAGATATTCTCATCAAACTTCATACACTCATACAAATTTTCATGTTGCATTAGTAATATACATTCGGCGGGGCATTTATGTCCTATGGACATATTTCTAGTTATCATGACCCCCGACAAGGATAGGGTCAGGCCACAATAAGGGATCAAAGTTTTATATAGGAATAAAAGGGAAAAAAATCTTCAAAATTCTTCTTTTCAAGAACAACAAAAGCATGATTAATATGAAAACATTCCCAAGAAGTGTAGATTCAAGTTTGTACACATCATGACCCCATGGGTTAGGGAGGGGCCATTTTTTTCCTGCCCCTATTTGCTATCCCATGGAAATGCAAATTTTAAAACCATTTTACACATCCACAGGACAAAATCAATCATCTTCCAAATGATCATGATTTAAGGCTAGTGCATAAAATATAAGGGAAGTTCTGTGAACCAGGGTATTTAAACATGTTAAAAAATTTGACTCCCATTTGACCCCCAGGGTGAAAATGAAAATTGCGAAACTTACTGCACATCTACAGGACACCACCATCCATCTCCCAATAGAGGATTAGGCTACTGTGTAAAATGTAAGAGGAGTTCTGGGAATCGGGCTTTTTTCATAAAAAGCGTCATTTTTCAACCCCCGTTTGACCCCCAGGGTGAAAATGAAAATTGTGAAACTTACTGCACATCTACAGGACATCACCAACCATCTCCCAAAAGATGATTAGACTACTGTGTAAAATGTAGGAGGAGTTTGAGAAAGAAGAGTGTGACAGACGGATGGACGGACAGACATGAGTAACAACAATATACCTGAACTTTCTTTAGAAAGTGCGGGTATAACAAAGAAGTTACATTTATAAATTTTATTATACCCGCACTTTCTAAAGAAAGTTCAGGTATATTGTTGTTACTCATGTCTGTCCGTCCGTCCATCCATCTATCCGTCCGTCTGTCACACTCTTCTTTCTCAAACTCCTCTGTAGATGTGCAGTAAGGTTTCGGAATTTTCATTTTCACCCTGGGGGTCAAATGGGGGTCGAAAAATGATGTTTTTTATGCAAAAAGCCCCTGGTTCCCTGAACTCCTCTTACATTTTACACAGTAGTCTTATCATCTCTTGGGAGATGTTTGGTGGTGTCATGTAGATGTGCAGTAAGGTTTCGGAATTTTCATTTTCACCCTGGGGGTCAAATGGGGGTCGAAAAATGATGTTTTTTATGCCAAAAGCCCCTGGTTCCCTGAACTCCTCTTACATTTTACACAGTAGTCTTATCATCTTTTGGGAGATGTTTGGTGGTGTCCTGTAGATGTGCAGTAAGGTTTCGGAATTTTCATTTTCACCCTGGGGGTCAAATGGGGGTCAAAAAATGATGTTTTTTATGCCAAAAGCCCCTGGTTCCCTGAACTCCTCTTACATTTTACACAGTAGCGTAATCATCTTTTGGGAGATGTTTGGTGGTGTCCATTAGGAAGATGATTGGTTTATTCCTGTGGACGTGTAAAATGGTTTCAAAATTTGCATTTCCATGTGGATGGCAAATAGGGGCAGGAAAAAAATGGCCCCTCCCTAACCCATGGGGTCATGATGTGTACAAACTTGAATCTACACTTCTTGAGAATGTTTCCATATTAATCATGCTCTTGTTGTTCTTGAAAAGAAGAATTTTGAAGATTTTTTCCCCTTTTATTCCTATATAAAACTTCTTGTGGCCTGACCCTACCGTTGGAGGTCATGATTTGAAAACTAGAAATATGTCCATAGGACATGAATGCCCAGCCGAATGTATATTACTAATGCAACATGAAAATTTGTATGAGTGTATGAAGTTTGATGAGAATATCTTGAACAGTTTCTTTAAAATTGAAACTAAAATCTAAAGACAATTGGATATAGATGATAAATTCTCAACAAATTATGTATAAGTGCATGCTTACATAAAAATATCTTAAATTGTTTCTTTAATACTAAGAAAAACACAAATTAAAGAGAAGGGAGGTCAAGGTCACAGGAAAGTGCAAGGTGAAAAGTTTTTGATGCAGTTGAATAGCTCTCACTAATACATATCAGCATAGTAGGTTTGATAAAATATCTTGAATGATTTATTTAAAAATGAGCTTAACACTTATTTAAGAAAAGAGAGGTCAAGGTCAAAGGAAAGGTTGAGATTAAAATGTTGATGCAGTTGAAAAGCTAACATCAGTATGCATTTACTATTAGCATATGAAGTTTGATAAAAATATCATAAATGGTTTATTTAAAACATAGATAAACACTAATTTAAAAAGTGAAGTCAAGGTCAAAGGAAAAGTCAAGGTCAAAAAAGTAGATGATAGTCATAGCTCTCAGCAGTATGTATCAGCATATGAAGTTTGATAAATGTATCTTGAATTGTTTATTCAAAACTGATCTGGACACTAATTTAAGAAAAGTGAGGTCAAGGTCAAAGGAAAGGTCAAGGTCAAAAAGGTTGATGCAGTTGAAAAGCTTACATCAGTATGTATCAGCATATGAAGTTTTATTACAGTAATTTGAATGATTTCATTAAAAATAAGCTTAACACTAATTTAAAGAAAAGTGAAGTCAAGGTCAAAGGAAAAGTCAAGGTCAAAAATGTTGATGCAGTTGAATAGCTTACATCAGTATGCATCAACATATGATGTTTGATTACACTATCATTAATGTTATCTTTAAAACTGAGCTAAACACCAGTTTAAGAAAAGTGAAGTCAAGGTCAAAGGAAAGGTCAAGGTTAAAAAATGTTGATGCAGTTGCATAGCTCTTATCAAAATCTTTCAGCATATGAAGTTTGATAAAAATATCTTGGATGGTTTCTTTGAAACTGAGCTTTGAACTGAGCTAAAAGCAAAGCATGACAGAAGGACAGACGGAAGGACAGACAGAAGGATGTAAGACAGATATGACAAACACTATATGCCTCGGCCATATTCATGGAGGGGCATAAAAAAACTTTAATCTACACTATATGAGGATGTTTCCATATCAAAATGACTAACAACCAAATTCAAAGAATTGGGTCCCCTACTTTTCGTGTCTTAGTGGATGGGATGCCATTATTTATGGCATATTGTTTCAAATATGCACGCCCTATCATATGTCATTCAAAAGTAATCTGCAAAGTTAAAATTTTTGAAAATTTGGTAAAACATCAAGCTCAAGGGGTAAGAAATCATAGCATGCTCGGAAACATCTTGTTACAGGTAATGTACATGTCAAATATGAAAGTCCTATCTCTTCTCAATCAAAAGTTATAAGGAAATACAACATTTTTGAAAAGTAGGTTAAACTTCAAGGTCAATGTCACAGGATCAAAAGTCATGATATATTTAGAAAGGTCTAGTCACAGGTAAAATACATGTATAATATGAATGCCCTATCTTTTCTCTTTTAAAATGTGATGAGAAAACCAGAAAAACTCAAGTGAGCTAAAAACTTATGATCACAAGTACTTGGAAAGAGATACAGTATTTGAAAAGCAGTTTTTTTTTTCATGCATTGTTTTAAGAAGCTGAAAATCTATGACTTGTATCCATGTTGAAAAAACTGCACATTTTAGAAAACAGTATGATTAAAAATAATTAATCTGAAGCATGTTAAGGTGCTTTGAGTTGCAAAATAAGCTAAAGTGGTATAGCTAATTTAACCACAGAGCTTAGGTTAAGTCAATTTTAAGATGCACAACCTTTTCAACTCTTAATCATTCTTAAAATATTTATATCATCATTTCTGATTCAAGGGAGAACTAGAGATATGACCAGAAGTATATCTGTTGACTAATAAACATGTACATGTATCATGTGTATATTATGATTTTAAAGTCATTTGTTTGTTTGTTGTTAAATGCCCCTCTCGGGAATTTTTCATTCATATGGAGACACCACCACTTAAAAATAATGAAGACGTACAAGTCGGATTTGAGGTTAACATTCATTTTAGGAGTTGTCAACAATTAAGACGTAAAGAGATAACTCCTTCCCCTCACCCCTTCCCAGACCCCTGTTTGTTCATGTATGCAAACTAATACTTTGTTTTGACATAAAAAATGTGAATATATACAAATAGTTTAATGGTCCATCTCTTTGAATGATTTTCATTCCTAATTCTAGGAGGGTACATGGGTTGACCCAAATTCATGAATAAAATGTCAAGCAATCTTATCATTGATGCACTTTTATTTAATTTGATGTAGTCATATTGTGAACATTTCCAGTTCATTAAGAGAGTGGGGATGACCTCCAGGGGTTCATAACCTTAAACCATTAGATATACATAACATAATAACACAAGAAACAAAATTATTCATAGTCAAATGGAAAAGTTTTCTACTTTTTTGGAGTCACCTGACCATTTGTCATTTCAGGGACAGGGAGCAGCTAGGGAGATCCTCCCCCTCTGGAATTTGCATAGTTATTTACATAGGACTATGATTATACTGATTTACAGAAGCAAATTAAAAAATGACTGGACGCCCTCCCCCTATAAAAAACGGACCCCACCATCATTGTTTTTATTTGTTTGTTGGTTTTTGTTTGTTTGTTGGTGTTTGTTTGTTTGTTTGGTTGGTTTTTTTTTTTTGCTTCACAGGAAATTCTGGGCTGGAAATTTTTTTTGACTGAGGTGTGGACCTCCCCCCCCCCCCCCCCCCCCCCGAAAAAATTCCTGGATCTGTGCATGTAATTGAATGTAATGTCGACAACGGGAGATAACTCTTCATAATGTGAAATTCGTCTACTGTGGCATCCGATGATCTTTGATCCTTTTTATACCCCCCGCAAACGAAGTTTAGGGGGGGTATATTGGAATCAGCATGTCCGTCTGTCTGTCCGTCTGTCCGTCTGTCTGTAGACGAGATTTTGTCCGGACCATTTCTTGGAAACTGTTGGAAGGATTTGTCTGAAAATTTGTACACTTATTATTCACCATATGAAGGTGTGCACCTGGTATTTTCATTATGATTGGATAATTATTTTGCATTTTACAGGTGTTTTTTTCATTTTTATTATGTGGTTTTGTCTGGATCTGTTCCCAGAGACTATTGCATAGATTTGTATGAAAATTTGTACACTTATTATTTACCATATGAAGATGTGCACCTGGTATTTTCAACATTATTTGATAATTTTTCTGCATTTTACAAGTGTTTTTTTTTAATTTAATTTATTGACTTAGTCATTTCGAGTTCATGTCTAAGGTTTGAGACATAGAATCTAGAACATCTGTACAAAAATGTGAACTACAGCTTAAAACTACTCATTAGAACTAAAAAAAAAACACAAAGTATTAAAAACAGTTTTTACATTACACAGCAGATAGTGTAAATCCATTTGTCCCTTGGGAGTAATGAGTGGACATGCATCCAGTTAAAGATTAATTAATGAGTTCAGTGTGGGAAGCTGTTAGGGCATCTCTAGGTCTTATCTATATCTCAGGGGAATTGGGCAGAAAGAAATAAAGATCTCTGTTGTCTAAGTCTCTTAATTGTAATTTATGTCTGTGAAAATACATAGTTACTAAAACCAGCCTTTTATTTTTAAAATGAGTTTGATATAAAGGTATTAAAATAAATTTGATTTTCTATAATTAATTATGATTTTTTTTTTTCAACAATCAATTTGCAGAGTGTCATGTCTCACAAAGATGACAGATAGTTGCAAACTATTTTTTCAATGTAATAAAAAACACTGTAATTATTAGTGTTGATGTTTTATTAGGCTGCACCGTAGTTTCATTCATTAAATAGAGTGCCCCACCAGAGCATGATACGCCCATCAAATATTGTTAAATTATCATAAACAGTATAGATTCATTTGCTTGAATGACATCTTAGCGAGACAAGGCAGTCTGCAATTTGTTGTAAAGATATAAAAATTCAAATAAAAAATGTACAATAAATAATTAGTTTAAATTATATTATACAATATCATATAAGTTTTAATTATTATATACAATATCAAATTAGTTTTAATTACATCAAATTTATCTTGAAAGTAAGACTAGCCAACAAGAACAATTCAATACAACACAAGCAATTAATTAAGAGACTGATTCCTTTTGCCCAATTCCCAAGAGATGTAGATAACACCTGCTTGATCAGAGATGTTCTACCAGTTATCTCCTCACACTAAACTCATTAATTTCTCTCTAATTTGACATGCAATTTTTCTGCCATCAAAATTTTCCTTGACCAGTGCCTGAATTTTTGTTGTTACAGATTGCTGTAAAGAACATAATGAAAAAAATAAGACTAGTATTTTCTTGATTTAACACTTTTTTAATAAAGATACTGCAATACTCTGACATCTTTTGGGATTGTGTAATTTAAAAGTTAAAAGACATAGTTTTTTGATTCTAAGTCTAATGGTTTTCTAGTTATGATTTTTCCATATTTGGCCATAGCGTCTTTATTAAATGTCAGAGCGACCTGGTTTTAATGTGCGACACACCTTCTACCCTAGATGTATCAGCTGACAAAGTTTGATAATTCTAGGCCTAATAGTATTAAAGTTATGAGCCGGACATGAAAAAGCTAACGGACGGACGAACATGAACGCTATAACATAATACGCCCCGTCGTAAGATGGACATATAAAAATATATAATGAGTAATTAAATTTTCACTGTAAATGTTTAAGGAAATTGTGAACACCTCTCACATCTAGAAAACATTAGTGATTTGGTACTTTCTCTGAAAAACCCAGCGGGGGGTATTTGTCCCTTTTGGACAGTTCTAGTTAAACTTTAACCTAACCATCTGCATTTCATTTTATTTTACCCCAATCTATACTTAAATTTGTACTTACTGACTGTCATAGGTCCTGTTAACTTCATGAAATATAATCCAATTAAAACACAAAATGAATTAATAATTCCTACTGATATACACGTAATGATGTTTTCACCACACTGCACCATGTGCAATCACTCGGCACACCTCGGCCGATTTGTATCTTATCTAACATTTGATGAAGGTGACGGAATCAGCCAAGGTTTGCCAAATGCATGTGCAATCTAAAAATGATAATGGTAAAACTAGCACTAGTAGGGTGATGCAAGCCCAGTGTGATGAAGAAATTTTTCAAAAAGGTGTTCACATACATGTACAGTACAAGAACAAATTTTAAATTATCATAACGATGTTTTTAACATAACTTTGCCATCTAGGCCTATTTCCAAAAACAGGCAAATTGTGTGTGAGGGGGGGGGGGGGACAAAATTGATTGGGTATGGCTTTTCAAGAGGGTTTTTGCCTAATTAAATACTAAAAAAAAGTTTGCACATTTTGATAAATTCATTAAAAACGCGTTGTCCTAAAATAACATTATTTGTTGTTGAGAAAATAAATTTAAAAAGTTCAATTATGGGCCAAAAATTTATATCCCCCTTTTTATCAAAACCTAATTTACATCATTAATTAAATTCTGTTATTTCAGACTGGTAATGAATTAAGTAAAGGAAATACCTATAAGAGGCTCATAGGTCACATGGTCACCTGAGCATTTTATGCTCGATTTGACAAATACATGTACTGTGTAAATTATAGAATTATTTTGGCTTATTCCTTGGTAGGCCCAATATGAAGGAGTGTGCATTTAGAGGCAAACACCTTAGTGCGGGTATTACTGTCTCATGACAGCATCTAGTTTTATATTTTTATTTATATTTAATTCACAATCTATCCAGGGAAAAATAGTTTACGGTTATTAGTCAAGCATTTAGTCTACTTCCAAAATGGCGACCATCGAAGAAAGAACGTAAACATGTGCTGAATTAAGATGGCAATAACTATCAAAGAATATATTTTGTACATCAAATTATTTGAAAAATGTTATCATATTAGATTCATCTGTAAGTGAAATAATTTATTTTAGGAAATTCACTAAGTAAACTAATCAAACGAAAACAAAAGTGCAAGTTTGAAATTTGCTACAATGTATTATCAATACATGTAGCTCTATACATCTATCTTTGGACTCAGTATGGAGCAATCGGCTATTCTAATAATCGGCTATTCTGATAAAATTAGACTGACAACTTGACTATTGAATAGAACAAGAGCCACTGTACTAATACAAATATTCATGTTGCATTGCTAACCTTACTGCACATCTACAGAACACCACCATCCATCTCCCAAAAGATGATTAATGTAAGGGGTTCAGGGAACTAGGGTCTTTTTGCATATAAAGCATCATTTTTCGACCCCCATTTGACCCCCAGGGTGAAAATGATAATTCCCAAACCTTACTGCACATCTACATGACACCACCATCCATCTCCCAAAAGACGATTAGACTACTGGGTAAAATGTAAGAGAAGTTCAAGAAACTAGGGTCTTTTTGCATGAAAAACGTCATTTTTCGACCCCCATATGACCCCCAGGGTGAAAATGAAAATTCCCAAACCTTACTGCACATCTACAGAACACCACCATCCATCTCCCAAAAGATGATTAACATACTGGGTAATATGTAAGAGGAGTTCAGGGAACCAGGGTCTTTTTGCATAAAAATTGTAATTTTTCGACCCCCATTTGACCCCCAGGATGAAAATGAAAATTCCGAAACCTTACTGCACATCTTCAGGACACCACCAACCATCTCCCAAAAGATGATTAACATACTGGGTAAAATGTAAGAGGAGTTCAGGGAACCAGGGTCTTTTTGCATAAGAAACGTCATTTTTCGACCCCCATTTGACCCCCAGGGTGAAAATGAAAATTCCGAAACCTTACTGCACATCTACAGGATGCCACAAACCATCTCCCAAAATATGATTAACATACTGGGTAAAATGTAAGAGGAGTTCAGGGAACCAGGGTCTTTTTGCATAAAAAACGTCATTTTTCGACCCCCATTTGACCCCCAGGGTGAAAATGAAAATTCCGAAACCTTACTGCACATCTACAGGATGCCACTAACCATCTCCCAAAAGGTGATTAGACAACTGGATAAAATGTAAGAGGAGTTCAAGGAACCAGGGGCTTTTTGCATAAAAAACGTCATTTTTCGACCCCCATTTGACCCCCAGGGTGAAAATGAAAATTCCGAAACTTTATTTCACATCTACATGACACCACCAAACATCTCCCAAAAGATGATTAGGCTACTGTGTAAAATGTAAGAGGAGTTTGAGAAAGAAGAGTGTGACAGACGGAAAATAAGCAACCTGTATTAAGAGACCACCTGTTATATGTGACCTTTTTTCCTTCTCTGCTGGATTGTCTCTTAATACAGGTTTGACTGTATATAAAAATAATTTAAATAATTATAGTTTTGGGGCATTTTGATTATGATTTTATTTAGTTTCCCCTTGAACATGAGTTTTTCATAGTTAGTCATGTGTATACTAATTGTACATGTATGTATTTTTGATATTCAATTGTTTCTAATGAGTTAAGCAATGCAGGTTAATTACCACTCTCATGAATTTACAGGTGAAAACAAAGTTTTATGATAAAGTGACAGGAGTTTCAACATTTAGGATTGGTTGGACGTCAAAAGCTGCTGCCAATCAAAGAGCAGGAAGAGCCGGGCGTATTGCACCAGGTCACTGTTACAGGTAAAGAGAAAATTTTACTCACTTTAAAGAGGAGTGCACCTGGAAGTATTGTAATGTCAGTGTTTTATAAAAGCATATTTAAAATATCTACTATGATAAAGAATTTTTAAAAATATAGAGAAACACATGCCTTGTTTCTTGGTAAAAAGCAGTTAAACAACCTTTTTGCACTTAGAAAAATTTGAAATGTTCATTTAAATGACTGCTGTTTAAAAAAGAAAATATTATAATCACGACTATACCTTTTGTGTGAATGAATTCTCAAAATTAAAATTAAATTCGGTTGGTAAGTATCGAAAATCAGCCCGAGAATGTCACCTCCAGTTGGAGGCGGCAAATTCCCAATTTTCATAATGGTGCCTGTTCTGACGTTTTTCTGGCACGTAAAAATATCAAAATCGTAAAAAAGCAAGGAAAACATAAGATATTTCTGACTAATTAAACAACATGCTTTCTGCGTCCATCTTGTGAAGTTGGAAGTCGCAATCGTTCACTTAAAATAAAATTGCAACCATATTGACATTTGAAATAGTTTTCACAATCGCTAATGGGAAAATTATCATCTTTTTTACAGTTCGAAGAGTAACTTTGAAATAGTCTACCTAAATATTTTTTCATTATCTGCCAATATTTTTCTTAATTTATTTACCAAATATACCACTAGTCATAATTATTCTTTAGATTATAATAACTAATGAAAATGAAACTTCCTCTTACCGAAGGGGTACACTGAAATATTCAACGATGGCTTCTGTGGGAATTTTAATTGTTTGACCGATAAAGGGATATACACCGTGTACAAAATGGTGTTAATAACACCTATGTTTGTTCAACAATCCAAGGGGCATGATAAACAGATTGATGTGGTAATAGGGGTATTACAGCACTTTGTGTGCAGTGAGGCATGGATAAGTATGATAACTTCACATTGCGCTGAATTATTACCAATCAATTATCACATTAACCAGAATTGGTCTTCTTTGTTATTTATGCAAGAAGTAACTGTTTGGTCACAAATCAGCTCGCTGTTGTATATAGTCCCAAAAACCTTTAGATGAATGCAATTGCTCTGAATGAGACACGTCTTGAAAAGTGATTGTCCATGCAATTTTTAGCTCACCTGAGCTGAAGGCTCAAGTTAGCTTTTCTGATCAAAATTTGTCCATTGTCTGTCGTCGTTGTCGTCGGCATTGTCATTAACTTTTCATAATTTCATCTTCTCCTCCAGAACCACTGGGCCAATTTCAACCAAACTTGGCACAGAGTATTCTTGGCTGAAGGGGATTCAAATTTGTTCAAATGAAGGGCCACGGCCTCTTCCAAGGGGAGATAATTGAAAAATAGTGAAAAATTAATGGAAATTTTTAAAAAAAATCTTCTTCTCAAGAACCAATGGGCCAGGAAAGATGAAACTCATGTGGAATCATCGACAGGTAGTGTGGATCCAAGTTTGTTCAAATCATGACACCTGGGGGTAGAGTGGTGCCACAATGGACTATCAAAGTTTTACATAGGAATATATAGGAAAAATCTTTAAAAATCTTCTCAAAGCCATGATTGGTTATATTTATGTGAAAGCATCCTCAGGTAGTGTAGATTCAAATTTGTTAAAATCAGGACCCCTGGATGTAGGGTGGGGCCACAATGGGCGATCGAATTTTAATATAGGAGTATATCCGAAAAATCTTCAAAAATTATCTTCTCAAGAACAGCTAAGCCATGATTGGTAATATATATATGGAAGCATCTTCAGGTGATGTGGATTCAAATTTGTATAAATCTTGACCCCGGGGGTTGGGTGGGGCCAAAATGGACGATCAAAGTTTTACATAGGAGTATATAGGAAAAATCATCAAAAGTCTACTTTTCAAGAACAGCAAAGCCATTATTGGTCATATTTATATGAAAGCATCCTAATGTAGTGTAGATTCAGGTTTGTTCAATTCATGACCCCCGGGGGTAGGGTGGGGCAACAATTGTTGGATCAAAGTCTTACATAGGAGTATATAGGAAAAATCTTTAAAAATCTTTCTCTCAAGAACAGCAAAGCCATGATTGGTCATAATTATATGGAAGGATCCTCGGATAGTGTCGATTCAAGTTTGTTCAAATCATGACCCCTGGGGGTAGGTTGGGACCACAATGAAAGTTTAATCTTGTAAGAAAAGAAGCCACAGTTAGTCAAAGAAATATGTGAGCATCCTTAGTTAGTGTAGATTCAATTTTGTTCAAATCATACCCCCACCCCCACCCACCCCCCTTAGGACCACTTATGCATGTAAGCTTTTTCAATACTGAACTGATTTTTAGCTTTTTTTCCTAGCCACAGTGCTCAGGTGAGCAATGTGGCCCATGGGCCTCTTGTTTTATTATCCCCTAGCTATGAATTTGGAGGGGATATAAATGTACTATATGTTCTACTTATTACGCCTAACGTATTTCAATGCTCAAAATAATTTTGCTAACGTTAATTTTGACTTTTAAAAATTTCATCCCCCCCTCTTCAATGTTTGAAGACTTATATCTCAGAAAGTATCAGTGGTCAAAAATCACTGTCGCTAAATTTTTTGTAGGTATTGGTCTCTACAATTTATATCTTGAATTTGAGAGTATGATTTTAGCTTCTTCAGAAATTTTAGTTTTTCTTTAGTAGAAACCGGAAGTGCCTAAACCGGAAGTTCAAAACCTTACATACGCAAGATATTAATATTTTCTATTTAGTGGTTATAAAAGAAAATACCTATTCTTAAATGTACTGCTTAAAAGCTGAACGAAAAAAGTGTTCGGTATAATAATAATAATAACTAGACTCTTGTTGCCATGGCAACAAAAAGGTCTTCCGTTCCTATATGGTACCATTTGCATTGATTTTTTTTTATGTAGAGAAACGTGTACAGTATGTAATTATTAAGTTGTAAAGAATCTAAAATTTATCCTTTCAGTACTTGCAGTCCATTGATTTTTACTGCAAAAATGAATGTATCTGTTGTCCTTATATATGATATTGTGTGCATGTTTTTTTTTTTCATTAGTAGAAGCATATTTAAACTTTTTTTAAATTTAAAAGTTAAATGGGGGGGGGGGGTGTCTAGAAAACAACCTGGCAGTTCTTACAGTACTTTGATTTTCACTACAAAAATGAAAGTATTCGCCGTCCTTATATATAAACATGACAAATTATAATAATTGTAGTGTATGAATTGAATTTTACATTTAGAGAATCATCTATATATAAGTCAAAGTAAAAAAGAATTGTAAATATCCTTTCAGTCCTTGCGGTACTTTGATTTTTATTTGCTAATGAAAATAGCTTCCATAGGTAACTTATTGTATGCATTATGTATAGAAAAACATGCCTGTTTATACTACCCTATAGTTAGAAAAAAGTGGGTATCTAAAACAGTCCTCTCAGTACTTCAGGTACTTTTATATTTACTGCAATTAAATGTAGTCTTCATTCTTATATATGATACTGTATATATTGATTTTTTTATGCAGAGAAACATGTAAGCATAACCTTCATGTAAGTTAAAGTAAGAAATGCGCTTTCAATACTTTTAGTACTTTGATTTTTTTAAAAGCAAATTGAAAGTAGCTGAAATCTACAAAACGGGTGATCTGATTTCAAAACAAATTATATATTTGGCAGTTATGGACCTATCGCCTAAAAATATCTTGAAAATATATTTCAAAAACAGAAAAAAGTCAAAAATTGACTGAAACACAAATTCACTTCCGGTTCAGACTGGAAGTTCCGAACACAAACGAAAATCACGTAGAAACAAAAAGAATGTCATGATCTAATATTCCTGTAAATTTCACATCTTAACCTCAAACCCTTTCTGAGAAAAACGCCGGACAAAAGTGCATTTTAAAATTTGAAATTCGGTCATAACTTCAGACCAGAAGTGAATTTTTCAAAATATGGAATTTATAATATATAAACTTCAGATATCAGCCTATTATCCTTTGAAAAATTGTTAAAATCTATTGAAACATCTCTGAGTAATCGCGCTCACAAAATTTGGGAGGAATAATAATAATAATAAAAAGAAACAATACAATCACTATAGGTCTTCCGTTGTGAATGGAAGACCTAATAAAAAAGACGAAAACAATGCAATCACTAATACAATGCTTTGACATTGGCAATTAGAAAAAATATTATATAAATTCATGAAATCCTTCATAGTTCTTCAAGTGACTGTAAAGAATTTAGCATGCATGAACATGTTCGACGGTGTTTGGTCAATTTGAACCCTGCTCCATTCGGACCATGGCATAAGGCCCTGAACTGTAATTGTGATATTTTGTTTAAAACTATTTTTATATGCCCTTCTTAAGACGGGACGTATTATGTTATAGCGTTCATCTCCGTCCGTCTGTTAGCTTTTTCATGTCCGGATCATAACTTTAATACTATCAGGCCTAGAATTATCAAACTTTGTCAGCTGATACATCTTGGGTAGAAGGTGTGTCGTGCATTAAAAGTAGGTCACTATGACCTTTAATTAAGATGCTATGGCCAAATATGGAAAAATCCTATCCGGCTCATAACTAGAAAACTATTAGACCTAGAATCATCAAACTTGGCCAATTTATGCATCTTAGGTAGAAGGTGTGTCGCGTCCTATTTCAAGGTCACTGTGACCTTTAATTTAAGTGAAATTAAAAAAAAACTGTCTTTTTACTATTAGATTACACAATCCCAATAAAATGCAAGAGTGTTGCAGTATCCTTATTAAAAAAATGTTAAATCAAGAAAATACTTATTTTTTTCATTATATACTTTACAGCAATCTGTAACAAATGTAATGTTACAAGAGAAATTCCACCTCTCCAAGGGGTGCAATAATCAAGCACTGGTCAAGGAGAATTTGATAACAGAAAATTGCACCTCAAATTAGAGAGAAATTAATGAGTTTAGTGTGAGGAGATAACTGGTAGAGCATCTCTGATCAAGCAGGTGTTATCTACATATCTTGGGAATTGGGCTAAGGAATCGGCCTCTTAATTGAATAGTTTTGTTGGCTAGTCTAACTTTCAAGATAAATTTGATGTAAAGTAATTAAAACTAATTTGATATTATATAATATAATTAAAAATAATTTGATATTGTATAATATAATTAAAACTAATTACATTTTGTATATCTTTTTTTATTTTAATTTTTATATCTTTACAACAAATTGCAGAGTGTCGTGACTCACTATTAAAGATGACAAATTTATAGTCGAAAGAATAAACATAATTTGTTTTGATGTTTTATTAGGCTGTAGCATTGTTAATTCATCATAAAATATACAATAAACAAACCTGCAGACGAGCATTTGTTCAGCTCTAACAAAAACCAGTGGAGAAATATATGATGTATTATTTGTTATAATTATTACCTACACCACGGGACATGTATGTACATCAAACATTATAAGGAATAGAAAAATCATTGAAATCTTTGTATCAAGGTTAACATGATTTTCTTGCACTTTAGACTGTTTATGATAACTGAACAATATTTGACAGGTGTATCATGCTGTGGCGGGGCACTTTATTTTCATTATGTCTCCTGAGTCACTCATTTGACTTGCTGCTATCTTCAAATTCAAAAAAGATCTTTTGAAATTGTTTTTCTTGTTCAATGCCATTGAAGAATTTCAGGCTTTTGATTTCATAACAACTAAAGTAGATTTAAAAATTCCAAATTTATACGACTGGTTATGTTTATTTAACCCTGCTTCTATCATTATACCCTCCGCAAATGAAGTTTTTTGGGGGGGGGGGGGTATATCCATCTGCCTGTCTGTAGATGAGACTTTGTCCAGACCTGTTCTCTGAGACTATTGCATAAATTTGCCTGAAAATTTGTACACCCATTATTCATCATATGAAGGTGACTGCACCTGATATTTTCATCATGATTGGATAATTTTTTGCATTTTACAGTTATTTTTTTATTTTTATTATGTGATTTTGACTGGACCTATTCTCAGAGACTATTGCATAGATTTGTCTGAAAATTTGTACACTCATTATTCACCATATGAAGGTGTGCACCTGCTATTTTCATCGTTACTGGGTAATTATTCTACATTTTACAGGTTTTTTTTTTTCATTTTTATTGACTTAGTCATTTTGGGTGTATGTAGGTTTGAGACATAAAACCTAGAACTGCCAATTGGTACATCTGTACAAAAATGTGAACCGCAGCCTAAAACTACTCATTAAAACTAAAAATAAAATCACCAAGTATTAAAAAAGTTTTTTGATACTATACTCTCTACAAATCCAAGAGTCATGCAGTAAACCTTATTAAAAAAATGTTGCATCAAGATCACCAGTTTTTGGTTGTTTTTTTTTTCATTATGTAAAGCTTTGTAACAAATTAAAAGAAAAAATTCTTTGTTTTCAACAGAATGACATAGATATGCCTTTTCTATTGTACACAGTGCATTACAAAGCAGTTAGCATAAATCATTTTGTCCCTTGGGAGTAATGAGTGGACATGCATCCAGTTAAAGATTAATTTAAATAAATGAGTTCAGTGCGGGAAGCTGTTAGGGCATATCTGATCAAGCAGATGTTATCTATATCCAGTGATTTTTCTACACCCAATTTAGGTCCAAATATTGGCCCTTTCCCCTATGAAATATTACCGATTTTTTCCCAATTTCAGTTGCTTTTTTCCCAAAATAAAACCATTGTTGTTTTTGGTATATTGAATTTTTTACGTACGACTTATCTAAAATGGAACGCTATTGTTCTCGGCCATTCAGACTCTTAAAATAATAGTGAGGAAGAGCAGATTATTTTGTGCATTTACAAGACATAGAAAAATAAATGGATCATGTCAGATGTCAAACTTGTGTGTAAATACGTCGTAAAAAAGTGTAAGATGCATGTGAACTGGTGAAACATAGCTTTATTTATAAAGAACTAGTAGTTCTACAACAAGCATCCCTTATTCCACAAAAATCAAGTTTTCTACTCTCAGCAGATGCAACTAATATTGCAGGGTAATTGCGGCAATATGATTAAAGGTAATTTAGAAAGCTTTAATAATGAGTTAGAAAAAATGATGTCAGATTATTCCATCTTCAATGGCTATTATGAGTAGGATTTTCTTTTATCTCTACCATTATGGCCAAAAAAAAAAAGGAAATGTAGGATGGTCATAATGACAACTTTCAAAGATTAAAAAAAAAGTTTAAAATATAGAACTGTGTATAATTTTGTTATTTTGTAGAAAATATTTTGAATAAATAATCTTACATTTACTCATATATTTTATTTTACCTGTCAGTTAAGGTTAATTTCAATCTTATTGATTTTTCCCAATTTGACACAAATGTCGATGATTTTTCCCAATTGTGAAGGCCCAGGCCCGGTGAAGCATAATATTTTGATACCACGATATATTGAACCCGGGTTCAATATATCGCATAATATTTTGAACCCGGGTTCATTTTTTTGCTGCGATATAATGAACCCCCTTATAAAATATTGAACCCAGTGGGTTCAAGATATTATGACCATAAAATATTGAGTCCCCTACCCTTTTAATTTAAGAGGGAGGGGGTTCAAGATATTATGACCATAAAATATTGAGTCCCCTACCCTTTCATTTTAAGAGGGAGGGGGTTCAAGATATTATGACCATAAAATATCAAGTCCCCCTACCCTTATAATTTAAGAGGGAGGGGGGTTCAAGATATTATGACCATAAAATATTGAGTCCCCTACCCTTTTAATTTAAGAGGAAGGGGGTTCAAGATATTATGACCATAAAATATTGAGTCCCCTAGCCTTTCAATTTAAGAGGGAGGGGGGTGCAAGATATTATGACCATAAAATATCGAGTCCCTTACTCTTTCAATTTTAGAGGGAGGGGGTTCAAGATATTATGACCATAAAATATCGAGTCCCCCTACCCTTTTAATCTAAAAGGGAGGGGGTTCAAGATATTATGACCATAAAATATTGAGTCCCCCTACCCTTATAATTTAAGTGGGAGGGGGTTCAAAATATTATGACCATAAAATATTGAGTCCCCTACCCTTTTAATTTAAGATGGAGGGGGGTTCAAGATATTGTGACCATAAAATATTGAGTCCCCTAGCCTTTCAATTTAAGAGGGAGGGGGGTTCAAAATATTATGACCTTAAAATATCGAGTCCCCTACCCTGTTAATTAAAGAGGGAGAGGGGTTCAAGATATTATGACCATAAAATATTGAGTCCCCCTACCCTTTTAATTTGAGAGGGAGGGGGTTCAAGATATTATGACCATAAAATATTGAGTCCCCCTACCCTTTTAATTTAAGAGAGAGGGGGGTTCAAGATATTATGACCATAAAATATTGAGTCCCCTACCCCTTAGATTTAAGAGGGAGGGGGTTCAAGATATTATGACCATAAAATATTGAGTCCCCCTAGCCTTTCAGTTTAAGATGGAGGGGGTTCAAGATATTATGACCATAAAATATTGAGTCCCCTACCCTTTCAATTTAACGGGGGGGGGGGGGGGGGGGGGGGGTCAAGATATTATGACCATAAAATATTGAGTCCCCTACCCTTTTAATTTATGAGGGACTACTCAATTTGTACACTCTCTAAACACTGTATAGTGATAATACAGAAACCATCAAAGGGAAACAATAGACAGTGGGTATTGTTGACCTCCAATGACACCTCCTTGTGTACACATAATACACAGGTACTATATCCCTGTTACCTCCTCAATGGAGAGATACTACATTGCTCCTTGAATTTTCTTTTTTCAAATTGTAAATTATACAAAAATAATAAAATTAAAGAAAATAAATAAATACCTTTTGGGATGGGATAAAAGACAAAGAAATAAATATCTCATAATTGTTTTTCCATCAGACATATCAAGTTATTTTAGTTATTTGATGTAGAATATTTGGGGTTTGATGATAAAAGACAATTATTTTTAATTTCCTGGTGACAATTTCAGACTTCAATATTTTGCCCATATCAAAAAATAATACATAAAAGTATATTTTTAATATATTTTTAATACAATCATTTTCGTATTGTTTAAAATTAATACAGAAAAAATATATTATTTTTGTATCACCAACAAATAGGTAGATTATTTTTGTATTAAAATCTGACTTTGATTTTTTATAGGGTATTATTTTTGTATTTTTTGGGACTTAGATTATTTTCAGTATATCATTTTTGTATTTTTGTGGACTTAGTTTTTTTCAAGTGTATTTTTTCTGTATTAAAATTGAACTTAGTAATTTTACAGAAAATTACATACAGTTAATCTGTATTATTTTTGTATTAAAATTGAACTTAGTAATTTTACAGAAAATTACATACAGTTAGTCTGTATTATTTTTGTATTAAATTTGGACTTAATAATTTTTCAAAAAATACTATACAGTCAGTATGTATTTTTTTTATATTTATTTTGGACTTAGTGTTTTCTTTTACTGAAATTTGTATTTCTTTGAACTTAGGAAAATTTACAGAATGTCCTTGCAATAAGTCTGTTGGAATTAATATTTTTTCTCAGATTTTATTAATTAAGACCACTGCTATAAAGGTTGCTTTTATACTATTTACATTTAATTGCTATTTAGAACAGAAAACTTCAGTAGTTTAAATTTGTTAACTAAACAATTTCATTTTTAAAACATGTCTTTACTAGGTGTGAAATTGTCATTTGGAAAGAGATAGATACGTCTAAGGGGACACCTGTGCTGTACATGATACTTGTAAACACGCGGTAAATTTTGAAGTTTCAGAGTTTCAGACTTTCTTTTGTGTTGAAAATTTTACAGCGTGTTTACAACCGAGTGTTTACAACTATCGCAGCGGAAATGATGACCGGAAATAACAATGTTTCGTAATCAGTAAATTCCGTAAGGAATAAAAAAGTGATTCTGATAATTAAATTGAACATCGTTTTTTTCTAACATAATTTTAGGTTTGTTCAATTGATTCAAGATATTTAAAACCATGTAAATATGTTTTCTCTAACTGTACCGATCTCAACATCGGTAATTTTCGTATATATGACACAATATGATTTGTCAGATTTTAAAACTCTTCCGTACTGTTCTCTGATTGGTCAACAATATTTCACCCACGCCATTTTGAAAATTCTTCCCGGGACGTGTTGAGAAAGCTGGAGGTGATTTTGAATAAACTCTCATTTGTTCGCGAGTAAAATGGATTGAAAAACAGAAGTTCAGCATAATCATGGTACACAGGATCATATATATGAACCAAGGAAAGCAAATACATAAGGAGACTGATGTTTTTTAGGCATCATATCTGGACTTTTCTGGTGTAAACAACGACAGTTGCGGTAAGATTATGTATATTTTAGCACATTTAAGTTTCAGTTTTTTAAATAATAACTTAGTACAAAGATAGAGGAACAAAGAATGCCTTTTTTTTACCCATTTTGTAGTATTGTAGAAAGATAAAATAGTACGTTATTGGCCATGTGGGGAACAAGGGTTTTTGTGATAAATTCTGATTGGGGAGAGAGGGGTGGAAGATGGGGGTAATTTTCAAGCCTTTGGCTTCCTAGTTCTATTTCATTCCAATTTTTTCAAGTTTACCATAGATGAATTATTTATTTTCCCTTCAAAAACAATTCTGTAATTTGTATTAACTCAGTTTTTTTCAGGGGGGGGGGAGGTTGGGTTTGGGGGGGGCAGTTTATTTAAATAACATTGGGGCACACATTTTGTTTACTCTTCCAACATTTTCAAGGACAGATAGTTTATTACAAATATTTTTTTAAAAATATTTTATAAATCAGTCCCCCCCCCCCCTTTTTCTTCTCCAGATTGTCAAATCAAATGGTTGTCCCCTAAGAAACCCCAGATTAAAGAAAAGTAATTTCAATGGTACAATTGTACGGAATTTGGTGGACTCCGCTGGATCTTTTGGAATTTCAATTTATAATTATTGTTAATTTTAGTCAGCAGAACATTGAAGAAAAGCTGATTAGTCATGGAGGAAGAAGTCTGAAGATCCCTCTCAAGAAAGTATTGCAGGTGTGTGAGCTAAACAAAATCTATATAGAATTATTTTGGATGTGAAAATGTGTGTTTTGTTGAGGTAATGATTCATTAAATTTTATTATTATATCATTCTGTTCTATATTTCACAGTGATGAAGTCAGATGAGATGACAGGTTGTGTGACTTGAAGATGGACTTCTGCACAAAGTAAACACTCCTCCACCTTTTCCATACAAAAGAAACAGCAAAGCAGAGAGATCGAAACATTTGGTAAAAGTACAAAGAAAACAGGATTAGTTAAACTTGTGAAAAAGATCAAGACTATTGTAGAGCAGATTATATGTAAGAAGAAAGATCAAGACTACAATTGGTAGCTGAATCAGTAGCCTGCCACATTAATTACTTTTTAATTAGCTATTTGTACATTTAAGGTAATCTGACTGAGTTACTAAAATTGTTATTTAACAAATATTTCAAATAAATAAAAGATTTTTGAATAACAATCAATAGATGCTATTAAGAACCTCAATCTCCAACCCCTTTTCTTCAAATAACAATTTTTGCCCATGATCATTTTTGTAGTTTTTAAAACTCTGTTTTGTATTATTTTAAGCATTTAAATGTATTTTTTGTCTATCATTATTGTACTTTTTTGATATTTTTGAAATACAATCCTTCATGCTGATAAAAATACAAAAACAATACATATTAATACAAAATTAATACATTCTATATTTTTTTCATACTTTTTTGTGTACTGTATTATTTTCATATTTTATATCTTTTTTGTACTTTTAATTGTTCCAGATGAAAAAATACAAAAATAATATATGTGATACAAAATTAATATATTCTATATTTTTTTTTGTATTTTAATTCTTAAAGGTGAAAAAATACAAAAATAATATATGCTAATACAAAATTAATACATTCTGTATTTTTTCTATACTTTTCTATGGACTGTATTATTTTTATACTTTGGAGAGAAAAATAGAGAAATAATACAAAAGTACAAAAACAATACGTTTTTACAGGTCATGTGTATCATTTCTGTATTATTTCAAAAAAATAAAGTATATTAAAAATATATTTTTCTGTGTTTGGCTTTTAAAAAGTCTATTATTTTTTACCTAAATTGGAACCAAGATTTAGAGGGTTCCAAATTTGGTCATTAAAAATATACTTTTTTTGTATTATTTTAGTATTTTTTTCTTGTATTATTTTTGTATTTATTTTCGATATGGGTGGCTATATGATTTTACTCTCACTTCTTTAGGTATTGCACAGTTATTAGAAAAAAAATAATTTTAATATAGAGATACCCAACCCTCAAGATCTAACAATTAAATCAAGGTGAGTGTGTGGGAGACGGGTGTTAAATACTTTCACTTCCTTTTCCATAGTAGTCTTTAAATGGAGGTTCAATACTTCACATCCACAATATTTTCAACCCCTTATAAAATGTGGTGGGATTGAACATTTCACTGCCATAATATCTTGAATCCCCTCTTACCATTCAAAAATTATTTTAAGTCAATAATTTTTAAACACCCTCCTATACACATATATGTCTAATAGGGGGTACAACATTTTACATTCATAAATTCTAGCTTAAACCTCCACCCCAACCTACCAAAAAAAAAATTAAAATTAGGAGGTACAACATTTCAACGCCATAATCTCAGGAACCCCTATGCTTGAAACAGAGAATGTCTGTAATGGGGGTTCAAAATATTATGGCCATAATGCTATAATTTAATGAACCCGGGGTTCAAAATATTATGGCCACAAGGCCATAATATATTGAACCCCGGTTCAAAATATTATGGCCCTAAGGCTATAATATTTTGAACCCCAGGTTCAAAATATTATGGCCATAATATTTTGAACCCCAGGATCAATATTTTATAGGGGGGTTCAATATTTCGCAGCAATATTTTGAACCCGGGTTTAAAATATCGCGGGGTTCAATATATTATAATATGACACCGGTTTAAAAAATGAAGAAAAATCACTGAATATCTCCTGGGATTTGGGCAAAAAGAAATAAGGATCTCTGATCTTTAAGTCTCTTAAGTCTTTAAGTCTCTTAATTGTAATTTATAGTCTGTCAAAGTACTTAGTTACTGGATGACCAGCCTTTTATTTTTAAAATGAATTTGATGTAAAGTTACCAAGATTAATTTGATTTGTATAGTAAAAATTGATATTATTTATTTTTTTAACAATCAATTTGCAGTGTCATATGTCTCACAAAGATGACAGTTGCAATTCATTTTTTTTTTCAATGTAATAAAAAACAATGTCATTATTAGTGTTGATGTTTTATTAGGCTGCACCTTAGTTTCATTCAGTAAAAAAATCACTCTAAATGTTAAAGCAAATGGTGAACACCTCTTAGATCCAGAAAACATTAGTGATTTAATTGGCACCTTCTCTGAAAAACCCATCAGGGGGTACTTGTCCCTTTTGGACAGTTCTAGTTGCATTTGGCTAGGACTTCAACAAATGTAAACAAGTAAGATGGCATGAACTGCTTAATGAGTACATATCATTTAATCATTGAATCATATACCATAATAAAACAATATTTGCTGTTTTTTAGGTCGATATGATGATTTAGCCACCTTCAAAGTACAATATTCACCTCGCCCTTCGGGCTTGGTGAATATTGTACTCCTCAGGTGGCTAAATTATTGTATTGACCTCAAAAGCAGCAATAATTGTATAATATGAGTGTTTATTTTATGTGAGTCCAGTGTGCAGCCTGGGTAAACGCAACCAACAGAAAAAGTAATTGAAAGACTCTTTATTCAAGCTTTTAGACATTGACACAAATAAAAGAAAAATTTCCACCATTGAGTGGAATTTATCTGTTACAGTTTGAAATTGATGATAATCAACTAAAGTATTGAAAAAAAAAAGAAATAAACAGGTTTCCTTTACAAAGCATAGTTAACACAAATGTTTAATCAAAATACATTTAATGTAATTTTTCATAAAGATTTACAGTTTTGCAAGTATTTGAAATAAGCATACTACATACAGTATAATAAACAAGAGACCCAGGGGCCACATCACTCACCTGAGCACTTTGGCTAGGATAAAGCAGAAATCAGTTCAGTATTGAAAAGTTTAAATATGAAAGTGGTTTGGAGGGGAGGGGGATGTGATTTGAACAAACTTGAATCTACATTTCCTAAGGGTGCTTTTGAATAAATATGACACATAATGGCTTTGCTGTTTGTAAGGTGAAAATTTTTATTGAAATATCCTTTATATTCCTTTGTATAACTCTGATCCCCTGTTATGGCCCCTCTATTCTCCTGAAGGGTAATGATTTAAAGAAATTTAAATCTACATTACCTGAGGATGCTTTTATATTATTATGACCAATCATGGTTTAGCTGTTCTTGAGAAGAATTTTAAAGATTTTTCTTATGTATTCCTATGTAAAACTTTGATCACCTATTGTGGCCCCACCCTACCCCTCGGGTCATGATTTGAACAAACTTGATTCTACACTACTATTGATGTTTCCATATAAATATGACCAATCATGGCTTTGCTGTTCTTAAGAAGGTTTTTAAGTATTTTTCCTATGTATTCTTAAGTAAAACTTTGATCACCCATTGTGACCCAACCCTACCCCAAGGGGTAATGATTTGAACAAACTTGAATCTACACTACCTGAGGAAGCTTCCATATAAGAGGGTTGTCCCAGAAAACTGCGAACTTTTTTAATATCTCATAAACTACCTGACCATAAATATTCATTTTTGGCACATTCAGGGCTAGACAAATAGCATTGCCTGATGCCCGGGACAACCAATTTTGTTTGGCGGGCAAGTTATTTGATAAGTGGTACCTGCCCGTGGACAAGTGCTTCTCCAGTTAACAAAAAATCAAATATTGTTTGTTTTATCGCTGTTGAAATGTAATGAATCACAGTAGAGCACCTGTTTTTCGCTGCTGTCCATCACTACATCGAATACTCGGTCGTAACTCCTCTAGAATTTATCCATTCATGTGTAGTTAAAATATACACAAGACGTAAAACATAGCAGCTATCGATTCCATGTTGAAGAGAATTTTAGACCTTTTTAGGTATTGTAAAAATGTAAAATTCATGCCGTGAATACAATCATTTTATACTGATATTAAAATTGGCTAGGACTGGCGATCACTGAAAGTCATGATCGGCATGCAATGGTGATTTTTATAATCAAATACTGTATAATATTTCTGTTTTCAGTTAAATAAATACACATTATTTTTAATTTTAAAAAAATAGGGAATACAGTGGTTCCCGTTTTATCGAATAGTCAAGTTGTCAGCCTAGTTTTATCCGAATAGCCGAAAATTAGAATAGCCGATTGCTCCATACCGAGTCCAAAGACAGATGTATAGAGCTACATGTATTGATAATACATCGTAGCTAGCAAATTTCAAGCTTGCACTTTCGTTTTCTTTTGACATGTTTACTTAATGACTTTACTAAAAATAATTTATTTCACTTACTTACGAATTTAATATGAATTTTTTTTCAAATAAATTGACGTATAGAATATATTCTTTGATAGTTATTGCCATCTTTCTTCAGCACATGTTTTCATTCCTTCTTCGACGGTCGCCATTTTGGAAACGGAAGTAGACTAAATGCTTGACTAATAACCGTAAACTATTTTTCCCTGGATAGATTGTAAATTAAAAATAAACAAAAATATTAAATATATGTAATTGTTTCCTTTTGATTTGTTACTTTAATACGGTTACATATTTTATACTGTGTGTGAGTTTACCAGTCTCGTTCTTGTCTGCTGAAGAGAGATTTTGAGAGCCATGTGGAGAAAGATGGTATGAATTTTGAGACGTATTTTTATAGAACGAGCCATTTGTAATTTTTACCATAAATTTTGCACTGAAAAGTGAATAAATATTAAGCCAATTGACCAAGTTAAACGATTGAATAGGTTTATTTCATTATCCAAGCAAATTGTCATACACAAGCTAATCAGTTCAATAATTAAAATTTCACGCCAAAAAAATTGCAAATAATTGTCATAATTAACAAGTGCATCATTGAACCCAAGCTGATCACCACAACTGTAATCAAAACATATCTATTTACTATGCCCACTATTGACACAGGTAAGGTGCCTGTGTGCGTCCAGGCGTAACTAATCCCCTCATTGTCGTACTCAAGCCAGTCAAGGTAATTGGTGTCAAACTGTGTAAACAAAGGCTTCACATACGAAGTTGGAGGTGTGAACAAGGTGCTGATTATCAAAAAACACTATGATAGTCCAAATTTTTGTATCGGATAAAACGAAATTCCAGTATTTTCTCATCAGAATATCAGGTGAAATTATTAATAAATATATAAGAAATGGTTTTGTGCTCTGATATTATATTGAAATAGCCGAAATATTCGTTAAACCGCTATCCGATAAAATGGAAGCCACTGTACCTCATTAAAGAATTTTGAAGAAAATAGACTGGAACTTTGACTTTACAAATACCATTGAAAATACAGAAAAAAATCTGAATCTTAAATGTAAAATTTTACTTCTAAAATACTGAACTGTGATCATGTATGCATATTATGCAGCATATGAAATAACTTTTTTCAGTTGAGAAATTGTAAGTTGACAATGTGAACTTTGATTCTAACGCTTGATATTCATATGCCTTGCAATTGGAAATCATCAAATGATTTGACGTCATTTTTTTTTCTCTTTGAGTATTTTTGGGATGTTAAAGTAATACAGAGAACTGTTAAAACTATGTACATGTATATAAATCATCTCCGCACAAGCTAAGAAATCCCTCTGGAACAAGACTTACAGTACAGCTCATGAGTATCTTCCGGAAAACACCGGCCACGGTGGACCCTTGGTCCAGGCTTTTGCGTGGACTTTGAAAAATGTCGGTGTCTTTGATGTTTTGTTTTCAGCGCTAAGCTAGCACACAGTGCTACACGGTGTGTACACGGTGGGACACGGTGCGTTTGCTCTGGGGAACTCCGTGCTGGTTAATCAACGTTAAGTGGTTTGAAATTACTTTAAAATAATTCATTGAAGATTTTAGAATAAATATCATTGAAATGCATATCATCTGCAGCGTGCATTTTCCTACTTTCAATATTGTACTGACGTGTCAATGAATTTAACAAAAACGGAATTTTACCATGCAGTCAGCAATCTTGTGTTATTTGGAAGATATCTTCTTAAAGATTATTTTGTTTGTAAAACAAAAGCTAAATCTAAATTTAGAAAAAAAATAAGAAAGGAATATTCTGCATTTGTACTATGCTCAGGAAATCCATGTGGAATTGTCAATTGATTATCTTATCCGACGTACTGTTTCTTTAAATTATAAATTACTGTAGAAACTGGTGGTGTATATGTAAATAATTACTACCATCAAAATACGACACAGAAAATATATTGTTTAATTTAATTTGAATCAGATGAAAAAAAATAGCTATGAAAAGATTGACTTAAATTTCTGTCCCGTAATGTAACCCATATTGAGATGAGACCCGATGTAGTCTCTGAGTAATGAGTAAATCTCTGCCCAGCCCATCAGAAAATATGAAATGTTGATATACAGGTATTGAAGATGCCCCACTTTTTCATCTGTGTCTGTTTGTAATTGTTCAGAATTATGTTAAAATATAAACCTTAATATTTAACTTGCATTTTGTGTACAGATCGAAGCATTATGGGCACAGCATTTTTCACAAAACTTGTCGCCAAGAATAATCACAATATGTAAACGATAAGATGTAAAACGTTATAATTATGCTCAACAATTGTCAATGATGTCGATAATGGAAAAAATTTCCAATGATACTATTCTATGAAAATGATATTTCTACAATATGTTCTATGTTAAACAATGATGTAAAAAGCCAAACAGTTTTCTTCCATAACGTGTATGAAAAAAAAGTCTGCTATAATTGTTAATAGGTTCACTGCCTAACTAAGCATATGCATAGGAGATATGAAAAAGTAGATGGAAGATTTTATATTTTACTAGTACTTAGCGGAGATTTTTCAAACCATTAAATAAAAGCAAGCATACTGTATTATGTGCTCTTCCTACATGTAATAACAGCCCCCCCCCCCCCTTTCCATAATGAGTTTTATGGATAATTTCTACACGGACATGTTAAAAAAAAAACAGTATTTACATAAGCCTATTTAATGTATTACCTGTCCTTTTTAACTTCTTATCTACCAGTGCTGCTGCTGTAGTTCACTACCACACACAGCTCTTATCTTTCACCGCAGGAGCAGTGTGAGGCTTAATTACCAGACAGATTTTGCAGCTACAAGAATTTGCAGCTGGAATAAATAGTACACATGTGTAAAGCTCATTATCTCATTTATTATTTGGAATATTTTAAAAATCAAAAGTGTTTTATAATCTTAAAAGTTTAAATTTCACATTTTCTGAATATTGTCCAATATGACCAATTAGTTACTTCACAGTTCTCAATTATTTACAACATAAACACTCATTTTCCAAGAAAAATGTACAATTTCTGCATATATTTCATCTTAAAAGTTCCTGATGCCACTTGAAGAAACAGTCATTTTTAATACAAAGTCTGATGTTGCACTGCCTGCATCCAGTTGACACTTCATGCCTTTTCTGCTGTTTTGCACAGCCCTTGCAGTGTCCTGGCTTTTCAAACTGAATGGGCCAGTGGGCAAGGCCACAATTTCCGGTTACTGCTGGGGCCTTTCGTTTTCTGCTACCCCTGAAGTCTCCAATCATTTGCTGGGCCAAAGCCTTTCTGAAGTCCAGTTGGGTCCTTTTTTTTTCTTTGTTTGTTTTGGTCCTCAGTTTGTGGTTGGGCGATTCCTGCATACAGATGAGTGCATTTACCAGGGCCAAGTCAAAACAAAACCAAAACAAGTATTTGTACCATTTTTTGGCCTTTCTGCAGGTAGAGTACTGCATCCTCTTCTGATCTGCTAGGTCAACTCCAAACATGTACTTGTTGTACAGTTCTGAGACACTAGGAGCTGACACATCTTTTCTAGTTCCATCTTTCTGACGCCTTTGCACGATCCTTTCATGAGTAGGGTCACAGTTTGTACTTAGATAAGTAACAACTTTTTTGTCCTTCCAAGCAGTGGCTACAAGATTTCCTTTCTGCATTGTTAGACTGTCACCCCTGTTCTTTAATTTCGCACTCTTTATGGCCTCTGGCATGCCACGACGGTTCACTCGAACGGTTCCACAACAGTAAATACCTTCACGTAACAGCTGTTCGTATAGTTCGGGACTTGAGAAGAAATTGTCCATGTAAATAACATGAGACTTGTGAACAAGTTTCCGAGTCAAGTCTTTCACAACACGAGATCCTAATCCTTCTTCTGTACGACCGCCAGCTACACGTCCCGTATACACTTGAAACTCGTGCACGTATCCATTTTTTGGTGATGCTCGTTCCCACACTTTAATCCCAAATTTAGTTGGCTTGGCTGGCAAGTACTGTTTAAAGGACAGTCTTCCTTTAAAAGCTATCATACCTTCATCAACTGATTGTTCTTTGTGGGGATGATAGTTTTCATGACAAGTTTCAGAGAGTTTGTCAATAACTGGCCTGATGTGACACAATTTGTCATGTCCTGGTTGTCCTCGGGCTGGGTTTTGTGTGGTGTCATTCATATGGAAATATTTTGAGATTCTTTCAAAACGAGTCCTGGTCATGATGGTTGGAATACTGGGTATTTCAAATGGCCACGTTGATTTCCACGCCAGTGTATATGACGGCACTCCAAGGACTGAAAAAATGATGTGAATTCCTAAGAACGCCATCATCTCGGGAATCGTGGTAGGCACCCAAATTTTGTCGGGTCGTGTGACGATTGATCTCGCAGCATAACCGTTGGTTTCTTCCACAATTTTTTCAATCAAGGTTGTAGGAAAGAATTTCAAGAAAAAATCCAATTCTTTCTTGTCCTCGTCCAGCACAAAAGACGGGCCAACTTCCTCCGTAAATTCAGTCACGTTTGGTTTGTGTAACTGTCGTGACCAGGTCGCGTCGTCTATTTCCTCCTCTGACTCTTCTTCCGAAGATGAATCCTCAAAATCAGATAGAGAAATATCACTACCGATACTTCTTCTCTCTACTGCTTCAATATCTGCTTCTGTAAATCCCTCAAATTCATCAGAATCACTGTCCGATAGAAATATGTCGAGTATGTTTTCCGCCATTTTGAACTGCTTCTAGAACTATAAACAACGCGCTGGGAATCTCCTTTCTATATATTGATAACACTGCCTAATATGGAAACATTACGTATCAATTTACAGATTAGCCTTTCCTTAAACTGATTTTCATTGGTTCTGAGTTGGGGTCCTCCCTCAAACTAACCAATCAGACTTACCGTAACATATGTAAAAATGCGGATATTTCAGTCAGTACGAATGCGCAGGTATTTGTTTACAGCGGTTATATCCGCCAATGCGGATTAGCGTGTAGTAAAATCTGACGGGTTTATCCGTCACTGCGAATATAAGCGAGATAAAATAAGCTGATATATCCGTCAGTGGTAGGTAAAGAGTTAAGGATTTATTCTAATCCTTTTCAAAAATAGCATTTTGATGATAATTAAAATCAACGAAAGAGAGACAAATTTACGACATGGAGAGTTATGATTCCTTTTTTCTTCATTTCACCAGTAAAGTATAATATATATAAAATATGTTACAACCTTACATGTTTGATAGTGAGCTGTTTGAATTAAATAATTTTTCATTTACGATTTCTTTCTAGCAATTAAACCAACATACCTATGATTTCAATTCTAAAATTATTTTTATAAACAAACCATTTTCTTTCGTAATTTTCTTGCACGATGGAACACGGAGGGTCACCCGATGAAATGGTAATGTCTACGGTGTGACACGGTGCGTCTTTGGTGTAATCGCAATATACACACACAGTGGAACTTTGTACACGGTGTAACATGGGGTATTTTCCACTGTGTGTTTTCCACGGTGGGGTGGAAAAAACTCGTGAGCTGTACTGTACCCTAAATTTTTCAGTGGAAGAATTAAGTGACTTTGTGTCTAGTTTGGTCCCCATGTAGTGTATAAGTTGAGAAATAATTTAATGTTTAACGATAATGCTTTAATTATGTGTTAATGAAGAAAAAGGTGGGACAAGGATATTTTTTGGTAGGACAAGTAATTTTACGATGGTAACCTGTCCAAGGGCAAGTACTGAAAAATTTTATTTGTCTACCCCTGCACATTGTTGGGAAATGTTATTTTCGTCATTTTGACTAAATAATATAAGGTTGTAATGTTATATGCATTTAGAAACATCATTTAAAGGGTGTTAAATATCGCAGCCGGCGCACGGCAATTTCTTGACTTAAAAAAATTGCATTGACAGCGACGTTTTCTTTCTTATCAGGCTATACGGAAATATAATGTAACCAAAATTACATCCGTAGAAACTGTATGATCTAGAGTACTCGTGTGTAAATAATATATACTCCGACATCATAAATAACAAAAAATGACATTCTAGGCACTAATGCTATTTGTTAGATATTGTCAAAAACGGTGCACCAAATTATCACTCAGTACTGTGTGGAGCGAGATATGACCCCTGTTCATACGGGAAAAGAGCTGGGAACCAGGGAACTACACAAATGCATGTATCGAACACTGGTTTATACATAATAAAAGAGGTTCAAAGATGAATGGACTAGTTATCCGATGGAAGAAGCTTTTAGTAGACCTACAAAAATGACAACTGAAAAGTCTAGAGCTGGATGTCATACGTGGAGCCCGCCGTTAACTATGAGAGCAGTTATAGACTCATGATTGGGAAATTGTCTATTAAAAGAATTAATTCCTTGATTTATTCTGAACTGTAGCATCCCATATATGAAATGGATACTCGATAACTAAAGCAAAAATTAAATGCAGAATTGAATGTATGCTTCAAACAAATTAAAGATGCATGTTTCCTGAACAAATTCAAAAAACTCCACAAGCTACGTTTTTATGTCATCGGTGTTGGTGTTGTGCCAACATCTATAAATTTGAATGATTCGTTGATCAAAGATAAAAATTTTAATTATAGAGATATTTTATTGAAATTTCTGTGAATAATGTAAAAAAAAAAATGTTGATTATGGTGCATACAAATTTTTAACTTTATCACGTCAGTGAAACAAAAAATATTGAAAATGTTTGCATTTTTCTGGGACAACCCTCATATATATGACTAATCATTGGTTTGCTGTTATTGAGAAGAAGATTTTTAAAGAATTTTTCCTATGTATTCCAATGTAAAACTTTGATCGCCAATTGTGGCCCCATCCTAGCCCCTGGGGGGTAATGATTTGAAAAAGCTTGAATTCACTACCTGAGGATGCTTCCATATAAATATGACCAATCATGGCTTTGCTGTTTTTGAGAAGAAGATTTTTCAAGATTTTTCCTATGTATTCCTATGTAAAACTTTAATCGCCCATTGTGGCCCTGTCCTAGCCCCAGGGGTCATCATTTGAACAAATTTGAATCTACCCTGAGGATGCTTCCATATAAATAAGACCAATCATGGCTTTGCTGTTCTTAAGAAGGTTTTTAAAGATTTTTCCTATGTATTCCTATGTAAAACTTTGATCACCAATTATGGCCCCACCCTTCCCTTGGGGATCATGATTTGAACAAACTTGAATCTACACTACCTGAAGATGCTTCTATATATGAGCAATCATGGCTTTGCTGTTCTACAGAAGAAGAATTTTAAATTATGCCATTAATTTTTCAAGAAATCATAACCATCTCCCCTTGGAAGAAGGCATGTCCCTTCATTTGAACAAACTTGAATTCCCTTTACCCAACAATAATTTGTGGCAAGTTTGGTTGAAATTGGCCTAGTGATTCTTGAGAAGATGATGAAAATGTGAAAAGTTTATGACAACAAGGACGACAGACAATGGACAAATATCGATCAAAAAAGCTTATTTCAGCCATCGGGAAAGAATTCCTTTTTGTCAAAAATGTTTCACATTTTGAAACAATCCTATCATATTTTGTGTTTATCCTATTGTGAAAATTGTTTATCAGGTCTATTGTGTTTTGTGTTTATGGTATTTTGTTTTTATTGTGTTTTGCATTTATCGTGTTTTGTGTTTATCCTATTGTGTGTGTATCCTATCATATCGTGCACGCATCCTATTATATCGTGTTAGTCCTATCGAATCATGCGTGTATCCTATTGTATCATATATCCTGTGAAGAATAACAATATGGGTGCTGTATAACCTTTTTGCACTTAAAGATAAGAACATTAAAATGAATAAAATATGGGGGGGGGTTAAATTAAAAGAAGGCAGAATTCCATATTAAAAGTTTTTGCCTTAATTCTTCTGCAATATTTCATTTCATTTCTAGCTAACCTAAGCCAGAGGCACAAGTGAACTTTTCTGATGAATTTTTGTTCAGCGTCCAGCTGCCCATCTGTAAATTTTTCACATTTGTGACTTCTTATCAAGAAGCACAGGGCCAATTTCAACCAAACTTTCAACAAAGTATTCTTTTTGGGTGAAGAATATTCAAATTTGTTCAAATAAAGTGCCACTATCTCTTTCAAGGGGAGAATTCTTTTTTTAACTTCTTTAATTCAAGATTTATTAACATCCATCTGATACTGATAATCCTTTTTAGCTATACATGTCAGAGACCAAAAGAGCTTGTCTGTCTGTCTGTCTATCTGTAAACAAAACACTACTCCTCTTACAGTTTTACTCAGATTTCAAATTAATTTGGTACACAAGTAGACTACACTAAGATACATAACTCTGTATATGGGTTTTTGATTTCAATGATTGGTGTTGCCATGGTTACTAAAAATAAAAATTTCTATGAAATTCTTTAAAATGCTACTCCTCCTATAGTTTAAATTCAATTACAGTATAACTTGATACACAAGTAGACTATGCTAAGATACATAATTCTATATCTTGTTTTTTGGATTTCAATGATTGGAGTTATTAAAGTTACAAAAAAAACAGAAATTTCTGTGAAATTCTTTCAAAATGCTATGCCTCCTACAGTTTCGGTCTGATTTCAATATAGTAGACTACATTAAGATCCATATTCTTATGTATTGGTTTTGATTTTGTGAAGTGTTGCCCTGGTTATGAAAACTAGAAATTTCTGTGAAATTCTGTCAAAATGTTACTGCTACTGCAGTTTTTGTTTAATTGCAATAAAACTCAACACATAAAGAGACAAATCAAGGATCATTATTTTATTTATTGCTGTTGCCATAGTTTCAAGTCCAAGTGATACTTTCTCTACTATTGTTAAGTAAAAACCAGTAGAGCTACAGTCTCATCAGAGACTTCTGGTATTGTTAATGCTTCATTTTGAAGCCTTTTTTCACATCTATACAAATAAACACATACCAAACAAATTACACCCACACCACCACACTAACACCATACTAACACACACTAGCAAAGCTGGTGCACTTTCTGTTTAATAAGTTAATGCACATAAATGTTATTATATAACAGTTTATCATGCAATTTATCCAAAAACAAAAAAGTTATACCAAAAGGTGAAGATAAAGAAAATACAACTTTGATTTTTCATCACTTGTTGTACACATTGTTGTACACATTATCATAGAGGGCCCATTTACTAAGTATTTTGTTCTTACATTGAAAAATATTTTCACAATAATTTTCTCTGTTTCTATAATACTTAAAAGGTTATTAATACTTAAATAACCTTACTGCATCAATAAATATTTTACCAAGTAAAACAATTCTTTTGGATATTTTTATAATCTTTTTCAATGACATTAAATCATTATACAAATTTATTCCAAAATTCAGTCACATATATTGTTAGGCCATTATTTATACACTGAACAGATTTCTCCATTATTACCCGATCATGGCAAGGAGCACCCAGCAGGGGATGCTCACTCCTCCATGGCACCTGATCCCACCTCTAAATTTTGAGGTCCATGTTTGCTCTGCTTCAAATTTTTAATATTTCATTGGACTTTCAAGATTGAATACTGTTCGTTATGTTCATATTTCATATATGCACAATCAGAAAATATGAGGGGCATTTGAAAAGTTCTGATAACTACTTGCTAAAATATCAACCATTTCACAGAAGTTGATAAGTTTGATACCATTGAAAAGAGCTGGAAAATCTGCACTTATATGAACGTCATTTTCTTATATTTACATTTCCAATAAATTTCCCCTATCATTCTTTACAAATAAGAATACAGTTCATTTCCTCATGAACTATCATGCATGGGCATGAATATCTCCATTGTTACGTCATAATGCCTTACTTGATGTCAAAACTATAGTGCAAACTGTTTTGCTTTAAAAATGACAGTTGAGTGGCGTTATTTGTGGCAAATCATCAGAAAAATAATGTAAATATAAGAAATGAATTTAATTTTTGAAGATTCATGAGGTACCTGAACTACAACGCTTCACGCCAGCATATTTATCGTAGTGCTAACGCACTTCATGAAATATGCAGGTGTGAAGTGTCATAGTTCATGTCCTCATGAGTCTTCAAAAATTAAATTCATTTCTTAAATATTTATGATGTAATAACTCCAAAAATGACGTCAGAATCTCGAATGTGTTGCATACTGAAAAGTCGTGTTTTTGCCCACATGAGAACATCAAAAAAGTGCTGTCAAAGGCTTCTTTAAAAAGATATTTCAAAGAAAATTTGCATGGATGTAGAGTAAGACTATCAAAATGGTACTGTAAGTCAGCAATTCATTATATATATTTTTTTGCTTGGTTAATAAGCACAGCAATGTTATCTTAGGCGTTTATAAAAGATTTTTATTTATATGATGTAGCTGGATTTTCGGTCTATTATATAGCTCTCCACTGAATTAAACAAAACATATTCTGTATAAAACTGAAGTGTAATAATGCAGTTTTCCACAAATGTATCTCGAGTATCAGGACTCTTACCGTTTACAAATAAGACATACAAAAGTTTTCCCAGGGACAAGTTTGCGTATTTTATTTCATATTATTTCAACTTCGGCAATCCAAAACTCACTACTGCTTTTGACTTTTGACTCAAAAAAAATAAATATGACTTTCATTGCCATGTACAATCTTATTTATTTTCCATGATTTAAAATTTTCAAACATATCAAGTTACAGTGGGGTTAAAACTATGGTGCCAGTTTGGTTTTTACGAGAAAATATGGGATATCTTTAGCTTAACCTTTCTTGAGCTTATTGTTTCTGCATAATTGGTTAAAACACCTGACGAATTAATGCCAGCAAATTCTGTAACACTGTCCACTATTCTACTGTGGTTTTAAACTTTGTGTTTTTCTCACAGCAGCATCTTTTTTACCCAATATTTTGCGCGAGATTTGATAATAACATGCTATGTTTGACACACTCTTAAACCACCTCAGAACTATAGGAGGTCCTGAATATAACCTCCATATGATAGACTTTAGTCTATGTTAACATTCTACCAACTGGTAGTTGTGTCCGTTAGCGTGCATCCGAGTAATGAACAAATGTTGACTTTAAAATTTCACTTCACTGAAATTGTGTCTCTTGTTACGTCATTTTTATGGTCAGTATGCTAGACATTCGAGATTCTGACGTCATTTTCGGAGTTATTACGTAATAAAATTTACAAAGTGACATCACAATATGTGTATATTTTTGTGATCTGTCCAATGATATCAAACTCAGTTATTTCCGTTTAACGGTTAATATTTTATCAATCAGTTCTCAGAACTTTTCAAATACCCCTCATAAGTGAATTATTGTCTCTGTTTCACTACTACAGAATGTACATAAACTATTTTCTGACAGTTTAACTAAAGGTCAAGATCTAGTAAATGACTTTAGACTAACTTTTTGTTGCTAGATCCATTATGACGTCATAATCAATTTCAACTTTCTTTTTCCCGTACTTTACGGCTCTAATAGATTTATGAAGAAAATAAAGTATTTTCATGGAATTCAATTTCAAATCATGTGAAAAGTAATCTCGATATCTATATTCAATTTAATATTATTTTAGAGAAGAGGCCAAGAACATACAAATTGCCGTTTTCTGAGAGCCTGTAGGCAATCTGGATACATTTCCTTTGTCTGATATGAAAAAAAACTTCCTTATTCAGGACTGGTATTCTTAATTTTTTTTTTGGAAAATGGCAGTTTAAAATATGATTTTTTCGTCTTGTTTACCTACAAATTACACCCCGAAACACCTTATTTGACCAAGCTTAAGTTAAAAAGCATCATTAAAGGAATTTATTTCTCAAATTTGAGAAATTTATAGGCATCTTTTATTTATTAGATCTTGACCTTAATGAAGAGTTGGTAGCATTATAATTCATCAGTACTCGATATTAAAAATACATTATTTTTGTCTTTTTTGTGCATAATGATGCATTTACCAAATAGAATTTCCAGTCTTTTTCTGAGAGTGACTTATCTAGGAAAGTTTCCCAATTAGTATTTTTTTTTAGCTCACCTGAAGGCTCGTGAGCTTTTCTGATCACATTTTGTCCGGCGTCTGTCTGTCTGTAAACTTTTCACATTTTCGACTTCTTCTCAAGATCCTTTGGGCCAATATCAACCAAACTTGCCACAAAGTATCCTTGGGTGTAGGGGATTCAAGTTTGTTCATATGAAGGGCCACGCCTTCTTTCAAGGGGATCGAGATAATTAGGATTTAGTGAAAAAATAATGGCATCATTTAAAAATCTTCTTCTCAAGAACCACTTGGCCAGGAAAGATGAAACTTATATGGAAACATCCTCAGATAGTGTAGATTCAAGTTTGTTCAAATCAAGACCCCAGGGGTAGGGTAGGGCCACAATTGGGGGATCAAAGTTTAGCGTAGGAATACATAGGAAAATTCTTTCACCTCTTCTTCTCAGGAACAACAAAGTCATGATTTGTCATATTTTAATGGAAGCATCCTCAGGTAGTATAGATTCAAGTTTGTTCAAGTCATGACCCCTGGGGATATGATGGGGCTACAATGGGTGATCAATGTTTTTTATAAGAGCTAGTATACAGGAAAAAAATTTTAACAATCTTCTTCTCAAGAACAGCAAAGCCATGATTATTCATATTTAAATGGAAGCACCCTCAGGTAGTGTAGATTCAAGTTTGTTCAAATCATAACCCCAGGAGGTAGGGTGGGGCCACAATGGGTGATCAAAGTTTAACATAGGAATATTAAGGAAAAAATCTTTTTTTCAAGAACAGAAAAGCCATGATTACCAATATCAAAAAATAATACATAAAAGTATATTTTTAATATATTTTTAATACAATCATTTTCGTATTGTTTAAAATTAATACAGAAAAAATATTTTTTTTTTTTTTTGTATCACCAAAAAATAGGTAGATTATTTTTGTATTAAAATCTGACTTTGATTTTTTACAGGGTATTATTTTTGTATTTTTTGGGACTTAGATTATTTTCAGTATATCATTTTTGTATTTTTGTGGACTTAGTTTTTTTCAAGTGTATTTTTTCTGTATTAAAATTGAACTTAGTAATTTTACAGAAAATTACATACAGTTAATCTGTATTATTTTTGTATTAAAATTGAACTTAGTAATTTTACAGAAAATTTCATACAGTTAGTCTGCATTATTTTTGTATTAAATTTGGACTTAATAATTTTTCAAAAAATACTATACAGTCAGTATGTATTTTTTTTTATATTTATTTTGGACTTAGTGTTTTCTTTTACTGAAATTTGTATTTCTTTGAACTTAGTAAAATTTACAGAATGTCCTTGCAATAAGTCTGTTGGAATTAATATTTTTTCTCAGATTTTATTAATTAAGACCACTGCTATAAAAGGTTGCTTTTATACTATTCACATTATATTTAATTGCTATATAGAACAGAAAACTTCAGTAGTTTAAATTTGTTAACTAAACAATTTCATTTATAAAACATGTCTTTACTAGGTGTGAAATTGTCATTTGGAAAGGGATAGATACGTCTAAGGGAACACCTGTGCAGTACATGATACTTGTAAACACGCGGTAAATTTTGAAGTTTCAGAGTTTCAGACTTTCTTTTGTGTTGAAAATTTTACAGTGTGTTTACAACCAAGTGTTTACAAATATCGCCAACAGCACAGGTGGCCACCTGCAGGCTAACAATAGACTAGTACATGTTATACTACTCAAAGAAATAATATGACTTACCTGTGAAAACACATCCCAACCAAAAAAAAACAACAACAACATGGAGAGTTCCACTAATTACAGTACCTACGATGTTTTCTTGACTATACAAATCAGTTTAGTATACGTTATATTTAATTCAGTATGTATTACAATTACATGGAATAGAACTATTTAATTATCTGCTTTTAAAAAAAAAAAATTAAATAAGAAATTATTACGAAAGAATTTCATGAAATAATATAGAAAATGTGAAATTGGTGTAAAGGATAGTTTTTAAACATTATTTCAATCTCTGGTACCGTACGTATGAGTTAAGTTGTCCGTCAAAAAGTCTATATCTTATGTATCTCCCGCTCGTTTTGATCATTATATTTGAACTTTATGGTCTACTTCACAGGTCAACTTGAATATAAAAATGGCTGCTCTCAGCGGAAATGATGACCGGAAATAACATAGACTGGCTTGCCTGTCTGATATGCGCGATATACAGACAGGTGACCAGTAATGTAAAGAGCCCTCTGCTGGCTGCGCTCATTGGCTGATAAAAACTCTCGCCTATGTAGAAATTTAAATGTGTCGGGGAAACCAAAACAGATTACAGAGTGCAGAGATACCGGCCGGTATATCGTTACCTTAAATTCTCCATGCGTACAAAAGCTGCATTGGAAAAAAATAAACCGTGAGGGATGTTTTGAAACAAATCATAAAAGTATTGACACTAGTTATAATTTGCTTTTGATGCAATCAATCTAACATGGTCACAATACTTTCCACATACAATACAAATATTCCCTTTTTCAGATTTTGTTTAACACAAGTGTTAACATTTTACCAGGGACCTATATACTTACTTAGTATTAGGCCTATAGGTCCCTGATTTCACTCACACATTTCTCTTCCCCTGAAGGTATTTTAATTAGCTTGCGAAGCTCCTATCACATTACATACCATACATTACTTGGATAAAAGAAAACTGCAACATTTGTTAATTGAAACTGACACATTTTAAACATTCATCGGTTTAGGATGACTCAGACTCTGCAGATAGCCGCAGCTTATCAGTTTATTGTGATTATTTCCCATGCCAGGGCGTAGAGCAGCGGCGATAGATGGCGCATCAATCAAGCCAGGAATTCCTGGCTTAGATGGCGGTAGTCACCTGTCTCTTTCGAACGATAGAGACAGGCAATACCAGTTTAGAAATAACAATGTTTCGTAATCGGTAAATTCCATAAGGAATAAAAGAATGATTCTGATGATTAAATTGAACATCGTTTTTTTCTAACATATTTTTAGGTTTGTTCACTTGATTCAAGATATTTAAAACCATGTAAATATGTTTTCTCTAACTGTTCCGATCTCAACATCGGTAATTTTCGTATATATGACACAATATGATTGGTCAGATTTTAAAACTCTTCCGTACTGTTCTCTGATTGGTCAACAATATTTCACCCATGCCATTTTGAAAATTCTTCCCGGGACGTGTTGAGAAAGCTGGAGGTGATTCTGAATAAACTAGCATTTGCTCGCGAGTAAAATGGATCGAAAAACAGAAGTTCAGCATAATCATGGTAAACAGGATCATATATATGAACCAAGGAAAGTGAATACATAAAGAGACTGACGTTTTTTAGGCATCATATCAGGACTTTTCTGGTGTAAACAATGACAGTTGCGGTAAGATTATGCATATTTTAGCACATTAAAGTTTCAGTTTTTTAAATACTAACTTAGTACAAAGATAGAGGATCAAAGAATGCCTTTTTTTACCCATTTTGTAGTATTGTAGAAAGATAAAATAGTACGGTTATTGGCCATGTGGGGAACAAGGGTTTTTGTGATAAATTCTGATTGGGGAGGGAGGGGTGGAAGAAAGGGGTAATTTTCAAGCCTTTGGCTTCCTAGTTCTAATTCATTCCAATTTTTTCAAGTTTACCAGAGACAAAATAATTTCCCTTCAAAAACAATTCTGTAATTTGTATAAACTCAAATTTTTTTTTTCGGGGTGGGGGGGGTTCGGGGAGGGGGCAGTTTATTTAAATAACATTGGGGTACACATTTTGTTTACTCTTTCAACATTTACAAGGACAGATTGTTTATTACAAATATTTTTTAAAAATATTTTATAAATCAGCCCCCCCCTCTTTTTCTTATCCAGATTGTCAAATCAAATGGTTGTCCCCTAAGAAACCCCAGATTAAAGAAAAGTAATTTCAATGGTACAATTGTATGGAATTTGGTGAACTCTGCTGGATCTTTTGGAATTTCAATTTATAATTATTGTTAATTTTAGTCAGCAGAACATTGAAGAAAAGCTGATTAGTCGTGGAGGAAGAAGATCCTTCTCAAGAAAGTATTGCAGGTGTGTGAACTAAACAAAATCTATAGAGAATTATTTTGGATGTGAAAATGTGTGTTTTGTTGAGGTAATGGTTCATTAAATTTTATTATTAATTTTATTATTATATCATTCTGTTCTATATTTCACAGTGATGAAGTCAGATGAGATGACAGGTTGTGTGATTTGAAGATGGACTTCTGCAACAAAGTAAATACTCCTCTACCTTTTTCCATACAAAAGCAGAGAAGATTGAAACATTTGGTAAAAGTACAAAGAAAACAGGATTAGTTAAACTTGTGAAAAAGATCAAGACTATTGAAGAGCAGATTATATGTAAAAAGAAAGACTACAATTGGTAGCTGAATCAGTAGCCTGGCCACATTAATTACTTTTTAATTAGCTATTTGTACATTAAAGGTAATCTGACTTAGTTACTTAAATTGTTATTTAACAAATATTTCAAATAAATAGAAGATTTTTGAATAACAATCAATAGATGCTGTTAAGAACCTCGATCTCCAACCCCTTTTCTTCAAATAACAATTTTTTGCCCATGATCATTTTTGTAGTTTTTAAAACTGTATTATTTTAAGCATTTAAATGTATTTTTTGTCTATCATTCTTGTACTTTTTTGATATTTTTGAAATACAATCCTTCATGCTGATAAAAATACAAAAACAATACATATTAATACAAAATTAATACATTCTATATTTTTTTCATACTTTTTGTGTACTGTATTATTTTCATATTTTATATCTTTTTTGTACTTTTAATTGTTCCAGATGAAAAAATACAAAAATAATATATGTGATACAAAATTAATATATTTTATATTTTTTTGTATTTTAATTCTTAAAGGTGAAAAAATACAAAAATAATATATGCTAATACAAAATTAATACATTCTGTATTTTTTCTATACTTTTCTATGGACTGTATTATTTTTATACTTTGGAGAGGAAAATAGAGAAATAATACAAAAGTACAAAAACAATACGTTTTTACAGGTCATGTGTATCATTTCTGTATTATTTCGAAAAAATAAAGTATATTAAAAATATATTTTTCTGTGTTTGGCTTTTAGAAAGTCTATTATTTTTGACCTAAATTGGAACCAAGATTTAGAGGGTTCCAAATTTGGTCATTAAAAATATACTTTTTTGTATTATTTTAGTATTTTTTTCTTGTATTATTTTTGTATTCATTTTCGATATGGGTAGATATTGACATGCCTCGGATAGTGTAGAATCAAATTTGTTCAAATGAGGGCCCCCAGGGGTAGGGTGGGGCCGCAATGGGGGATCAAATTATTAGAAATGAATAAATGGGAAAAAAATCTTCTGCTCAAGAAGCTCATTTCATTGAAACATTTTATTTTTTTGACACTAGGTCATTCAGGTTCTTGACACCTTTTTCCAACCCATTTTGTATAAAATTCCCATGTACTTTTTGACATTCACAAAATTTCTAATAATCTAATACATGTTCAGGACTTCTCTTAACCTCTTTCAATCTTTCCAAAAATTATTATCAATGATTTTAAGAAATTCTTGAAGTTTCCCTTGAGATAAATAAAAAATGAAATCAACACTTTTAAGTGAAAAATGCAATGTAGCAAATGTTGCCATGTGCCTTCATTTTTGGTCAGATACCTCTTTACCCATTTTAACTTGGTATATGAAATGAATGATGAGAAATGTAGCATATTTAAGCCACCATCCTCATATCTCTCAATCAGTGTATTTCTTTTAACATAATTTTTCTGTCTTGTATCGCCATGCAAATGAATTTGAAAAATATTTATTTCATCCAAAAGATCTTTTGGGGGTCTGGCAGCTAGGGCAGAAAATAAGTGTATAAGCTTAGGGATAGCTGAAGTTTTGATAATTGTGATTTTACTTTGCTTCACATGTGATACTTATCTCTATATAACCTATGGATTTTCCCTGTCTAGTACCTTGACTCAACCACAGAGAAAAAATGCTCACTTGAGATCCCCCTACTTCCACGCATGTGCCTTATAACTTGAGTTTTTTCTCTGTGGTTCGCCATTTTGGAAGGCAATGTCTAGCATCAGCTCAACTTTTTAACTGTTTATTACTGTTTAACTAGATTTATCAGTGATAATTTTATCATGATAGTAAAGTGCATTATTTACTTGACACTTGGTAAGTTAAAATTTGGTGTTCATTTTGCTGTATTATGTCTTCTAAAGATCACTCAGAAAACCCTGCATTGCCGTGGGTAAAGAGGACAAAGACAAACAGATTCTTCCGACGCCTCTTCAGAGCGAGAAACATGATGTCAAACTAAAAAGCAGCAACCTTTTTCTCAAAGCCGAGAAAGTTCAGGTGTGCAAGTCAAACGTAGGAAAATAGGTCAGTCAGGCCAGGGCTCGACTGAAATTCCTCCATAGAGGTTTATGGGCCAACAACACCGTGCACCATTTATTCCGGTGCTACTTCGGCACCATTAGACACCTCCTGAATATTTTTACCAACCATATCCCTATCCCATGTAACATATGTGGTTTAATTTGCAACAATTCAGGGCCTGGAAATTGGTTAGCTTCAACTCTGCACCAAAACATGGCAGCGCCTTCTATTGTTTCAGGGCAATCTTTACGCAAGTCTTCAGATAGTAACTCAGAGCCAGACTACATTTTTATTTTGCCCCAGTTGATGATTATAAGACCAAGAATCTAAAAGTTTTAAAAAGGCTGAAAAGAGGCCCAAACCCCCTTCATTATTGTTTGTAACTTCGAGTTCAGCCTCAGGAGAGGAGATGGACACGAAATCATCCCCATCTACAGTACACTAGTTAGAGACCAATGGTCAGAATTTTCATTCTCTTCCTTACAGTAAGGGAGATCTAGTGTCTTCCTTGTACAGGACCAAAAAAAGTCAGCTACAGGAATCTCTCCTGTACAAAGCTTTTGGTGACATGGCTGTCATCCAGGGCGTTTAAAATGAATCTGCCCCTAAGTTGTGCTTTGACCCTTCTCAAAGAATGTCATTACAATCTTCTTTGTGTGCTATAGAGCCCATGAAGTTGAAGGCTCAGCCTAAGTTTAGGGTAAGTAAGCTACCTTGAATGAAGCTTTTGAAGTATCTCAGGATGCATTAGATCATATGGGCAGAGGTTGCACTTTGCAGCATCATGCCAGGACAGTTAATATTGTAAAGGATACAAAGCTTGGCTCAACTCCTTTTGAGTCTGAGCTTTAAGCTATGCCCCTAAATTCTAACTGGCTGTTTGGGGAGGGGATTCAGGAGGTGGTAGATAAAGTTAGAACACAGAAGAGTGCTCAAACTTACTTGTCTATGAACGCTTTCAGTTTCACACCAAAGAAAGGTCCTTTTAGCAAGATGAGCCAGAATAATACTTACAGCAATCAGCAACAGGCGAGTGCTATTGGCCACAATAGACAACAGTTTAGAGGGGGTTCCAGTAATTTTAAGTCCTGTAAACCCTATATGAATAAAGGAAAGAATCAATTCAGATACAGTTCAAGTTCAGGTAATGGAAACAAGCAGCAATCTGGTGAACGTTTTAATTCACCATAGCAGGCAGTAGATCAACCCTTTTGAACCTAGGGCCTTGAGGGAGGCAGAACTGACACCCCAAGTGGGAGGTTGATTAAACCTTTTTTTTACATGAATGGCACAAAATAACTTCAGACCATTGGGATTTAGAGGTAATTTAAAAGGGGTATGCTTTAGAATTCACTCAAGTTCCTCCTTTCAACTGAGGGGAAAATGTTCCCGTTCCAAAGGATTTAAAAGCCAAAAGAAAAGAATGTAATAAATCCTGCTCCCGTAAGTCAAAGAAGTCAAGCTTTTTACATCTCCTTTTTGGTTGTCCCCAAGAAAACGGAAGGATATTGCCCTATTCTGAATTAAAGGCCACTGAACAAGTTGGTAGTGTGCAAGGGTTTCAAACTTGATTCCATTCACACTATAAGATGCTTCTTCAGCCAGGGGACTTCACAACTTCCCTGGATTTGAAGGATGCTTACAATCACATTCCAGTAAGAGAATCTCACCAGAAATATCTCCACTTCAAATTCTTAGGGAAACATTTTCAGTTCAGGGCTCTCCCATTTGGTCTGTCACTGGTCCAGGGTACTTGGAGCCCAGAGGAGATGAAAATGCATATATATGTGCTAGTTATTATCAGCAATTAATTACAAATTGCCAATGCACTGCTCTTGGCAGACAGATCCCCAAGTATGGGCAATGGACAGCTTGTCAATATCATGGGAAGGGATGCTTTCCCTCGATAGTCCTGATTCCTAGAATTCTAGACTATGTGTCAAAGTTCAATTGCAGAGTACTATTAGTTGCTCCAAGGTGGTCACGCAGACCATGATTCACTTGGATTTTCAGCTTGTTACATGACATGTCATCATTGATTCAACTACAACTGGAACTGCTGAGGATAGCAGGAAAGACATTTTTCACCCAGATCCAGAAGTTTTAGCTCACCTGAGCCAAAGGCTCAAGTGAGCTTTTCTGATCAAAATTTGTCCGTTGTCTGTCGTCATTGTCGTTGGCGTTGTCGTAAACTTTTCACAATTTCATCTTCTTCTCCAGAACCACTGGGCCAATTTCAACCAAACTTGGCACAGAGTATCCTTGGATGAAGGGGATTCAAGTTTGTTCAAATGAAGGGCCACGCCTTCTTCCAAGGGGAGATAATTGCGAATTCATGAAAAATTTATGGCATCTTTCAAAAATCTTCTTCTCAAGAACCACTGTGTTAGAAAGTTTGAAACTTATGTGGAAGCATCCTCAGGTAGTGTAGATTCAAGTTTGTTCAAATCATGACCCCCAGGGGTAGGGTGGAGCCACAGTAGGCTATCAAAGTTTTACATAGGAATACATAGGGAAAATCTTTAAAAATCTTCTTCTCAAGAACAGCAGTCTTGATTGGTTATATTTATATGGAAGCATCCTCAGATAGTGTTGATTCAATTTTGTTCAAATCATGACCCCTGGGGGTAGGGTGGGGCCACATTGGGCGATCAAAGTTTTACATAGGAAAACATAGAGAAAATCTTTAAAAATCTTCTTCTCAAAAACAACAAAGTCTTGATTGGTCATATTTATATGGAAGCATCTTCAGATAGTGTTGATTCAATTTTGTTCAAATCATGACCCCCGGGTGTAGGGTGGGGCCACATTGGGCAAAGTTTTACATAGGAAAACATGGGAAAATATTTAAGAACCTTCTTCTCAAGAACAACTAAGCCAAGATTGGTCATATTTATGTGGAAGCATCCTCAGGTAGTGTTGATTCAATTTTGTTCAAATCATGACCCCTGGGGTAGGGTTGGGCCACAGTGTGCGATTAAAGTTTTACATAGGAATATTTAGGGAAAATCTTTAAAAATCTTCTTCTCAAGAACAGCAAAGTCTTGATTGGTCATATTTATATGGAAGCATCCTAAGATAGTGTTGATTCAAGTTTCTTCAAATCATGACCCCTGGGGGTAGGTAGGGCCACAATGAAAGTTTAAACTTGAATAGGGAAAAATCACAGTTAGTCAAAAAAAATGTGTAAGCATCCTTAGTTAGTGTAGATTCAATTTTGTTGAAATCATGCCCCCTAGCCTCCTCCCTTTTAGGGGTAGATCAGGACCACTTATGCATTTAAGCATTGCAATACTAAACTGATTTTTGCTTTTTTCGCAGCCACAGTGCTCAGGTGAGCGAAGTGGCCCCTGGGCCTCTTCTTGAGGTTAGTAATCTGGCCAATTTCAGGTGTAGAAGCAGACTAACAGGGAATTTCAGTTGCAGCTAGCAAACTTATGCTGGCAGCCTGGAGAAGAGGTACTCTGAATGTCTACTCCTCTCAGTACAGAATTTTCAGAAGCTGGTGTTTGGAAGTGGAAATTATCCCTTACTGTATCTTTAAATGAGGTCTTGAATTTTGGGGGTTTTCTTTATGAATCTGGGAAACAGTATAGAACAATATGTGTCTATCGGTCTATGTTGTCAAATGTTTTGTCACCAGTTGATGGGAAGAATATTGAAGAACATCATAGTGTTTTATAACTATTGAGGGGGCCCGGGTGTTTAACACTAGACCTCCTAAGAAACAGAAGCACGTGTGGGGAAGTAGGGGGATCTAGAGGGAGCATTTTTTCTCTGTGGTTGAGTCAAGGTACTAGACAGGGAAAATCCATAGTTTATTTAGAGGTAAGTATCACATGTTCACTCATACAACCTAGATTTACAAGAGAAACCTTTCGTTTTCTCTAGTGGTGTTAAATCTCTTTTTGTCCATGATCCTAACAATCTTTTTATAGAGGTAAGTTTTGTTTGAAAATTGCTTGAAATCATATCCTCAAGGTTTTATTGAAAGTTATTCTATGAAGTTTAAAAGTATCTTTTCCCAAACCAATTTCTCCCAAAGTAATTTCTAAATCTGTACACAAAGTTTCTGCTGAACCTGTTTTACTTTGTAACCATACTGCCTGTGATCTGGATATATTAAGTTTCAATCCCAAACACTACCAACTTATCTATAACACTCATTTGATTCTTTTGGAGAAGATTCACTTCCATTTAGTAGTAAATATGTATCATCTTCTTATTGCCCTAATTTGTTTTCTTTCCCCTTGATAATAATACCTTTGATATTTACATTTTCCTTGAATGAAAATGCTAGGAATTCAACTGTGATAAAGAGATATTTAGCTAAAGGATCTTCTCCTTGTCTGCAACCCCTCTAAGATTTAAAAAAAATCTGATAAATGGCCATTATTATGTTCCCTAAACAAAGTTTGGGAACATATTTGTGTCACCGGAATGAAGTCGTGGAGACATATTGCTATTTTTTGACCAATAATGCTGTCTGCACAATTCTCAAAGATGGCTTGGTCAATCTTAATGAAACTCCAATGTCGTAATGAACATCAACTAAACATGTGCAATCTTTATTCAAAGTTTTCAAAATGGCCATTGTTGCTATGGAAACTGACAAGAAGTGGCATTTTTAGCTCACCTGAGCCAAAGGCTCAAGTGAGCTTTTCTGATCAAAATTTGTCCGTTGTCTGTCGTTGTCGTCGTCAGTGTCATCGGCGTCGTTGTAAACTTTTCACAATTTCATCTTCTTCTCCAGAACTACTGGGCCAATTTCAACCAAACTTGCCACAAAGTATCCTTTGGTGAGGGGGATTCAAGTTTTTTTCAAATGAAGGGCCACGCCCTCTTTCAAGGGGAGATAATAAAGAATTAGTGAAAAATTAATAGCATCTTTTAAAAATCTTCTTCTCAAGAACCACAGGGCCAAGAAAGATGAAACTCATGTGGAAGCATCCTCAGGTAGTGTAGATTCAAGTTTGTTCAAATCATGACCCCCAGGGGTAGGGCGGGGCCACAATGGAGGATCAAAGTTTTACATAGAAATATAAAGGAAAAATCTTTAAAAATCTTCTTCTCAAGAACAGCAAAGCGGGGCCACAATGAATTATCAAAGTTATACATAGAAGTATATAGGAAAAACCTTTAAAAATCTTCTTCTCAGGAACAGCAAAGCCATGATGAGTCATATTTATATGGAAGCATCCTCAGGTAGTGTAGATTCTATTTTGATCAAATCATGAACCCTGGGGGTAGGGTGGGGCCACAATAGAGGATCAAAGTCAAAGAAATATATAGGAAAATATCTTCTTCTGAAGTACTGCAAAGCCTTGATTAGTCATTTTGATATGGAAGCATCCTCAGGTATGTAGATTCAAATTTGTTAACATGATGACCCCCGGGGATAGGGACGGGCCACAATGCAGCAAAAATTTTACATAAGAACATGTAGGAAAAATATTTCTTCCCAAGTACTGCAAAGCCATGATTAGTCATTTTGATATGGAAGCATCTTCAGGAAGTGTAGATTCAAGTTTGTTCAAATGATGACCCCTGGGATAGGGAGGAGCCACAATTGGGGATCAAATATTTACAAAGGAATATATGGGAATTTTTTTTAAAAATCTTCTCAAGTACAACAAAGCCATGTTATATTGACATGGAAGCATCATCAGGTAGTTTAAAATTCAAGCCCCCCCCCCCCCCCCCCAGTAATCTTTTCAAAACTGAACTGACTTGTGGTTTTGCCAAGCCAATGTGCTCAGGTGAGCGATGTTGCCCATGGGCCTCTTGTTTTAATTTCATCTTTCTATGTTGCTTTTAATCCAATCTTTTTGAAACTTTAAAGAAGTGTTCCTTGAGTCCTGTCAAAAAACATTGGGCAAAAAAAATTGGAAAAGAATGCACAGAAAACATGATTAAGAAAAGTTGATGTCACATGACCAGTTTTGTGACTTAAATTGCCAGTGATTTTGTCCTGCAAGTTTCTAGAAAATGGCCAGCACAAACTTAGTGAAACTTTATAAAAATGATAATCACCAACTGTAGTTGTGCTAAAATCCTTAAAAAATTTTGCCATGGCAACAGACGAAAAGTAAAATTTTTTCAATTTCATTTTTTTAAGCAATTTTTCATAAAATCTGTTTTGTACTTCAAAAAGTTGTTAGTTGCATCCTTTCAAAGTGATTCCTGCCAAAAAAAAATGAACAGAAGGGACAAAAAGAATGAATAATTTTTAACTCACCTGAGCTGAAAGCTCAAGTGAGCTTTTCTGATCTCCTTTTGTCCATTGTCCGTCTGTCTGTCTGTTCGTCCATCTGTAAACTTTTCGCATTTTCAACTTCGTCTCAAGAACCACTGAGCCAATTTTAACCAAAGTTAGTACAGAGCATTCTTGGGTGAAGGGGAGTTTAAATTGTTAAAATGAAGGGCCAGCCCTCCTTATAAGGGGAGATAATCAAGAAAAGACAAAAATAGGCAGGGGTCATTAAAAATCTTCTTCTCCAGAACCACAGGGCCAGAAAAGCTGAAACTTATGTAGAAGCATCCTTGGATAGTGTTGATTCTAAATTGTTCAAATCATAGCCCCCAGGGATAGGGCCGGGCCACAATAGGGATTCAAAGTTTTACATTGAAATATATAGGTAAAATATTTGAAAATCTTCTTCTCAAGAACCACTGGGCCAGAAAAGCTGAAACTTACGTGGAAGCATCCTTGGGTAGTGTAGATTCTAAATTGTTCAAATCATGGCCCCCAGGGGTAGGGCGGGGCCGCAATAAGTATTAAAAGGGGGGTTTCATGAAGAACAGCAGGGCCAAAGTAACTCAGGTGAGCATTGTGGCCCATGGGCCTCTTGTTAAAAAGCTGTCGTCGAGTTGTCTATTTTGCAATGTTTCCACACATGGTTTTATCCATGAATGTTCTCTTAGAAGGCTTTGGCAATCTTATTGAATCCTTCCACAGAAATAATAATCACTATTCGTAGTTGTGCAAATATCATTTAAAATTTTCAACAACGTTGTCATTAGAATAGAAAAATAATTAAGAAATGTTGCTGCCATGTCTCCATTGTATGCTCTCATAAGTTTCATTTTACAAATTACTTTTCCACTCTTATTAGAACATATTTTTGTTATGTGGCGATGTCTATTTACAAACTGAAAAATTTGTATTTGCAGTTTTTTTAAATGAATGGCCAAAAAACATTTTATATACATTTATGTTTCATCTTTTTAAAGCTGTAAATTATTCAATTTCATTGTCTTACTAATATTTCTTTTTTCCGTAATATCCCTAAGGTTAGTAAATACCGTCTATAAACCTTCAAGTTGCTATTGAATAAAAACGGTTGTAGGTGGTATATATCTTTTATTTCCCTCTTTTCAAAGGAAGAAAAACAATGCGCATTTACTCAAAAACATTTGATGATATTCATAGGATTTGTCAGGCCATACATTAGCAGTCTCTATAATATGTGAAAGATAACCATCTAGCTCATTAGACCTGTTAGGAAAGGCAGAACACATGATTTTTTTTGTACCTTCCAAAGGCAACGATAAACTCATCTAAAGATAGACTGCATGTAAGACGTTCATCGTTTTCTTCAATTTTCTTGTGCGAAGGAGTGGTATAACTCGGGATCAGGAGAATGTTTAAATTAACATCCTTACCTGCCAGAATATCGGGCGACATCATATCCACGTCAGAAATGTTAACAGCTGGAGTCCCGGTGTTTGTTGTAGAAGTCATAGCAGTTTGAAGACTATACTTTGCTTCGTTAATTTTGTTCGATTGAGTTAATGAGCTAATTGCTTGCTGACATAACTGCAAAGTACTGAGGATGACCGATTATGACATCGCTGCTGTTGTAGGAAGTGTAGAGCTGGGCAGAAGTGGATTAGAAGCTAAAACTCTGCCGCTTGGCACTCCTGGTTCCGGATAAACCTCAACGTTCGCAGCGCGCGTGCCCCCAATAATGGAACTAACTGCAGAAACAGGTGTAACAAATGGCAAAGAATTATGAACTGATTGAAAGTTATCGCGATTATCACCACCTTGAATACTATCAGTAATGTTCGCTGGCTGAATCTCCTGTTCGTCTGATTGTTGACCCTGTACAGACTGGACATTAGCTAAATAAATTCTTTTGAGTACACTGTGACTTAAATGCATATTAATGTTTATTCCAATCTCTGAAAGTTTTTTCTTCAATCCTGTGACTGTCCAATTATTAGGGTTATCGTTATTAGACATGGTTAAGTTTGTTTGTTTCCGAGTTCGACGAACCGTAGACATAACTTCCAGGTCAAACGTTAAAGTTGAGCAAATCACAAAATAACTCATGAATGCGTAAAAACTTAAAAAGACGAAACAAAAAGACGAAACTGATGTTACTGAAACTGAAAAATCATGATCTAGCAGTAATTCCCTTTGTAAATGGAACGATGGTAATTGATAGAAAATTGAAAAAATTTCCACAATGGCTACTGACACTAAGATGGTGAAACTGAAAATGAGGCTAAGTTATAAATAAACAACAGATAGGCCCTGATAGGGTATATCTCGATGATAACACAGAATATCCATATTGACATAGTTTAAAGACCGAAGATTATAATGACAGATTTACATGTATATAAACTAAGATTATAGCAATAATCTTAAAATAAGTTTGCTTCATCCATGTTTTGACATGAACCTGGCACGTCTCTGCAAGCTCTACTTTAACTTCCCATAACTTTGGTTCTACCAAAGCTAGCAAGCATAACTTGTTTTGTTTGTGTGTGAAGGGGGAGGGCTTTTTCTATGAATACTCACTTCTTTAAGCATTGAAGAATCTTATAGCTTATGGTTTAGTTTAGGGTGACATATGCTATTGCTTGCAATAGCAGACCTTCTAGTGTTTTTACTATGTTTCTTATTATGTTGCCCCGAATGAAGTTGGGCGACATATTGCTATTGTATGCACAAAAACTTTGTCTGGAGATGTTCTCCTAGATGTCTGGGACAATCTTGCTAAAACTTTCTACAAACGACGATCTCTGGCTGTACTTGTGCAGTGAAGACTTTCAGTCTCAAAATGGCTACCATTGCCATTGTTAAGTGAAGGATTTTGTCCGGAAGTGTTCTTGCTGATTCTTTGAACAATCGTCATGAAACTTTACAGAATTGATAATCAATAATTGTAGATGGGTGAATTAAAAAAAAAAAGACCAAATGCATATTTATCAACCCACACTAAAAATACATGCAATGAAAATAGATTTCTATGTCTCTGCATATGTCTTTAGATAGTGTCTAAATACCTGCCAAATATCTCAATGATATCTCAATTAACAAAAAAGCTATGCCCAAAAATGATGCTAAAATTGTCAGGAGTGCAACACCTTTTTGTGACATTTTGAAATTTCAATATTTTTTGGAGGTCTGTGAAATAAATAATAATGGTTTATGTTGAAAATAAAGGCTTTCCTGATAATAATCAAAGTATGGGGGAAATATTAATAGATGATGCAAACCAAAATACACTTGTAGAGAATAAAAACTGAGAATCTATCTCTATATCAAGCTACATCCCCCCCCCCCCCCTCCCCCGCCCATAACCATACTAAAATTAAAAAAAAAAAAGAAATTGTCAGACCTGATTTTTTTTTATAAACTCCTGTTGAGAAGTATATTTTTGATAAGTACTTATATAGCATTACTCAAAATCACAAAGAAAATTGGAGTCAGTGTGCATCCTATAGAGCAACGGTAAAATGAACTTGACACCCGTCTCATAATTTTAATTCTCCTCTTTATCTTAACATGGAGAGTCTCCAAATTATAGTTATTATATAACACCTTAATTACAAAACTGAATCAGAGAATTATGATTGCTGAATAAACATAATTATATCTGCACATTTATAATTATACATTTAATTATGGTATAAGCCTATTTCAACAATTTAAACACGAAAACTTTTTTAGTAACTTTAGAACATTTTTTTAATAAAATCAATATTAACCTTATGTATAAATATTTATCTTAAAACATCGTAATATATCATTATCTATATAGACACTGTAGATTAAATTCGGCGCGAAACGTCTCGGCGCGAAAGGTCTTTAGGGGCGAATGGTCTCGGCGCGAACCGTCAATAGGGGCGAAACGTCCCGTTACCTGTGTTTTCACGGGTAAATCATGTTATTTCTTTGAGTAGTATAACATGTACTCGTCTATTTTTAGCCTGCAGGTGGCCACCTGTGCTGTTGGCGATAGTTGTAAACACTTGGTTGTAAACACGCTGTAAAATTTTCAACACAAAAGAAAGTCTGAAACTCTGAAACTCCAAAATTTACCGCGTGTTTACAAGTATCATGTACAGCACAGGTGTCCCCTTAGATGTATCTATCTCTTTCCAAATGACAATTTCACACCTAGTTAAAACATGTTTTAAAAATGAAATTGTTTAGTTAACAAATTTAAACTACTGAAGTTTTCTGTTCTAAAAAGCAATTAAATGTAAATAGTATAAAAGCAACCTTTATAGCAGTGGTCTTAATTAATAAAATCTGAGAAAAAATATTAATTCCAACAGACTTATTGCAAGGACATTCTGTAAATTTTCCTAAGTTCAAAGAAATACAAATTTCAGTAAAAGAAAACACTAAGTCCAAAATAAATATAAAAAAAATACTGACTGTATAGTATTTTTTGAAAAATTATTAAGTCCAAATTTAATACAAAAATAATACAGACTAACTGTATGTAATTTTCTGTAAAATTACTAAGTTCAATTTTAATACAGAAAAAATACACTTGAAAAAAAACTAAGTCCACAAAAATACAAAAATGATATACTGAAAATAATCTAAGTCCCAAAAAATACAAAAATAATACCCTGTAAAAAATCAAAGTCAGATTTTAATACAAAAATAATCTACCTATTTGTTGGTGATACAAAAATAATATATTTTTTCTGTATTAATTTTAAACAATACAAAAATGATTGTATTAAAAATATATTAAAAATATACTTTTATGTATTATTTTTTGATATGGGATATACAAGAGAAGATACTCAATCAAGGTCTAAATTTAATGATTTATACCCGTTTTACCATTTTGAAGCATAAATTAAAAACTATAATTTCTTGTGATTATGTATTTTAGAAAGTCTTTTAAGGTGTAATAATATTTTCTTTTTTCAAAAGAAATTTTACTAATAAAAATTCTGAAACTTTTTAATACAATTGTCTATTCTATTGTCACTTCAGGATTTTAAACTAGAATGCATGTGCAATATGATGATATAAGTGAAAAATATAAGTACAGTCAAACCTGTATTAAGAGACCTTCCAACGGAGAAAGGAAAAAAGGTCACATATGATAGGTGGTCTATTAATACAGGTTGCTTATTTTCAGCAGTGTTCAAATATACAATACTGAAAATATAACACATATGTGGAATGTATTTTATAGATACTGCTCAACTCTAAATGCTTTTATATTATAGGTACAGTTGTCCTGTTCAGTAATAAAATTTGCTTGATCTGCACATGAGTAATTTGATTATTGTAGTTTTAATGTAGTTTTGTCCTCGAGTGTTCTTGTAGATCTTCATAAAACTTTACAGAAAAAAAAAATTACCAACCCTATTTTTGCATCCAATATTTTATTTTTTCAAGTGCAAAAAATATGAAGGCATCCTACCAACCCAACATTTCTTAAACTTATTAGAACCCAAAACACTCTTAATGAAGCATTTGGTCAATTGCTTATATGTCGCAACTAATTAAGAGTGTTTTGGCGGTATTAATAGCACATGTCGACTTTCATATTTGTAATAAGGCCCACCTCATCAGGGGTTCAACTTATGCATAAATCAATCAATCTCTTTAAAAATATCCAAGTATGAAACAGATGTGTCAGATTCTGTGGTATCTTTAATTTCAAGATCGCTAGAATATATTGTGTCAACATACGAATGGAAATAACTATTGTTAATTGATAATATGTCGTCATATCTAAGTTGAAGGCCACAGCAAGTGTTTTCTTTTTCTCATGTGTAAGATTTTGAATATTGCTTTATATGAATACAAAAATAAGTCTGCTAATAACAGGATGACCATGGGAATTCCAACAGATTGTTGGAAGACCTGGTCTCCAAAATCCACAAAGATATTGTCAATCAGAAACTCAAGCATCTTTTTTATGTCAACTTTAGAGTACTTGTGTGTACAGTCAATGTTTTTTAACAAAATAATTTTGCAAATGACCAATGACAAGAAAAGTAAATTTACAAGTTCCATTTTTATTGACAACTTGACGATTGGTGAAAGGGCAAACCCAGCTATGCAAGATATACAGAGGCATCAGAATCATGTGGCACACTAGAGGTCCAAATGAAGCAAAACAGTGAGGTGTGCTATTCTGCCAAGTGGTAGTATGCTGTATGTTCTGATGGAGAGCTCAACAACTTGGTTTGTTGTGTTTGAGGTGTCAGACAATACTGCGCTAATCAGAAGTTGACCTGAGAACTGTATGTTCTGATGGAGAGCTCAACAACTTGGTTTGTTGTGTTTGAGGTGTCAAACAATACTGCGATAATCAGAAGTTGACCTGAGAAAGAGGTCTGGTCTTGTCGATGGAGAGCCAGCTGGCCTACTCCGTGACTTGTTGAGTATGAGAAGTTTGAGGTGTCAAACTGATATGCTCAGGGGTCTTGTGTTCACATTAGCATTAGCAAAGTAAATGACCTGACCGCTGGAAGAGTATGGAGTCCGTTTCCTGCAAATTTGGGGTAAATTTTTTGGCATATTGAGGTACAATATGTAAAATTGCCTAAATGAGAGTTAGATATGAAATATTGCCTTATTGCATACCTGCATCTTTCATACTAGGTATGCCTAAAGAGATATTGATAAAAAGAAGTAACGGTGAGAGGAGGGGAGGAAGGGGATAAATGTTCACAGATCCAAAGATGCTAAAACAATAGAAAACTATTTATAGTAACCAATCAAAAGACAGAACCTATGGTTTGATTATCATAAGAGAATATGATTTGTTGGGCCATGTTTCTTTCTCTGCATTTGTCAGGCTCCTCAAAGGTGATAAAGTCATCCAAGAGGTGTAAGATATATTGATGCTGTAATTGTGGGTAGCTATCCAGCAAATAGCTTGGGAGAGGCAATAGAAGATTCTGAGACTAGATCTACAGCTGAAAGCAAGTTTGGTATAGAAATAATATAGGCCTTTCCAATTTAGACAGAATAAGTGCCACTGAGATGGGGAAATGGGTATTAACTTGAAGGCATCAGATATGTCTGTTTTGCCGTTGTAGTTCCGGATCTGAGTTTTTGGATAGTTTTTATGGCATCATCAGTGGTAACCTATGATAACAAGCATTTTTTTTGTTGATTAGTGAATTGATACTGGGATGTAAAGCATCTGAATGTGGTGCAGATAGGTCCGCTGTCAAATGTGCTTCATTTGAATTTTTTTTTAAACTAACTCCAATGGGACTAACTATGTATTTTGGAGGGGGGGGGGGTGTTACATCAGGTGGTCCTTGTAGATAATCCTTTTCCACATCTTTGCTGAAAAGATCATCCACAATTTGGGCATTTGAAGAAGCGGAATGGAGGTTCTGGCATTCTTTACTTGGCATGTCCGTGTTATTGATCATGGTATCAAAACCGTAGTGCAGGCCATTACAAAGATATTCAACAAAAGTAAGATCTGGATGCAGTCTTATTTTTAATTTCTAGCTGATCAATATCAACTGGAGTGGAAGCAGAAAGTGGGAGGGCATCTGGTTTTTTGTTGTCTAGTCATTTGCTTTTTTTCATGCTTTCCTCGCACAAATGGCCTTGGTGATCACTTGCCTTGCAGATGTTGCATACATGAGAATTATTCCAGCTGCATTTTCCTGCATTAAAGTTGTTGCAGATTTCCAGGCCATTGTGAAGTTTACGTGGTCTACCATACTTGTCTTCCTTCTTTGACAGAAGATAAGGAGTTTTTCGACAAATATCAAAATTTCATAATATTTCGTGAGGGACCAAAAAACGGCCTTATCGAAAAATCCCCCTTTCGTAATTAAACCCTAAAAATCAATATGTAATTTTAGTGAGAAGTTAATTTAGCGATTTTACAATACATGTATATTGCAAGATAGCCTTACATCCTTTGTGCTGAATGAATTATTAGCAAATATTGTTTTGTTTTGATTTGTTTGGAGTTTTTTTTTTATTGGAATTGAAACCATGGTAAATTCTTCAACTTTTCAGTCATGTGTACAATAAAGAGGAAGAAGAGAAGCAATATTTTTGTGATGGGTTATACAAAGATTTTTCTTACTTTTATTTTTCTCCATTAAATTAGATTTTTTAGGTTCTGAAACCTGTAATTTTCTGAAACCTAATATCTTCAAGAACTGAACAAAACTTGCCTGTGTCATGCAAAAATTCTACTGTTGTCTATTTTCCTGTTTGTCCATCACAGTGTCACTTTAAATTAAGATATAATTAATGTACAGGATATGCATTGAAATAGAACAATGATTTGTGGAAGTTTTAATTTTTTTTAAGGTCATAATATTAACTTTTTTGATAATTTTTATCTACAATCTAATTGTTTTGAAGTCTTGCCTTTTGACAGATTGTATTCTTCAGCTGTGTTTAATGAAGACTTTGTGATGTTTTCCCCTGCTGAAATAACAAGGAGACCAGTGGATGATTTAATTTTGCAGATGAAGGTAAGCATTTCATAATTATGTTCCCCAAAAGAAGTCCTTATAGTGATTGTAGTGTTTATTATTAAACATTTTCAGAATCCGATACACTTGACACCGTACTACGGACTGCGGACTATGAACAAAAGACTGCTTTCGGGGAACATATAGAAATACATAAGCTTAAAGCAGTCTTTCGTTCATATAGCATTATTTTTTTTCATGCATTTGACACAATTTAAACATGGAAAAAAATATTTAGAATCATCATAATTATAAGTGTAATTTGTGTAAATGAGTACTAATTAAAATGTATCTATATATATATATATCTTGATTATGCAAAAAGTTGTAGGTACACTGTATTGTACAAGTATCTGCAATACTTTGTTGTACATGTAATAAGTAATGTGAATAAATCAAAAATTGTGTAGTATACAGACAAGTCCTGTAACAATGTCTATCACAAGGGATAATTTCTTCCTCGGATGATGCCAAATACCTCTCAGAATTTTGTATTTCTTTAATTTACCGATCGAGTGTTCTATCAGGGACCTATACAGCGACACAAGTCTATTAAATTTCCGTCGTTTTCTTTGCTCTTGAGGATCCCTGTTTATTATTTGGTGATGGGAATAATTGGAGTTATAATTGGATACCTGTTAGGATATATTTTGTCCCCTAAAATAAAACAATCTACTGGGAAAGGGAACTCTTCTCTGATTTTATGAGATGTTAAAGAATATTGTTGAGCATCATTTTGATGACCAAGGAAGCCGCTTTCTATGTGGCGTATCAACCCTGAGTTGTCAATTATAACCTGTGCATGTAATGCATGATATTTCCTATGACCGGAATAATACAATCATTGTGGCTCAGTTCTTGGGCAATATATCTCAACTGAGGTACTGTCGATTGCACTGATTGCATATGGTAAGTTTGGCCACACAAACAGCATATACTGCCATTCATCAACAGAAGGCCATGTGATAAAGGATTTTGCCACAACATGGAATACATGCATTAACTGATTGATTTCATCATGAATTGTTGTTATGATCACATCAAAGAGTTGAGAAAAGAAATAGTACAATGGATAACATTTCAACCATATCATAAATAATAATGTATGGTTTCTTGGTGATAAACTATGTCCATTCATGTTTGCACCTAAAACATTAGTAATTTTTTTGCATTAGATCTAAAAATGTTTCAATACTTTCTCCTGTGATTTCAAAAAATCCATATGAGTAATCAGAGAACGTGCAAAAAAAATCTGTTCCTTGCCATACACCTGTTTCTCCATTACCTAACCGATGTCGCGCATCCACCAATGGATCTGGTGGGGGCTTTGTGATCAACATCAGTATCAATAGTAATTCTTTTATAAACAGAATATCGGAGGGACTTGAGGCAAAAGCTGGGATCGCTGCAGCCACAATATCTAAGTCCATGTTTCCCTGTAATAATAAATATCATACAGTATTTATATATATACTAAAGAGAAAAGGAGGGCAACTCTTCTTAGTTTTATGTTCTACATGGACTTAGGACCAAAGACTCAATACGATTTGTATTTTATTTATCTTGATTATAATTTTTTTTCCTGATATATTTAACATAAGATATAGCTATAATTTTTTTAATAATAAATTGACTTGCTAACAATTTAGTTTCTACAAATAAAAAAAACACACACACACACGCACACACACCCTCCCTAACACACCCTCCCTAATACACACTCACAAATTGTCGATTTTTTATATAGTCATGAAGACATTTAACTTTGACACTGTGGCTAGGAAAAAAGCAAAAATCGGTTCAGTATTGAAAAGCTTAAATGCATAAGTGGTCCCGACCTACCCCTAAAACAGGGGAAAGGGGGGGGGGGGGGTCATGATCTGAAAAAAATGAATCTAAACTAACTAAGGATACTTATTTCTTTGACTAACTGTGGCTTTTTTTTTTGTCTACAAGTTTGAACTTTCATTGTGACCCCACCCTATCCCCGGGGGTCATGATTTGACAAAATTGGAAGTACACAACCTAAAGATGCTTCCATATAAATATGACCAATTATGGCTTTGCTGTTCTTGAGAAGAAGATTTTTAAAGATTTGTCCTATATTTCATACCTGTTACAGGTGTTCATAAAAGCCTTATATTTACAAACATATTTACACACAAAGCCTTATATTTACAAAGTTCATGTCATTTAATTAAAAAAATAATGAGGTACCCTCTTTATCCCATTCCTGACTCATTCAGAGACTATTGTATTTTCATTTCGTCCCTATAAATTTAACTTTAAAAATATAAACTTAAACAATGTCATGCTATTTAGATGTTCATTTACACTGTGCTGCCCAGGTACTGCATTATATTTCATATTACAATTCCAAAGAAGAAAAAATGCCCCCTCCCCTCCCAAAGTTGCACTTGGAGTATAAAAAAAAAAACTGGTGAATGTACCGTGACTTATGATTATACATATACATTTGTCCTATAAAAAATATCTTTTTTGCTACAAAATATACACTTGTGCACTAACATGTTTCTATTTTATGAAAACAAAGATTTTAATTTAAGTATGTCCCAACAAAAGTTGAAGTTCCCTGTTGTAATTAGCACGACCATCATGTAATCAGTGTAGCAGAGCAGCAAAACAATTCCTTATTTACCCACTGTCCGAAGTTGTAACACAGTGTGTCCCAAGTAAAAACACCATTGTCCAAAGTTACAACCTCACTTCCTGGCACTGTTTTAACATGTTTACACGTCAGAGCTCCCACTGGAGTGAAAATATTTTTTGCCACTTTTCGCGATGAATCATATTCGTACATCTTGTCACGACAGGTGTATATGCTAAACATTCCACTAATAGCACTATTTCAATTTGTTTATATCACAGGCATTGTTTTAAAATTGTTAAATGTTATACACATGATTAATTTCACAAAAAAAAAACCCGATGGACCATGAAAATGAGTAGCAGAGGTTTCCCTGCATCAATCGGTGTATCACATGCCTATATTAAGTAGTAAATGCCAAGTATATCCGAAAACGCATATTGAAGTGTCCGAAATATCAACACTTTCCCCTATATGCCAGCTAGCACATTCAAGTAAATATATCATAAACAGTATACATTTATAGTGATGGCATGCAATTTTATCTCATATAGTTCAGAATAAGACTGTTACGAAGCATTCTATATTAATTCAGACAATTTTTATTCTCTAAATACACTTTACGATTTGAATTCCAAATATCCCAATTTCCAAGTTTCATTTTCGATAAAAAAATACTACATACACTAAAATGGAATTGAGCGATAGAAAATCATAATACTGTTTTAAAAGCCTTTAGAAATAAATTGAAATCTCCCACTTAAAAAAAGAAAAATTAATCTATAGATTAGATTTAGTTATTTTATTTGATAAAAAGTCGTTAAATTATTTACAACACAAGATACTCAATATACTCAAGCAGTAAATAAATTATTATGTGAAAAGGCAATTCTTGTGAAATATTCAAAAAGTTATTAAAATATTACGTGAAAAGGCAATTCAGTGTGAAATAATGTTCTGCTAGATGTTCCCTCTGAAAAAAGAATTATTACAGTGATAAAAAAATTGCACAGGTCTGTTGATATGTGAGATAAGTATACCTGCACAATTTTTATGCAGTGATATACCTGTACATGCAACTGACATCCCTGATTTTCCTTATAATTCATAAAACTATCTACTTCCTTTGAAACCCCCTCCCCCCCCCCCTCGCGTCTTGATTTATTATGGAGAAGTTCCTGCAAATAGGCATTTGAATTATATATTTATTATAGATTATAGGTATTAAATTATATATTTATTATAGATTATAGGTATTCGAAATATCTGTGTTCGAGATTTCGAAGTTTAGCTGTAAATTAACATCTGCCACTTAAAAGAAAGAAAATCAGTCTATAGATTAGATTTGGTTATTACATGTATATTTGATAAAAAGTTAAATTATTTATGACATATGATCTATACTCTATATACCCAAGGAGTTATAAAAGATGTGAAAAGGTGATTCTTGGATTCTTGTGAAATACTCCAGAGTTAAAAAAAATATGTGAAAGCACGATTCTGTGTGAAGTAATGCTAGGCTATATGTTTCTTTTGAAAAAAAAACATGATAAAAAAAATTGCACAGGACTGTTGATATGTGGGATAAGTACACCTGAATGAACACAATTTTATGCAATGATATATAATTATGTACATGCAACTGATGTCCGTACTTTTCCTTATAATTTATAAAACAATCTAATTCCTTTGAAGCCCCCTCTGTCTTGATTAATGTTTGGGGATGTTCGTGCAGCTAGGCACATTTAAATTATATATTCATTTGAGATTTATATCTGGAACATATGGTTATAATTACCATTTACATGTATACAGAATTTCATATTCTATAATGGTAGATTTGTCATTATGATACTGAAATGTTCAATTTACGTCTGAGAGAGAGGAAGATAGAGAGAGATAGAGATTCCCTCTTAATCCCGATCCTCCTATCCATTTACAAAGACCAAAAATTAGTTCTATATCAATCACACCCATTCTTTATTAAATGTTTTCTGATTTCATAGTCAGGCATGGTCACATCCTGTATATTTTTCTGCTTAAAAAGTATCACACGAAGTGCACGTGTGTTGACCTGTCAATCAAAATCACCTGATGCTGTATGCACTGCAATAAAGTAGCCTGAGTTCGAAATGATCTTGAAGTATGATCTTTAGGTAAATATGATGCAACAAACTTGTGAAAAAATAAAATAAAATTAAAAAGAATAAGATATCTCGGTATTATGAACTTCGATTGTTGGACCTGGAGACCGGTCCTTTGGATGAGATTGTATAAATCGAGGTCCCGTGACGCAGAAGGTGCTGGCACAAAAAAGATTCCTCACTGCTCAATGACGATAAGTGCCAAAGTATAGGACAAAAATTTGCAGTCTCCACCAGCGAGTGGTGGCATCTCCATGTGAGTGAAAAATTCTCGAGAGGGACGTTAAACAACATATAATCAATCAATCAATCGATTGCTGAATAATTACTGTAATTGAATAATCTTTCTTAGGGGTATGCTGTCAAATCTTGATATTAAACTTTACAAAACTCAGTGACTTTACGTTTAATGTGATACTAACTTAATTCATTATATTTTTTAATAACACCATCACAATTATGCCAGAACATACACACAGTGGAGTTTATGATAGTACGGTATTCGTTCATCTGTTTGTTTGTCTTAGAAATGATTGCAAACAATTTTTTTTTTAAATTGCTAATTATCCTTGCTCTATGATATACGTATATCTCTTTTAAGTGCAAAGTGCATTAAATACAAGATTGATCATGAAAATGAAAGTACCTTAAGTACTGAAAGGACTTTTTTCCAGTTTTATTTTCTTTCACAGTAAATATGATATATGTATGTTTTTTACACAGAAAAAAAAGCAAATTCTTACAGTTTTAGAAGAACGGAAGACTTTTTTGTTGCCATGGCAACAAGAGTCTAGTTATTGTTATTATTTTCCCCTTTTCTTGTCCCCCTCGATTTTCTCAGAGATGGCTGGACAGATTTTTTTGAAATTTTCAGGGATGATAGAAAATGAAAATACCCCCAGACTTTTTTTCATTTTTTCGAAATTCACTTCCTTTTGTCAGATATGTCCAATTTCTGTTTTTTTTTCAAAAATATTTTGTCCCAGTCATATCTCAGAAACGGTTAGAGATACAGTGCAGGGAACTAATTTTGTTACAGCAACAATGCTGATCTGAATGCTTCCTTTGCTTGCTGATTTGAATGCTTCCTTTGCTTGCTGATTTAATGCTAGTTATCCTTATCCTGATCCTGATCTGATCCTTATCCTTTGCTGGTTCAAAACTAGGTCAATGCTAGTAATGCTACCGGAAGTAGGATTATCCTTCTAATGCTGGCGGAAGTGGATAATTTAATTTCAGCATTGCTATTTTAAGCCATAAAATTTTTTTTTTTTGTAATTTTTATTTGTATTTTGTATTAAATAACTTTCTTTTATCTGTTTACATTTTTTACCGAAAGAAATTTAGCGATTTTTAACTAATTTCGCTTTGTCAAATTCCAATCGTAAAATTGAAAACAAAAATAGTGACACAGAGAAAGTTGGAAGTAAATCTTGCGAAGTTATCGTAACAGAGTTGTTTGACAAAGGCTAGTTGCCCACTGCAATCCAGATAATTCTCGTGAGGTATTGATTGCACCAAACGATGCGATGGTTTATCCCATTTCTGAAGCGATTTCGGAAGAAGAGCCCCAGTGTGTTCAACGTGTGAGCAAGGAAACGTGATGGACAATGAATATGACGAAGTTTATGACAAACCCAGATGAAAAATTTATCATATATCCTGTGAATATTTCAGCAAAAATATTATACTTTAAATTGTAAAAGCCGTTTTCCAAGGAACCATCAGATCATATCAGTACACTACCATGACTCAGAGGGTATGTAAACAATGTTTTTTTTTTTAATTAATTATCAGATTATATAAGGATGATGTGAAACAGATTTACAAATAAATAAACACTCAAAATTCTCAGCGATTCAGGCATTTAAGCCCATGTGATTTTAAAGGTCAATTTTTAGAACTGAGAAAGAATTAAATGTATGATTTTTTAGAGATTCAGATGCAGTCTTCTGTAGTTAATTCACATGGCATCAAGTCAATACATAACCTGACTGACTGATAACCAAGTCCACTCAAACCTAGTATGTCAACTCGTGACCAAATCTATAGAGTGGTATTGCCTGTCTCTTTCGTACATTCATCAGGTCCAGTGCAATTAGTACATTTAGCTACGTAGCTAAAATTACCTACCGTAGCTTTATTTCCCTACCTCGGTAGCTTTATTTAGCTATTTCAAGGCAACTTTGCACAATTTTGCTTTTTATTTTAAAAGACAAAAAGTCACAAGTAAATATCTACTAATATTTATTCTAGGTATTATTTAAAAAGCAATCTAAAGCAGAGATAGTTTTAACATAGCTGCATTTAAACACTTTTAAGGAAAATATGTATTTCCATTGTTTGAGTAACTGTGCACCATCTTGCGATGAGGCGTGGGTAAGTATGATTACTTCACATTGTGCTCATGTTAACCAAAACTGGTTTTCTTTGTTATGTCACTCAAAGAGTAACTGTTAGATCACAAATTAACTGTTGTATATAGCCCGAAAACTTTAAGAACTTTGATTGCAATTGCGCAGAAAAAGACACATCTCCAAAAGTGATTTTTTCATGAATTGTTTTCAGATGAGTTCAAAGTTGAAAATTATCACTGCACCGAAGTGCAAGTTTCTGGCACTTTCTAGGAAAAATGCTAATTTAAGAAATAAGTTTGATTTAGTAGCTAAATAAAGCTACTTCAGGTAGGTAAATAAAGCTATGTAGGTAAATCAAGCTACATAGCTAAATCTAGTGATTGTACCAGACCTGTTCATCTATAACCGTGCATATCAGACAGGCAAGGCCAGTCTACCAAATCTAGAAGTCAACTCTTAAACAAAAGTGTGGTTATGGAATTTACCCTTGTGTTCTTAGGTGGCAGGGGATAGTTTCGTACTAAAGACCCGGTCAAATTTCTTAAGAAACTGAGATGTCCCCTGTTTGATGTGATATTTTATGTAGAAAAATGATTAGAATAATTATGGGACACATTTGCAGTGTAGCAGAGTGCTTGCTGAAAAAAATGATGTGCAACATGTAGGTGTCACTATGACGCTTATCATATACAGAATTGTAAATGCGAAACTAAGACAAGTGGTTGGTTGCAGAGTAAATTCAGCTGAAAAGCAGTAGGCCTTAGAAGAAGGTGTGTATCTCAGAGGGAAGGTGAATGGCCCCATATCAATTAGTGAATTTTCATTAGGTCATGCATTGATTTACAGACTACTGGGTGTTATATCCTGCTCGCTCGGGACTGGGGTGGGTTGTATGGGTGCGAGTGAGGCCCAAATCTTGGAAAAACAAGCCAAAATTTGGGGAGTCTCCAGGTGCATTTTTGGTACATGTGCACTCTAATAGGCAGATTACTTGTAATTTGTTGTCCTAATTTGTGAGCCATGGGCATATGAAGTGTAATTAATTAGCCCCTGGAAAACTGTCCCAATGTACACGTTTATGGATCACATGTATATGTGTACCCTCTCGGCACATGTTTGGCATTAAAAAAAAACTATCCTCTGCCACCTTCAAGAAAACACCAATTTTCAGAAATATGTAATTTAGTCTAATTCTTCTCTAAATAAGTTTATTGATGTATGCCATTTTCAAAACTCACCATATTTCTTTTATTTGACTCTTATTCATTTAGGTAGAGAGACCTAAACACAAGGGGGGTAAACCTTTCCCAGTATACATTTTCAAAGAGTTTCAAGCATCAGCATAACAAATCTTAACAGAGTAAGGCAATTTTTTCTGAGAAAAATTTATTTGTTTGAAAATAATAGTTTGGGCACTGTCACATATATTTTTATCAAATTTTGATGCAATTACTTAGTATTAATTAAAATTAAAGGGGCTTAATTATTGCGATATCACTGAAATTACATAAACTTACTCTTTTTTACATGTATTTCACTAAATATCATTATTTTGAAAAAAGAATGAGTCAGTATGCAAAAATATCAGTTCACAGAACCACATTTATTAAAAAAATTGCTGTGCTTTAATTTTTTTTCAAATTAGACCAATTTTACTATTGATGATTCAGATTATATAAAAAAAATACCCCTCCCCTTCATTTTCCCCCTCATTTGTCTTCTATAATGTAATAGAACTTAAACTTTTCATTATTTTCATATAGATTATATATTTTTCTTTAAATTATAACAAAACAGATAGTCTTTTTGCATATTTAATGAAAAAAATATCAAAATTATGTACATTTTCATGTAATTATTGGATTCTACTAAGCACCTGAAATTTACTCACAAATGCCAAGTAAGGACAGGATGATCACTTTAAATATTCATGGGAATTAAATGCATGTATTTGATCCTTCAGATATGTTGAAATTGAATGTAATATACTCAGAAAAAGGACAGTCAGGAAAATCAGATTTCCACAGTATATTTTCAATAGAATCATGTAATGGTTGGAGGGGTAGGGTAGATATCTGCAATTTCCAGGGCACTTCTTCTTGAACCTTTGATGCAAGAGGGGTTTTTGTATATTACAATAAATATCCTGAAAAATAGATAAGGTTTTCTTTTTGCAAACAAGCTATAGATGTATAAATTCAAGTAATATAGAGGTAAAATGGGATTTCTCAAAACATTAAAAATAGGAGAGTATATGTTACATGTGAGTACATTTCATCAAGGCATGCAATTCTTATTGAATTTTTTATATGTAGCTGCATTTGAAATTGATCAAAGTTACCATTAAACACTGTTTTGATAAGAAATAGTTTCTTTTGGATTGTAGGAGTTGGTCATTTTTTAAGTAACACAAAAAATATGGTGTTAAGGTGGTTGACCAATAATAGGTGGGGTCACTTATTTGCCTCTAACTTTTTTATTTTTCATTGAAATAAGACATATTTAGTATATTTTTACTCAGAATTGATTGCACTTTCTAAATATGGAAAGTTATTTAAATTGAAAAGCAATTATTTTTTAACTTTATTATTTAAAGGACTTATTGCATGATTTTTCAGAAATCTTAGTTTTATGAAAAATATTATCTACAACCTTGTTTATTAAAATTCTGAATACAATTAACGTTGTTAAAAGTGTATTTTAAGAGATATTGAGAGTTGAAATTCAAATACGGCAATATGCATATTTCAGTCGGATTTCGGCGAAATACTGCTCTGACGTCATAGGCGACAATTCAGTGATAGAGAGATGAGAAGTTGCACACTATTTACGGAGTTATCAACGACAAATACAGCTTAATTATGAAAAATGCTGAAAAAATTAATTCCTAACGTGATTTTCAATTATCAGAGAAACATTAACTAGTTCTAACGTATAAGAATTTTGAGATATTTTCGTTTTTTATTCCAAACATTTAGAATCTGTAGCTCTGATTATGGCAATGTTTCGTGATCGGAAAATTATTTTTCAAGACCGCCATCCTTTACAAAACATATGAAGGCATACTTGCATAAATTAATATTATGTTAAAAACGAAGAATAACAAAGTTAAATAATATTAAATTTGTGAATCAAATAAGTTAATACATGTGATAAAATGACAAATGAAATTGTATTGTGATGGCGGGTTTCTTCGTCTTCGCCGTGTCTCCCTCGCTATCGTCACTGCTATTTTTACAATGTTAAGGATTTTTCAGATTATTTCTTGCTGACAATTCTATAATATAAGGTTGGATATTAAATTTCATATCGATAAAATCAGAGATTTGACCGTCCATAACGCAGAAAATTCAGGTTGTATTGCGTATATTTTAGTAAGATTTACGTGAAGAGCTGATCAGCCATTGTCGCCTTTGACGTCACAGGGTCACGTGATCGCTATCTAATTAACTTCGATTTTTAATTCAGGGGTTTTCATTTGAGTCAATAATTGATTATTTACCGCAGTTTATCCGCAGTAAAAACACAAAATTTATAAACTGTGGTCATAAGGAACGTTTTACGCTTTTAATTTCAAATAATTTAGAAACATGCGATAAGTCCTTTAAGCAGCCTGTTTGAAAGTTAAAATAATTCAAGGATGAGTTTCTTAATTATATGAAATTTAAAAATCTCCAACCAAAACTTATATTCAGATTCTCTTTGGAAGTTTGTTAATATCCATGCAAGAAGAGAAATTAAACTTAATCAACTTAATTTACTTTGATAAATTTTTTTAATTAAATCATGACCTAATATTACATATTTTTCAGGCCAATGACAGTAAACACTGCAGTAAGTCCACCAGGGATTGATGGCAAAAAAAGAATATTTTGAAGAATGATTTAGATATGCTGGCATCCTCTTTGGACCTAAATCCAGCTGATGAAATTCTATCTGAAAAAATAGTGAGAAGCCAAGAACTAATAATCAACTTCTGTAAATCAGACAGTGGCATTAAAACCTGTGTGATGAAGTGTGCCAAATTCATTGATCACATACATGTACATTTTTAAGACATTATCCCCCATGTAGATCTAAAAAGTAATGTACAGAATTTAAAGTGGACTTCAAGTGCTTTATGTATTGTACATGATTACATATCAGATGTATGAAAATTCAAATACATGCCTGCTCTTTTGTACAGTCTTAAAACTGTTCATATGATTGTGCACATAATTGATTTTGTCAAATAAATAAACACATATATTTTACAGTAGTGTGATGTTTTAGGTACTAATAGAGAGATACATGTATATATAAAATTTTATGTCCAAGTTGTGTTTGTAGTACATATTTTTTCAAAAAAAAAAAACATAAAAAGATAATACCCTTGGTATTTTTTGATAACACCAACATCCCTGCCTCTGAGATGATGTAGACAGGCAATATTTCTGTTACATGTAGTGTTCTTATTGAAGCATATGCAATCCTTTATTTCATGAATACTCTAAATAAATAAAATTTTTGATTACTTACACCCCAACTTAAAAAATGGAACACTAATTCATGACTGGTTAAATATTCACTGATGTTCCTACTTTTCACTAAAGTTTGAGTTGGATATACTTGCTTACACTATACAGAGTATATATACAGTATTTGAGCTAAGAATTGTGTACTAGGTAACTGAATGGAATATTATACATGTAATGGTTAAATACTGAGTAAAGCCAAGGTTAAAGCTGAACACGACTCGTAAATAGGCATACGGGTACACCATTTTTGATATTACTATCTAGGATATCAGCACCAGGGTATACTCTTCACATTCGATACACCTGACTGCTTTATTGTCACGGGTATCGGCGTGGAATGGCGACCCGTGTTCATGCTGGTTATCTTGCATTGCCTTTGTTTACATTTTATTGCAGTTAGTACGTGTATTAGTGTTTGTTCGTATACTGCACTGACCTGGTCAACTGTTGCAAGTCCCTTTGGTATCTTACTATCCTGCATTAGAAGTAAACAGTTATTTTTTGTCGCTACCGAGTGCTACATGTATACGTCCATCTACACCGGTGACGATTGATTACACTGACCAGTGACTAAGTGAGCGGCCCTATATATAGGGTCCCTCAGATATAGCGAGAGTTCAGTCGAATATGGCGGACAAATTCCTTTTACGAATCATGTTCAGCTTTAATGAGTTGTATAGACAAAAATAGTAATACCGATATGTCCCCATTCATTGACATCTGAATATATTTAAACTTGAAATCATAACATTTCTTTATTTGGATTTCATTTAAAATGTTAGCTGGAAAATTCCATAATCTGCATTAATTAAGAGACTGAATATGGGGGATAACACATTATCATGTAGGGCATTTTAGAATGAAGTAACTTATCATTCAAATACAGAAAAATAAGCTTACAGCAAAATGCCTGGGATAAACAGTTTTGATTTGTTATATGTTTACTTTCCAATGGATTTGAAAACCACAGGGAATGAAAATCATTTCGCCATCAGCATGAATTCATTATAGCATGTTCGTTATAACCATGTTTTACTGTATAGATATTTCTTCTCTTACAGCATGGTACATATTGTACAGATACATTTTCCTCATTGTTTAAGCCAGTGGTTTAAATCATTCACCTATTATACTATGGTGTACCATAGATTTAGAGTTTGATGCTAGCCAGATATCTTTTCACCTTGATGATGTAACATTAAAACTGTTCTCCTTCATTTCAAAACAAATTTCACAATTTTAAAATTAAAACCTTAATATATGAAATTTACAGTAATATTTTCTATCAGTTTTTCTTTTCTAGATGTGTACCACCTTGGTAAAACGTTCAGTTTCTGAAAATGTAACAATCTCTACATAATCTTTTCCAAATTTTTCTTCTACCACTCCTTAGAAGCAAATTGTGCTGTAAGGCACAATATATTTGAAGTAGGGGACAAAATAAAGGGTTTTTTTATGTTTATTGTAGAACAACACAGTATACATTTAAAATTTTAAGTTCATGGAAGCAATAAAAACAATATTCCCAGTTTCTAAAAATTGCAATTCATTTATAGTCAGTGCCAATTTAACTTAACCAAATTATAATTAATAATAAATGGAATCACAAAATGTCCCATAACAACTTTCAGAATTTTTTGAAATGGTGTAATGATGGAATAATCAGATTAATAGTTTTACAATTCATGTCCCATATTCACTGCTTTTTCACTTGTTTGATAAATTTATGTCCACAAAGTCAAATAAATAGAATGGCGTTTGCATGAAAAAGTGAAGCTTTTTTCTTGACCACCAACAAAGTTTCTTTCAACAAGTTCACTTTCTTGAAAAACTGTTTTTTTGTAAGTTTTCACCATTACATTATACTGTCCATGCCCTCTACTTTTAGGAATCAAGAACATTTCTCTTTTTAAAAAAAGTCATTTTCCAAACAGAATTTTCTTTGAATCATCATTCTCGGACATCACTGCAGATTGCCCCATTCCTTTGGATGAGACCATATAAACCCAGTTCCAGTGTCACAGAAGGTGCTGGCACAAAAAAGATCTCTCCCTGCTTAAAGGCCTAAGTGCTGAGTACAGGTCTAAATTTGCAGCCCTTCACCGGCAAGTGTTGGCGTCTCCATATGAATAAAAGATTCTCATGTGAGGTGTTGAAACAACAAACTGTAGACTGTTCATAGCACTCCATTTCTATCAAGTACTCTCATGTTCTTCCACAAAGAGCTATAATAAAGATAAACGTACATTATACAAAGAAGCTAAGATTTATTCATTGATCATCTTATATATATATTTTTTTTACAAATCTTGCAAAACTTAATTTGGGAAAAACACAGATAATGATTTATAGACTTCTGTTGATAAAATCTGGTGTATTTAATTGAATTGAGATCTTATTTGCAAGGGTATTAATGGATTAAAGTACTTAAAATAAAATTCTACATACCATGACAATTATACAAACTTGTTTACAATGTACCACTAAGATGAATAATGCAATTCATCAAACAATTTAAGGAAAAGAATATGTAGTGTAAAAGTTTTAAAATGAATGTATTTTCATGCATAGATCCTCTCCCATATATTATATTGTGTTATAATGATAATTATTTTTTAGCTACTTAAAAGTGAAATTTTTTCTGGTACATATTCAAATTTATCTGCACATGTTTTTATAAAATTTAAGAACCTCCGCATTAAAAATATTTAAACCAGATTCATTTAATGCTGTGAATAATACAGAATCAATTATTTGGTTTAATTATTAGGTTTTGTTCAATACACCTCTATGATTATCTTATCAAAGGCACTGCGACTTTTATTTCTGGCTTCCGTCAATTTAGAGGAAATTCGGATTGTGAATTACTTCAATAGTACGTGTAGGCCTACATGGTGTATGCACATAAAACCCAATAAAAATTATAGTAAATAGTTATACACCAAACTTTCACCAATCATACTTTTATTGTATTATAAAACTTATTTTTCTTGACCAAGTGTTACTAGTTACCCCTTTATTACCAATTTCAATAACATCAAGCCGTGGCGAGGCCTCGGCAGTGGACTCCATTATCCATAGGACGTTTGGTGATTAGCTGATTCAGATTGAAAAATATCGCGGGATTATTGCTATTAAATTAATTTAATATTTATCTTAAGATTGTATTGAATAATTTAACCGCAAGAAATACATTATTCGTATTTGTTCCCGACTGAAAAAAGAATACTTGCTGTTTCGTTTTGTGAAAAACGAATCTGTATTATTAGTAAACCAGCATAATCCTGATTTTAAGTAGGTCAATGCTGGTTTTTAAATCTAGGTCAATGCTAGCTATGCTAGTTCTATCCTTTGCTTGCTGATCCTGAACCTGGTAATGCTGTTTTTTAAATGCTGATGCTGATGCTAGCTCGATCCTGATGCTACTAATGCTTATGCTGATGCTGGTTTATGTAACAAAATTAGTTCCCTGCACTGTAACTTATATGGGTGATAGACCTTAGGGAGTAGGCAAAACCATTTGGGTTAAGAGCATCAGCTGTCACTTCCGGTCGTCACAGGAAGTGATCAAAGAAATCAACTTTTCTTTTTTTGATTAAAACTTGCATCACTTTATTTCAACTTTTCTTTTTTTTAATTAAAACTTGCATCACATTATTGCATCTGTTCTGCAGTTTCAAAATATGTTGGTCCCACCGGAAACAAAAATGTCAACTTCCGGTTACAAGCGAAAAACTGCATAATTTAACTATTGAACTTTCCCATAAATATCACTTAAAGATAAAGTATTTGAAATAGTTTTTAAATATGTTATTAAGACTGCAAATGTCTAGACTAACTTCGAACATCTTTGTGAATTTTACTTCCGGTCGCGTGTTTTCATGTCCGCAAAATGAGAACTTGTCTGAGTGAGATCTCAGAAATGGTAACAGATTAAGACACCAAACTTATATGAGTAATAGACCTTTAGAAGTAGGCAAAACCACTTTGGTAAAGAGCATCAGCTGTCACTTCCTGTCATCACAGGAAGTGATTGAAGAAATCAAAATTTTCAACTGTTTTCTTTTGAAATATGACTTGCACCATATAATTGTATCTTTTTCACAGTTTAGATGTATGTTGGTCCTACCCAAAACAAAAAACGGCAACTTCCAGTTATAAGAGAAAAACTACGTAATTGGTGTTTTTAACTTTCTCATAAATATCATTATAGATGAAGTTCTTGAAATGATTTTTAGCTCACCTGAGCCGAAGGCTCAAGTGAGCTTTTCTGATCACATTTTGTCTGTAGTCCGTGTGTCCGTCTGTCTGTCCGTCTATCTGTCCGTCCATCTGTAAACTTTTCACATTTTCAACTTCTTCTCAAGAACCACTGGGCCAATTTCAACCAAACTTGCCACAAAGTATCCTTGGGTGAAGGGGATTCAAGTTTGTTCAAATGAAGGGCCATGCCCTCTTTCAAGGGGAGATAATAAAGAATTAGTGAAAAATTAATGGCATCTTTTAAAAATCTTCTTCTCAAGAACCACAGAGCCAGGGAAGATGAAACTCATGTGGAAGCATCCTCAGGTAGTGTAGATTCAAGTTTGTTCAAATCATGACCCCCGGGGGTAGGGCGGGGCCACAATGGAGGATCAAAGTTTTACATAGAAATATATAGGAAAAATCTTTAAAAATCTTCTCCTCAAGAACAGCAAAGCCCTGATTGGTCATATTTATATGGAAGCATCCTCAGGTAGTGTAGATTCAAGTTTGTTCAAATCATGACCCCTGGGGGTAGGGCAGGGCCACAATGGAGGATCAAAGTTTTACATAGGAATATATAGGAAAAATCTTTAAAAATCTTCTTCCCAAGAACAGCAAAGCCCTGATTGGTCATATTTATATGGAAGCATCCTCATGTAGTGTAGATTCAAGTTTGTTCAAATCATGACCCCCTGGGGTAGGGCGGGGCCACAATGGAGGATCAAAGTTTTATATAGAAATATATAGGAAAAATCTTCTTCTCAAGAACAGCAAAGCCCTGATTGGTCATATTTATATGGAAGCATCCTCAGGTAGTGTAGATTCAAGTTTGTTCAAATCATGACCCCTGGGGGTAGGGCAGGGCCACAATGGAGGATCAAAGTTTTACATAGGAATATATAGGAAAAATCTTTAAAAATCTTCTTCTCAAGAACAGCAAAGCCCTGATTGGTCATATTTATCTGGAAGCATCCTCATGTAGTGTAGATTTAAATTTTTTAAAATCATGACCCCCTGGGGGTAGGGCGGGGCCACAATGGAGGATCAAAGTTTTATATAGAAATATATAGGAAAAATCTTTAAAAATCTTCTTCTCAAGAACAGCAAAGCCCTGATTGGTCATATTTATATGGAAGCATCATCAGGTAGTGTAGATTCAAGTTTGTTCAAATCATGACCCCTGGGGGAAGGGTGGGGCCACAATGGAGGATCAAAGTTTTACATAGGAATATATAGGAAAAGCCTTTAAAAATCTTCTTCTCAAGAACAGCAAAGCCCTGATTGGTCATATTTATATGGAAGCATCCTCATGTAGTGTAGATTCAAATTTATTCAAATCATGACCCCCAGGGGTAGGGCGGGGCCACAATGGAGGATCAAAGTTTTATATAGAAATATATAGGAAATATTTTAAAAATCTTCTTCTCAAGAACAGCAAAGCCCTGATTGATCATATTTATGTGGAAGTATCCTCAGGTAGTGTTAATTCAAGTTTGTTCAAATCATGACCCCCTGGGGTAGGGTGGGGCCACAATGGAGGATCAAAGTCTTAAATAGAAATATATAGGAAAATATATTCTGATGAAGAACAGCAAAGCCATGATTAGTCATTCTGATATGGAAGCATCCTCAGGTAGTGTAGATTCAAGTTTTTTAAATGATGACCCCTGGGGATAGGGATGGGCCACAATGGGGGATAGAAAATTTTACATAGGAACATATAGGAAAATATCTTCTTCTCAAGAACTGAAAATCATGTTTAGTCATTTTGATATGGAAGCATCATCAGATAGTGTAAATTCAATTTTGTTCAAATGATGACCCCCTGGGGTAGGGTGGGGCCCAATGGGGGATTAAAAATTTTTACATAAGAACATATAGAAAAAATATTTCTTCTGAAGAACTGTAAAGCTATGTTTAGTCATATTGATATGGAAGCATCCTCAGGTAGTGTAGATTCAAGTTTGTTAAAATGATGACCTCTGGGATAGGGAGGAGCCACAGTGGTAGATCAAATTTTTACAAAGGAATATATGGGAAAACTTTCAAGTTCTTCTCAAGTACAACAAAGCCATTACAAAGCCATTTGTTATACTGACATGTAAGCATCATCAGGTAGTTTAAAATTCAAGCCCAAGCCCCCCCCCCCCCCCATAATCTTTTCAATACTGAACTGATATGTGCTTTTGTCTAGCCAATGTGCTCAGGTGAGCGATGTGGCCCATGGGCCTCTTGTTATGTTTGTTATTGAGAATACAAATGTCTAGAGTGACGTCAAACATCTTTGTAAAAATCACTTCCAGTCGTGTTTTTTATGTCCTCAAATTTCTAAATGATTAACTCAATGCATTCAAGGTACAGATAAACTCAAATAATTTTTTAAATCGGAAATCCGTGTTTCTCAAAACTATTTAATACTGATTACTACATTCCATAACAAACAAAAGGACGTGTTTCTATTCCTATTTATTCCTAAACAATTAATTTACTACCTCCATCTTCATTTGAATACGTGGTCTAGTGGTAGCGCACCTGTCTTATAAACCAAAGGTTTTGAGTTCGATCCCTGCTAGGAGAACATTTTATTATGCCCCGCCATGAATATGGCCGGGGCATATAGTGTTTGTCATGTCTGTCTTCCATCCTTCTGTCCTTCCGTCTGTCCTTCTGTCACACTTTGCATTTAGCTCTGTTCAAAGCTCAGTTTCAAAGAAACTATCCAAGATATTTTTATCAAACTTCATGTGCTGATAGATATTGATGAGAGCTATGCAACTGCATCAACAATTTTGACCTTGACCTTTCCTTTGACTTTGACCTCACTTTTCTTAAATTAGTGTTTAGGTCGGTTTTAAAGATACCATTCAAGATAGTATAATCAAACTTCATATGTTGATACATACTGATGTAAGCTATTCAACTGCATCAACATTTTTTTTTTACCTTGACCTTTCTTTTGACCTTGACCTCACTTTTCTTAAATTAGTGTTTAGCTCAGTTTTTAAGATACCATTCAAGATAGTGTAATCAAACTTAATATGTTGATACATACTGATGTAAGCTATTCAACTGCATCAACATTTTTTGACCTTGACCTTTCTTTTGACCTTGACCTCACTTTTCTTAAATTAATGTTTAGGTCAGTTTTAATGAAACCATTCAAGATATGTCCGAATTTTTAGGTCACCTGAGTCCTCAGTTCACCTATTGCTATCTGTTTTTGTCCATCGTCTTGTGGATGTGCGTTGTGCCGGTGTGCATCGTTTGTAAACTTTTCACATTTTCGACTTCTTCTCAAGAACCACTGGGCCAATTTCCACCAAACTTGCCACAAAGTATCCTTGTGTAAAGATGATTCAAGTTTGTTCAAATGAAGGGCCAATGCCTTTTTCCAAGGGGAGATAATTAAGAATTAGTGAAAAATTATTGGTATCTTTTAAAAATCTTCTCAAGAGACACTGGACCAGGAAGGATGAAACTTATATGGAAACATCCTCAGGTAGTGTAGACTCAAGTTTGTTAAAATCTTAACCCTCAGGGGTAGGGTGGGAGGATCAAAGTTTTACATAGAAATATATAGGAAAAATCTTTGAATCTTCTTCTCAAGAACAGCAAAGCCATGATGAGTCATATTTATATAGCTGCAATAATGTAGCACTCTCCGATTTTTTTTAATCTGATATTTTCAGGAGAGGGCTACAATTCCACTGCATCTCCGTAATGGTGCAAATACATTTTTTAGATACGGGCAACTGCAAGCAAAATAAATTGTTTTTGCATTGAACTTACTTCCAATAAGACGGACTTTTTATTCACTTTCAACATCATAGCCCTTTATACGCGAAAACCAAGTAAAATAAATCTGCGTGTTTTCCAGTTGTTCTCCTCTGCAGCCATGACAGTTCTCGTGTGATGTAAGGAGACTTGCGCTTGAAATTTAGAATCGCTTGATAATGTAAATGTCGGTGTTGATAAATGTTTGTGTTGTATGATATCACTAAACATCGATAAATAAAAGCATTCCATGTGATATTTTTTTCATAAACAGGGATTTTTATGCTTATAATAAGAGAAATCCATACAGATCCACTCCCCTAGATCCCGAATCTCATTGGCTGTCCCAAAATAAAATCGATCAAGGTCAGTAAAAATGGCTGATAAATTCAAGTTGTGATGTTGACATACACGAAAAATAACTGATTTACGGATTGTTCTGTAAATTTTTGGATCAATTCATGTCCTGCACAACTACATTTTATGAGTTCAGGTAAGATATGTTAATAAAATACCCACTTACTGGTAATGAATCACTCCCACACTCGCACCATTACGGAGATCCTAAGGAGTTGTAGCCCTCTCCCAAAAAAAAAAAAAAAAAAAAAAAAAAAGAAATTGGGAGAGGGCTACATTATTGCAGCTATATTTATATGGTAGCATCCTGATGTAGAGTAGATTCAAGTTTGTTCAAATCATGACACCTGGGGGTAGAACGGGACCACAATGGATGATCAAAGTTTTACATGTGAATACATTGGAAAAATCTTCTTATCCAGAACCACTGGACCAAGGAAGATGAAATGTGGGAACATCTTCAGGTAGTGTAGATTCAGGTTTGTTAAAATCATGATCCCCAGGGGAAGGGTGGGTCACAATGGACAATGAAATTTCTACATTGAAATATGTAGGAAAAATCTTGAAAAAAAATCTTTTCTCAAGAACAGCAAAGCCATGATTGGTTATATTTACATGGAAACATCCTCAGGTAGTATAGATACAAGTTTGTTCTGTTTATTTATACTATACGGATCTTCTATGGATTGTTGTTTTATACTCAGGTGACCATTAAGGCCCTTGTGCCTCTTGTCATTTTTTTCAAAAATATTTTGTCCGAGTAAGATCTCAGAAATGGTAAGAGATTAAGCCACCAAACTTACATGGGTGATAGACCTTAAGGCATAGGCAAAACCGTCTGGGATAAGGGTGTCAGTCGTCACTTCTGGTCATCACAGGAAGTGATCAAAGAAATCAAAATTTTCATCTTTTCTTTTTTTATTCAAACTTAACATCACATTTTTGCATCTCTTTTGCAGTTTTTGAAAGATGTTAGTCCCACTGGAAACCAAAACAACAACTTCCAGTTATAAGCGAAAAACTACATAATTTGAGTATTTTACTTTCCCATAAATATCTTTTATAGATGAAGTATTTGAAATGAATTTTAAATACGTTATTCTGACTGCAAATGTCTAGAGTAACATCAAATATCTTTATAAAATTCACTTCCAGTCGCATGTTTTTGTCCTCAAAATGAGAAGTTGTCTGAGCAAGATCTCAAAAATGGTAAAAGATTAAGACACCAATCTTATATGAGCAGCACACCTTAAGAAGTAGGCAAACCCATTTGGGTTAAGAGTGTTAGCCATCACTTCCAGTCATCACAGGAAGTGATCAAAGAAATAAAAAATTCAACTTTTCTTTTTTTTAATTCAAACTTGCATCACATTATTGCATCTCTTTCTAAGTTTCAAAAGATGTTGGTCCCACCAAAAACAAAAACGACAACTTCCAGTTACAGGGAAAAACTACATAATTTGAGTATTTTACTTTCCCATAAATATTCTTTATAGATGAAGTATTTGAAATTATTTTTAGATATGTTATTGAGACTGCAAATGTCTAGAGTTATCTCAAATATCTTTCAAAAATTCCCTTCCGGTCACATGTTTTCCTGTCTTTAAAATGAGAAGTTGTCTGAGCGAGATACCAAAAACGGTAAGAGATTAAGACACCAAACATTTATGAGTAATAGACTTTGAGGAGTGGGCAAAACCAATTGGGTTAAGAGTGTCAGTCGTCACTTCCGGTCGTCACAGGAAATGATCAAAGAAATAATTTTTTTTTTACTTTTCTTTTTTGAAATTAAAACTTGCATCACTTTATTGCATCTCTTTTGCTGTTTTGAAATATGTTAGATTCCACCAGAAACAAAAACTTCACAAGATGGAGACAGATAGCATGTTGTAAAATATACTTTGATGAAACATTATTTACGAGATTATTGAATAATTTTTTTTTTGGTACATCGATGGATATTTAATGGAACTTAATTTGCAAGAAATCAATGGAAGAAATATTTAATTCTTTATTGTGTATTATCTTTCTCGGTAAAATAATTTAAAAAGTTATGAAAATTGTACAGATTTGTTTTAAAATTGACGTAAATTTTACAGATTTTGTGTCATTTTTCATAAACTTGAGCCTTAGAAAGGTCAATTATTTAATAAATAGGGCGATCCTAAAGGATTTGAGAAAAAAAGTATCGACCTGTCTTCAAAAAATTACGGTAGTATTGATTAATGCAATACTCTCAAAATGCTTGTTGTACCCCGATTTCACTGAAAGTGGGGGATATCAATTTGGGTCTGTCTGTCCGTCAATCCGTCCATCCGTCTGTATTTCTGTCTGTCTGTAACACTTTCGTTTCTGCACGATATCTCGAGAACCCTTTGAGCTTTCGCAATGAAATTTTGCATAGCAACTCCCTATGGCCTAAAGAAGAACCCTTTTGAGGTCCAAAGATCAAGGTCATAAATTCATAAATTCTGTCTGTTTTAACACTTTCATTTCTGCGCGATATCTCAAGAATCCTTTGAGCTTTTGCAATGAAATTTTACATAACAACTCCCTGTGGCCTAAGGAAGACCCCTATTGATTCTGAGGTCAAAATGTCAAAGTTCAAGGTCGTAAATTTATAAATTCTATTTGTGTGCAACACTTCCTTTTCCCGGGTGATATCTCAAGAAGGTTTTGAGCTTTTGCAATGAAATTTTATACCATAACTCCCTAGGGCCTCTTTAGCCCCTCTCAAAGTGTCCTGCCTCGTTTTTTTTTTTTTTGTTTTTTTGTATAAAAAGTCGCTTGGTACTATTTCTAGCACAGGGGCATATGGAGATCGAGTTATTACGTATAATACAGATTGTCGGCAGACTTTATATTCTTAACTGTTTAGTAAAGGCTAAATTAGACACCATGTATTGTGTAAAATTTTGACAATATCGGACGTGAATATTTATAAACACTATATGTGACCTAATGTTTGCATTTAATTTGATGTTCAATCAAGTGCATCCGTGGTCTAGGGGTATGACTTTCGCTTAGCATGTGAGAGGTACGGGGTTCAAATCCTGGATGATCCTTTTTTTTTTTTTTTTTGAAATTTTTTTTTTTTTTTGGATTTACTAAATGATAGTATTCAGCATGTGAAATGAAAAAGTTATGACGTCTGGCTTGTACAAACTCATAAAATCATTATTACAGTGTGATAAAAATTCCATATAAAAAGAATCTTCTATACACATATTAAAGAATAAGCAATCAAATCTTTATATCCATATTGGCATTTTTTATTTGCTTCAATATACATGTATACATTTAATAATTCTACAAATCTGGGGGGGGGGGGGGGGGGGAGTCCAACCCCGACCCCACCCCACCCTCCACCCCAAACTGCACATGCTCTTCTTTTTTCCCTAAGCAGGGGACGCAAATTTTCTGAATTAGCTTGTTTTTTGGTTATTTTAAATGACACATATGCCACAGTATTACTATTTTTGCCAAGTGTTATCCCTGCTTTTGTAACACAGTAATGTCATTTTAACAAAATACTTTTTGCATAACTCTGTACATAATAGAAAAAATCGGCTGATGAAGACAGACCGGGCAATATTGACTCAGGTCAGAATTGTGGCCCATGGGCCTCCAGTTGGATGTGTATCCATTTTGATTTTAGCTGTCTTTTTATCTTCAGGATATGAACATTGATAAAGTTGTCAATTTTCCATATCCCACTCCTCCTGATGCAGAACAGATCAAGGTAAGGAAAATATTTATTCAAAATGGTTTTTATTGAGTTGAAAGTCTAAAGAACATTAGTTTGTCTCTCCTTCCCCTCCCCCTCCCAACATGAAAGTAAAACTTACAGACTGGAAGAAGATTATAGGCAATTCTTGCTTATGTGATTAAAAATTATATGGATTTTTCTGTTGTTTTTTAAGAAAAGGACAAAATGGATAAAATTTGTCCAATCTTGACTATAAAATTTACAAAGTGCAAGCCTGCTCCAGTACAATATTCACATATTTCATTGTTTTTTTAATTTTACACATTATAGCAAAAGATTGAGTTGGAGCAAACCAGTGCTGTATGACTTTAAATCCAAATAATTATGTAAAATACATTTTTTCCTTAAAAAATCATTGAAATGTAGAATTTACATCATCTTCTTCACAGATGTCATATTAAACATATGACATCATTGCTCATAAAAATAGGTAATGCTTTGAAGTATGCAAGTATCCCATTGGTTTAGAGCATAATTAAACACTTCTCCATCAAACTTTGATTTTGGGACAGACATTGGTCAGTAGAGAAAATAGTTTTTTTATGGAACTTTATTTAGTTCTAGGCCATCTTGAATGCATAACAGTCTGTTGTAATTATAAGAAAACATTAAACAAGCAAATGAAACCAATAAACTGGACTGAATATGATATAGCCTATCTGAGAAAAGTTTTTAGCTCTTCTGAGCCAAAGGCTCAAATATCTTCAAAAGATGAAACACTTCCTTAAGCTTGGCTTAAAGATGGCTTACTGGTGCTTAGAGTATGATTAAAATTGTGTCATACACCATAATTAAATAACCATTAATCCATCTTCATCTCCTTAAAAGATGATCATAGATACCTAGCTTAAAGATAGATTATTAATAATTGCTTAAAGACTTAAGGAAAAAGACATATGGTCATGTGATTCAGTTTTGATAATATAAGTGCAAAACATTATTTAAACCATCAGTACTTGTATAATTTTTAGCTCACCTGAGCTGAAAGCTCAAGTGAGCTTTTCTGATCAGATTTTGTCTGGCTTCCATCTGTCTGTCTGTCCATCTGTAAACTTTTCACATTTTCAACTTCTTCTTAAGAACCACTGAGCAAATTTTGACCAAATTTGCCACAAAACATCCTTGGGTGAAGTGGATTCAAATTTGTTCAAATGAAGGCCTTGTCCTCTTTCAAGGGTAGATAATTAAGAATTGGTGAAAAATTTGGTGTCATCTTTTAAAAATCTTCTTCTCAAGAACCATTGGGCCAGAAAAGTTGAAACTTATGTGAAACCTTCATTACATAGTGTAGATTCAAATTTGTTCAAATCTTGACCCCTAGGGGGAAGGATGGGGTGGCAGTGGGGGATCAAAGTTTTACATAGGAATATATAGGAAAAAACTTTTTAGCTTACCTGAGCCGAAGGCTCAAGTGAGCTTTTCTGATCACATTTTGTCCGTCCGTCCCTCTGTCCATCTGTCCGTCTGTAAACGTTTCACATTTTCAACTTCTTCTCAAGAACCACTGGGCCAAATTCAACCAAACTTGCCACAAAGTATCCTTGGGTGAAGGGGATTCAAGTTTGTTCAAATGAAGGGCTACGCCCTCTTTCAATGGGAGATAATAAGGAATTAGTGAAAAAATAATGGCATCATTTAAAAATCTTCTTCTCAAGAACCACAGGGCCAGGAAAGATGAAACTTACATGGAAACATCCTCAGGTAGTGTAGATTCAAGTTTCTTCAAATCATGACCCCTAGGGGTAGGGTGGGGCTACAATGGGGAATCAAAGTTTTACATAGAAATATATAGGAAAATATCTTTAAAAATCTTCTTCTTAAGAACAGCAAAGCCATGATTGGTCATATTTATATGGAAGATTCTTCAGGTAGTGTAGATTCAAGTTTGTTCAAACCATGACCCCTAGGGGTAGGGTGGGGCCACAATGGGGGATAAAAGTTTTACATAGAAATATATAGGAAAATATCTTTAAAAATTTTCTTCTTAAGAACAGCAAAGCCATAATTGGTCATATTTATATGGAAGCATCCTCAGGTTGTGTAGATTCAAGTTTGTTCAAATCATGACCCCCAGGGGTAGGTTGGGGCCACAATGGGGGATAAAAGTTTTACATAGAAATATATAGGAAAATATCTTTAAAAATCTTCTTCTTAAGAACAGCAAAACCGTGATTGGTCATATTTATATGGAAGATTTCTCAGATAGTGAAGATTCAAGTTTGTACAAATCATGACCCCCGGGGGTAGGATGGGGCCACAATGGGGGATAAAAGTTTTACATAGAAATATATAGGAAAATATCTTAAAAAATCTTCTTCTCAAGAACAGCAAAGCCATGATTGCTCATATTTATATGGAAGCATCCTCAGGTAGTGTAGATTCAAATTTGTTCAAATCATGACCCCATGGGGGTAGGGTCGGGCCACAAAAGGGGATCAAAGTTTTACATAGAAATATACAGGAAAAAATCTCTTTCTCAAGAACAGAAAAGCCATGATTAGTAAAATTGATATGGAGGCATCCTTGGGTAGTGTAGAATGAAATTTTTTCAAATGAGGGACCCCATGGGGGTAGGGTCGGGCCACAAGGGGGGATCAAATTTTTACAAATGAATAAATGGGAAAAAATCTTCTGCTCAAGAACAGCAATGCCATTTTTTATATTGATATGAAAACATCATCAGGTAGTTTAAAATTCAACCCCCCCCCCCCCTTCGGTAACTTTTCAATATTAAACTGATTTTTGCTTTTTTTTTCCTAGCCAATGTGCTCAGGTGAGCGATGTGGCCCATGGGCCTCTTGTTTAAAATCTTCTTCTCAAGAACAACAAATCCATGATTAATCAAATTGATATGGAAGAATCCTCAGTTAAGATTCAAGTTTGTCCATCATGACCCCCGGGGCTAGGGTGGGGCCACTATGGGGGTTCAAAGTTTTACATAGAAATATCTTTTAAAAATCTCTAAAAATCTTCTTTTCAAGAACAACAAAGCCACAGTTAGTCATATTGATATGGAATCATCTTAAGGTAATGTAAATTCAAGTTTGTTCAAATCTTGACCCCTGGGGGTAAGGTGGGGCCACAATGGGGGATCAAAGTTTTACATAGGTATATACAGGAAAAATCTTTAAAAATCTTCTTCTCATGAACAACAAAGCAACAATTAGTCATATTGATTTGAAATCATCCTCAGGTAGTTTAGATTCAAGTCGTTGTTGTCATCGTTGTTGTAAACTTTTTACATTTTCATCTTCTCCAGAACTACTGACCCAATTTCAACCAAACTTGGCACAGAGTATCCTTGGGTAAAGGGATTCAAGTTTGTTCTAATAGAGGTCCACGCCCTCTTCCAAGGGGAGATAATGACAAATCAGTGAAAAATTACTGCCATCTTTTAAAAATCTTCTCAAGAACCACTGGATCAGGAAAGATGAAACTCATGTGGAATCTTTTTCAGGTAGGGTAGACTCAAGTTTGTAGGGTGGGCCAAAATGGACTATAAAAATTTTTCATAGGAATATATAGGAAATCTTTAAAAATCTTCCTCTCAAGAACAGCAAAGCCATGATTGGTCATATTTATATGAAGGCATCCTCAGATAGTGTAGATTCAAGTTTGTTCAAATCATGACTCTCAGGGATAGGGTAGGGCCACAATGGACAATCAAAGTTATACATAGGAATAAATAAGAAAATTTTTTAATAAAAATCTTCTCAAGTACAGCAAAGCCATGATTGGTCATATTTTTATGGAAACACCCTCAGGTAGAGGAGATTCAAGTTTGTTCAAATCATGACCCTCATGGTTAGGGTGGGGCCACAATGGACGATCAAAGTTTTATATAGGAGTATATTGGAAAAATCTTTAAAAATCTTCTTCTCAAGAACAGCAAAGCCATGATTGGCCATATTTATATGGAAGCATCCTCAGGTAATTTAGATTCAAGTTTGTTCAAATCATGACCCCTGGGGGTAGGGCTGGGCTACATTGGACAATCAAATATATTGGAGTATATAAGAAAAATCTTCTTCTCAAGAACAGCAAAGCCAAGATTAGTTATTAACTATTCAGAAGTATCCTAAGGTAGTGTAGGTTCATGTTTGTTCAAATCATGACCTCCTTGGGATAGGGTGGGGCCATGATTGATGATTAAAGTTATTATATACATAGGAATACATAGGCCTTTTTTTTTTTAAAAATCTTCTCAAGAACAGCAAATGCAAGATTGGTCATATTTATAAGGAAGCATCCTAAGATAGTGAAGATTCACATTTGTTCAAATCATGACCCCCGGATATAGGGTGGGACCATAATGAAAGTTCAAACTTGTAGGAAAAAAGTCACAGTTAGTCAAAGAAATATGTAAACGTTCTTTAGTTAGTGTAGATTCAATTTTGTTCAAATCATACCCCCCCCCCCCCCCTTTCAGGGGTAGGTAGAGACCACTTATGCATTAAAGTTTTTCAATACTGAACTGATTTCTGCTTTTTTCCTAGCCACAGTGCTCAGGTGAGTGATGTGGCCAATGGACCTCTTGTTCAAATCATAACCCCCAGGGGTAGGCTGGGGCCACAATGGGGGATCAATTAACATAGGAATATGTAAAATCTTCTTCTCAAGAACAAAGCCATGATTAGTGGTATTGATATGGAATCATCCTCAGATATGGAAACATCCCCAAGTATTGTAGATTCAAGTTTGTTGAAGTTATCCTCCAGTGTAGGGTGGGGCCATAATGGGGGATCAGGGATGTGGATAACCACTCGCCCACTCGCAAATGCGAGTAAAATCTGCTGTGGGTGATTAGATATTAAAAATCTGGTCGCCCACATGGCGAACAATTTTTTTTCAAGAACATAATCACATTTCAGTTTTTGTATTGTATTTTCAGTTTTTGAACAAATGCTCTACTAACCTAGATTATTTGTATTGTGTGCAAGCATATTAATCAAACATGTACATGACTTGTCAAATGTGGTGATTTATCAAAGTGGTTAATTTGCAATCTTGATGATAGGAGAGCAAACATTTGAGATTGTTCTTAAAAAAATATTGTAACAATCAGCTGTGAGGCACTCCATCAGGACTAGTTATTCATAGATAGAATTTGAATTATCATGTCAAATACAAAAGGTTAGAACCATACTGCATTACAGGTTGTATGTAATTTAATATGTCCCGTTAAACAATAGATGTGTCAGTTGTAGGATTACTGGTAAATGCTACAAAATGAAATGAACATGTTATTGTATCCAAATTTTTTTTTTAAAAAAGGGAAAACCTGACGAAAATTCAAATACTGGTCTGCGAACATATTGACACTAGGAATTTTAATAAAGAAATCGGTAAAAAAAATTTAAGAATTTTTTTTGTTTTTATTTTTAATTAACATATAATTTGGGCCCCTGGGTCAATTGTGGGCCCGTAAAATTTGAAAAGTTAGGAGCCCACATGGCCCCTATGTTTTCAAAAGTTAACCACAACCCTGGGGATCAAAGTTTTACAAATGAACATATATTGGAAATATCTTTAAAAGTTTTCTTCTCAAGAACAAGAAAGTCATGATTAGTCATATTGATATGGAAACATACCCAGGTAGTTTAGATTCAAGTTTGTTCAAATCCACACCCACCCACCCCCAGGTCTTCAGATAGTTTAAATTCAAAGCTTTACATATGAATATATAGGAGAAGAAATCTGCTGATGAAGAACAGCAGGGCCATATTGACTCAGGTGAGCATTGTGGCCCATGGGCCTCTTGTTTGAAAATTTGTTCTACTTCACCATCTTATATAAATTTTTTTTTCAATTTAAATTCTGGCCTCAAGACCATAAACTGATAACAGACTTAGGTCAAAATTTTGAATTTTTATATCTCGAGTTCCATTTAACAATGTTTGCATAAAAACTTACAGATTTTTTATAATACACAAATTTTAACACATGTTGAAAATTTTGTTTCATTATCAAAATTATTTTTAAAATTATATTGATTTGAAGTTTTGACCTAAGTCTGTTCCCAGTTTATGGTCTTGGAGCCTATTAACATAAACAGATTTTGAAATAAATTGATCCACTGTTTCCCTACTCTGCACGTCCAACAAATCAGTGAAGTCATATATGATCTGTTAGTACAGAAAGATCATACTGTGTTGGTGAAAACATGGACAGTTTTATTATGCAAAAATTGGTTTAAATCACAGAGATAGACAAATAGCATTGCCCAACACCCGGGACAACCAATTATGTTTGGGGGGCAAGTTATTTGACAAGTGGTACCTGCCTGCGGACAAGTGCTTTTCCAGATAACGAAAAATTATATACTCAAATGTTGCTTGTTTTACTGCTGTTAAAATAAAATGAATCACAGCAGAGCATCAGTTTTGGATGCAGTTTACCACTACATCAAATACTCAGTTGGAACTCCTCTAGAATAAACCCATTCATGTATTGTTAAAATATACACAAGACATAAATATTGCAGGTATCAATGTCATGTCAAAAATGTTGACATGGTTGAAGAGGATTTTAGACCTTTTCATTGTCAAAATGTAAAATTCATGCCGTGAATACACGATACAAACATGTTTTGCTGTAATTAAAATTGGAGGTGATGACTGGAGAACACACGCAGTCATGAAGTCGAATGCTCAATCAACATTCATGAGTGTTTTTCATAATAAAATAATGTAGGTATTATTTTTTATTTTCATTTAAATAATACAGGGAAATGCAAATATACATGTATATACATTTACATATAATTAAAATCTAAGTTCAATAATCAGTGCACACCACATAGCTAAAAAGTCTCCCTAGAATTAAAAAATTCCCCCTAAATTTCTCCGAAGGAGAGTTAAAGTGATTTTGGGTCTAGGCTGGTCATAAATGTTAATGATAATGCTTCAATTTAGTGTTATTTAAGAAAAGGTGGGACATATTTATTTGGTAGGAGTAATTTTACGATGGAAACCTGTCCGAGGGCAAGTACTAAAAAATTCTATGTGTCTAGCCCTGAAATCAGCCCACAGTGAGACATTTTTGAGTCAGCTCGCGTAGCGAAATGATCCCTACTATTACCTGCAAAGTTGGATTTTGAGCACAAACCTTTTATAATCATGCCCTGAATAAATAGTTCCTATATCTTTAGTTGTTTCAGTTTCAACTACTCGTGGTAAATATCATTCATATCAAATTTTTACTCTTTAACAATAATTTTGGTTGTGTACTTACACGAAATAAACCGAAAATGTCCTCTCACATTATTTTGGTATGATATGTAAATAAGACAATGTGAACATGTATGAATACATCATTTAAGTACGACTTGTCTATTTTCCACATCGTCACGTGTCATTTTTGTTGAAAAAATAACGTGTGTTTACAAAAGTTTGAAATTCAAGGAAAGAGAGTATCTGTGTTCATTGATCTGTTTTCATCACAAAGACTGAAGAAGCCTAAGGATTTACAAATTGTAAGTACTTATTTCTGTGTTTATAATAATAAATGTCTTGTTTATTGGGATCGTTAAGGAAGTTTATCGTCTTGTACAATGTTCAATTGTTCACTGTGTAAGAACCTGTAAATGTAAACAAACGAGTGTGTTTAAAGCTCGGCAAATTTTCAAGATAATTCCACATTTAATCCAGATTGGGTATATGGGTGAATTAAAAAAAAAAATGACCAAACGCATATTTATCAACCCACACTAAAAATACAGGCAATGAAAATAAATTTCTATGTCTCAGCATATGTCTTTAGATAGTGTCTAAATACCTGCCAAATATCTCCTTGATATCTCAAATAACAAGAAAGTTATGCCCCAAAACGATGCTAAAATTGTCAGGAGTGCAACACCTTTTTGAGACATTTTGAAATATCAATATTTTTTGGAGATATGTGAAATAAATAATAATGCTTTATGTTGAAAATAAAGATTTTGCTGATAATATTCAAAGTATTGAGCTTTAAATGCAGACAGTAGTATTTAACTTTTGTTTAATCAAGTTGTGGTCATGGCTGATGTTTAAAAAATGTTATACCATGAACAGGGTATTATTTTAACTCGGAATAATTATTTCATTCGGAATATAAAGAATTGAAAAAAATAAGCAACTAAGTCTCCTTACATGTACTTGTAGCTCAGAAGAAAAAAAAATGTTGCCTTAATTCTCTGCATTTTGTGTCTAATACAGTATTGGGGTAAAGATTTTGTTTATCTCTCTATAAATAATTTATTTTTTATTTCTTGTAATATTGGTTTTTTTTTCTTTTTAATTTATTTGTTTATTGTTGTGTTTGTTTATTTATTTGTGTAAACAAGGTTGCTTGTATTGGCAGGGGTTAGATGAAAATTTTATGGGGTTAGTTGGCGCATGCCTAAAGGGGTTAGTCGCCGCTGAGCGGCGACTAACCCCTTTGAGCATGCGCCAGTTGAGTTAGGTAAAAATCCTGTAGTTAATCCATATACAATGTGTATTCGGTCTGTATTGTTAATCAGTCCACGCGATGTACAAATTAAACGGTAATTAACACGGTAGAAGTATTTGTACTGTCACGCTGCGCTTAAATCCCAAGTATCTTTCATTCTATAAGTATCCATGAATGAAGACTATACAAGCCGATATCCTAAAGAAATAACTCGCAGAGAACGAAAATACATACCAATGCATATTCATTACGATAACCGAAAACACTAACAAGTATTTTTACAGTCGTAACAACGATTAAATCCAACAAATAACCAGAGAAATGCGACGATGTCAACACTGCCAATACACTGCAGACAACTCCTGTTCGACGTCACTTTTCGAAATGCGACGTCACACGTACACTGTTTTCCCGAACTTTCTGTGGCAAAATGGCGTATAGGCATTGTATGTAATATAAGGTATTCTGTCATCGTAGTACAACACACAAACTTTATTCCTTTAGATTAAAGTTTTCCTTTACTTAGGTAATCAAATAGCAGAAGAGGAGACGAAAGCGAGCAGTGTTTAGTACAGAAAACAGGTTACAAAAATTTGAAGATCCATGATCCGCCCACTTGTTTCACCCCAGCTAAGAGGTGCATATTTAGTGTGCACATCTCGAGTTTTCAAGTCGATGTGACGTCACAGTCAAGAGCAGCTATATAGTATGACAAGAGCATGATAATGCAGGGAACAGATTCTGTTAAAAAAATAAATTATTTGTATCTTTCGATTGATTTTAAATAAAAAGATCAAAATTAAAAAAAATGATTTACAGTGAAAGCTTAAAGAACGTTAATCATCAATTATCAATACATTTTGATCCTACGGGGGGGGGGGGGGGGGGGGGGGCTTTTGGAACCAAATAAGGGGACGACCATTTGATTGCTAGGGGAGGGGGGTAATAAATAATCTGTCCTCTAAAATGTTGGTCTTGGAAATAAATAATCCGTTCTTGACTGGCAAGAAAATAAAGAATTTGTCTTTGACTGATGCTATGAAAATAAATAGTCCTTCACCGACATAAAAAATAAATTGGACTCGGGAAAAATTTCCAGCCACCCCCTTTCAAAATCAAATGATCGTCCCCTAATCTGTCTTGCATACACTGGGACAAATAGGGAGGAATGTAACCCAACCCCCAACCCCAATTTTCTCAGATGATTATTATTTTTTTTTTGTTTGTCAGATTTTTCAAGGAGAAGTGAGAAGTAAATTAAGCTTGATTCTCTCTCTCAACTTTGATTTGAATCGAAAAAATATTGCCAGCCCCTAAATTATAGCCATATCCTAAATTATTTTGTAATTAAGTAAAACCCGTGAAATAACAGATCGATATATTAAAAACAATCAACCAGATGATTCAAGTTGACCATTACTTAGAGAGTCTAAATCGATATCCAAATCCGATACCCCCACCCCGATTTCAATAATCACATACAGCACAGTTGAAATATTTAATTTCTTTTAATTTTCTTCTTGAATCTTAAAACTTCAGACAAACCGTGTAGACCAAGGAAACAATTTATAAACGAAATACTAAAGAGCTTCACAGAAACCCGATTCTTAAATCAGGGGGCTTCTTAAATCAGGGGGCAATGGTTAGATTTTATTCCCACCCCATTTCCGGCAGAAAAAAAATGGCAGGTTTGATCACAATGTAATAACAAAAAATGGGGTAGAGGTCGGCTTTTCAATAAAAAAAAAATCCAGACAAGGCTCTCTGAAAAAAAAAGTCAATACATCGAAGGGTTTTAATCTATATGCACTTTCTAAATGTACCTTATATTCAATATCTCTTTCTCCCCTAATGGAGGTTTTTCCTCCGCTGATGATGGTCACAGGATACACGTATTTGGTATTTGGCAGTACTGGAAGTTTCCGAATCACACTCAGCCAATCGCGAAAGAAGTAGACCTTGCAATCATATTTTATGCCAATAATAAATAAATGAACACACACACACACACAAAATATTTTAGTTTTTCTTTTATTAACAGCGATAAATTCCTCCTTCCTGAACAAAGTATGACTTGTAAAACTTTGAATTATGTTTTAAATCCTCTTTTACTTTTTTTTTTTTTTTTTTTTTTTTTGATAAATCCATGCACTAAAATGGAGATGAAGATTATCTCAAGATGTATAGCGATAACCTAATATTGTTGTTTGCCGTACACACCTCGTAAAACACAAATGTTGAGATGATGCAAGTTTATGCTTGTGATCAATACATATTCATCTAAACTACAGTTCAAAGTTCATTGAGATACTGTACATGTATTAATTTTTTTCGTAGACAGCAAGAATGAAGGGCAGACAGGACAAAAAACATCGTCCGATCTTCGATCTTTGAATTTAGACATAAAATTTACTACTAAATTCTGTTTCATTGATAATGTTTTCGCACATTTACGCAAATATCCTTTCTATATAATTGTGCAGTGAAGTATATTTATTTAGATGAGTATTTTTCGTAATTTTATATTTTTGGCATATACTTATGTACATATTTTCTTTCTAAATGTTCTATTGCTTAACTCGAGTTATCTTTTTCATTTAAATTAAAAAAAAAAATAATGTAAGTACAACTCACGCATGCTGTAGAAGACATCAATACATATCTGATTTCTTGTCAAACCCAGAAAGAATATTATGTTCTCCTTATGTTCATACAACGGAGACTTTAAGTTTACAGGGGGAAAATCACTAAATTAAAAAAATTTTAGTGAACTATTTATGAGGAGCCGACAAAACTATTGCGGGGGGGGGGGGGGGGGGGGGGGTGTTATCACTTTCCTTAGTCAATTTCTCCAGATACCTAAATTTCTTTACCAATTCACAACGGATCTGTGTTTCCTGGTGTAATTGATATTGGTTAAATTACTGCATGATGAAATTAATGGAAGAGTCTTATGTGACGACCATTTACACGGATAACTGCTCGACATTTTCTCAAATGAAAAATAATCGATGTTACCCGACGTCTGGACTGTCGACGAAAGTCAGCAGGTACAACGCATTTATCAGGCATGTAGTATCGGGGGGGGGGGGGGGGGGGGGCTGCCCCCACTTTTTTGCCAGTTATAACCTTTAACTGTTGAAAAATGTTCATTGGTGGTGAATAAAATTTGGCTAGGTAAGTTGTAAAAATCCCCCCCCCCCCCCAACTTTCAAAAACGATACTAAGTGCCTGTTTATAGAAAATTGAGTCGCTGCCACTTGATGTTATTTTTCTTTTAATGAAAAAATATACCCCCTACCTAATTATTAGGTAGGGGGTATATTTTTTTATTGAAAGAAAAATAAGTAACGTCAGGTGCCTGTGGTTGCATCCTATTTCTTAAAGATTAGGTAGGGGGTCTATATAATATTTTTTAAATTTTTTATACTAAAAGAAAAATAAGTAACGTCAGGTGCCCGTGGTCGCTTCCTTTATTAAAGTATTGGATAGACAGAATTGATTGTCCCTTCTGTAGTATGTTTTAGATACAGGTTAAAATTCAAAAAAGTTAAGCTCCAGACTATATATAATTATATATGGATAAGAAGTCTCCATATTTTCATGGACGCCTACTCAACACATTCTAGGTAGTACATGTACATGTATTTCCGCTTCTCGGATCTGAAATAAAAAGTCGTTATTACGACTTAAGAAAGTCGTAATAACGAGATAAAAAGTCGTTATTACGACTTAAGAAAGCCGTTATTACGACTTAAGAAAGTCGTAATAACGAGATAAAAAGTCGTTATTACGAGATAAAAAGTCGTTATTACGACTTTAGAAAGTCGTAATAACGAGATAAAAAGTCGTTATTACGACTTAAGAAAGTCGTAATAACGAGATAAAAAGTCGTTATTACGACTTCGTTATAACGAGATAAAAAGTCGTTATTACGAGATAAAAAGTCGTTATTACGACTTTAGAAAGTCGTAATAACGAGATAAAAAGTCGTTATTACGACTTAAGAAAGTCGTAATAACGAGATAAAAAGTCGTTATTACGAGATAAAAAGTCTCGTTATTACGACTTTCTTAAGTCGTAATAACGACTTTTTATCTCGTTATTACGACTTTCTTAAGCCGTAATAACGACTTTTTATCTCGTAATAACGACTTTTTATCTCGTAATAACGACATTTTATCTCGTTATTACGACTTTTTATTTTTTTTTTTTCATTTTCTTATTTGACCCCTCTAGGCTTTCGTATTTATGTTTGTACTAACTAAAAACCCAGAAAAAATTACAACTATGCCACGTTTGACCTTGGAAAAGCGTGCCTAAGCAGTTAGCTAGTATGGCGTGTGCAGGGGGTTGCTTTGGAGAAATTTGTATATAAAAAAAATTAAAACAATTCATACATCATTCTTTCTTCTAGTGAAGATTAGTTACAATTAGATTAACAAATATAAAAATTGTTTACTTTAGATAGCCATGGCATTTAATAAGCACCACAGGACAATTTCAAGATTCTTCCACAAAACTGGGGCAACCGGAAGTTAGGTAGACTAGGTATGGACACCAAGGCACTGGATGAATACTAGGCAATATGATAGTCAATCGCTGTATATTATTTGATTTTCACTCGGAGACTGCTTTTGTTGCAACCTCACGGACCACAATTTGTAATTACCAACTTCATATATTTGAAAGAAACGATGCGCAGTGCATGTCGGGAAAATGGTTTTCGGGCAAGAAGGTCACAAAGTTTTTTGTCATGACACTGAGACATTTGTCAATTCCACTGTATTGGGAAAGATGGTATATTAGATATACAAGTACCAATTATGTAAATGTTCAATTCACAAACAAGAATAACAAGTGGTGCGTTAGCAATTTTGTCTAGTGTATATGTTCCGGCCATTGAAAATGCAGAAAATTCAAAGTAAACGTGGAAACAACGGAAATAGTGGCTAACTATCATTACTAGGCATTTTCTGTAGCTTGCCGAAATGCAAAAACAGTGACTCTAGCTAGTCATGTTTGATCTGCAGATTACACTCAGATGGATCACTGAAAATAAAGACTACTCCATTGGATGCAAAAAAGTCATGCCATACCGGATTGTTTCAAGTTGAATTGTACTGTATGAAATCTGAAGCAAAAATGATTGAGAAATGATAGAATTGAAATGTTTTAATGATTTTGTTTTCTTACAAAACAAGTGAAGATTAAAGTGAAGTGGATGCGCTCATGTGGAACAGACAGTCATATTGAGACATTACCAGCTTTTTATTAAAATACATGTGCGTGATTCTGTAAATGTTAAACTGAAAAAAGATGCACGCGTGTTTCAAACTTCCTTCATGCCTCTCTTAGCATAAACATTATAGAGCTTCAGTCTTATCATGCAGTCATTTTGGTTTTCAGTGTACAATGTAGATGGAATTACATGTATTAGTATTGAGATCGATCGGAAGTACATGTATACACGTCACCTTAGATTTCTGTAAACATGAACTAATTTGTACATAATTAAATAATTTATCAGGAAGAAAGGCATTTTAAAGTCCAGTTAACTTCTTTTTGCAGATACACAGAGACTATACGTATCCATGACTTGCATGTTTTTTTTTTTTTTTTTGTTTGTTTGTTTGTTTGTTTGTTTAGTTTTTTTTTTTTTTTGGATTTTATTAAATTAAGAGATTGAGAAGAAATATTTCAATTGATCGTTTGGTTTTGCACACACATATATATATATATGTTTCTTCAACTCTTCAGGGTCAAATGTTCTTCCTGACAGGTTGCTGAAGTCTTCATCCGGGAAAAAAATTGCTGTCACAATAATTCATTTAGTACATTGTTTTGAAAATAAGAAATGGGTGTCCTTAATATGTTAACTGCATCGGATACAATCGTGTGCTGCTGCTGCTGTCTGCTATAGATAAGAAAAATCCTCATTCAATACGTGTGTTCTGCAAGGATAAACACCGAGGTCTACAAGTATACGGTTATGAAGGTAATATAAGCGAAGACAATTTTTCTTTATTTTTTGTACTGTTTCACAGGAAGGTTGGAATTTATTCAAAAACTTCTACACGAGAAGAAGAAAACACTTGCTGTGGCCTTCAACTCGACATTTCGATATATCGACGACGTATTATCAATTAACAACAATTACTTTCATTCATATGTTGACTCGATATATCCCAGTGAAGATACCACACAGTCTGACACATCTGTTTCATATTTAGATATTTTACTAGAAAAAGACGTTAATGGTAACCTAACAACAAAGCTTCATGATAAACGTGATGACTTCAACTTTTCAATCGTCACCTTCCTTACTTATATAGCAATATACCCTTATCACCTGCATCTCTCGATACACAAGAGCATGCTCTACCTATGAACAATTTCTAAAACGAGGCAAGCAATTGACAAACAAGTTGATGAAACAAGGATATCAACAGTCTCGTTTGATGTCATCTTTTCGCAAGTTTTATGGTCGATACAATGATCTTGGAAGCACGTACAACTTATCATTGAGTCAAATGCTGACTGATGTTTTTCATACTAATTGTTAGGCCATTATTTATACACTGAACTGTCTATGGGTTTTCCGTTTTTCCCGATCATGTCAAGGAGCACACGGCGGGGCAGGGGATGCTCACTCCTCCAATGGCACCTGATCCCACCTCTAAATTTTGAGGTCCATGTTTGCTCTGCTCCAAATTTGTATCTTTTCATTGGACTTTCCAGATTGAATACTGTTCGTTATCTTCATCTTTTCATACAGATGACAATTAAGAGAAAAAAAAATTCCTGAAATACAAGTATACATGTATTCTAATTTTGATAAAACATTATAGTTTTTGGAATGAATTAAGATAAAGAGCTACAAAATATTTTCCTCGTCTCTATTTATAAACAGGCATGTAGTATTCGGGGGGGGGGGGGGGGGGGGGGGTTGTCTGCCCTCCTTTTCCAAACATACCCCCCCCCCCCCCCAAAAAAAAAAACCCACATATACGTTCGAAAAACGTTACTACGTGCCTGATATATATACACAAAGATGTTCACTGCAGGACTTGAACTCATCATGAACAACAAGAACACTCACGGCTAGCTTGTTAATCAATAAAAATAATTTTTGGTGATCGAGTTTTAGATGAAATATTTTTCAAGCTACAAAAATAATGTATTCAGATGTCCGCACTTTACAAAATGCAGTATAAATTTTGGTCAATAGTGCCGCATTTTTTAAAAGATTATAGTCACAAATGAAGAATCAGTGTATTAAATCCAAGATGCTCTCCTTAATTAGTACCACTTCGGATTACATTGTACATTATACCAAAGGTTTTTTTTTTTAATTTTATTTTATCCAGAATCTAACATCTAGCGGCTTGACAAGCTTTCCGTTAAATACAGTTACATGTAATATCTATCACCTGGCTGCTAAGTTAAGCTTACAATCAACTCTCTACCATCGACTTATCAGTGATAGAAATAAACAACAGTTCTGCAAAGGAGACCTGCTACAATCTTGAACACAACCATCAAATAACCTACTTTCACGTAAAAGTAACGGCACATACAGAGAGAGATTTCATATTTACGAAATTTTGATTAATCTACATGTATAAAATAGTATCAAATACAGATATTAAAAAATTTTACTAATCCTTTGTATAGACATTTTATGTTAAAAATCTGTTGCAGCTTGCAAGGGCAGATCCAGGAATTTTTTCCCAAGCGGAAGGGGGGGGGGGGCTTTCACACAAACTAACACCTATCTTACTTCTAAGGGCAGCTCACTCTAACTGCATAAAACTACCCTATTCGGCAAACCTCGGCTGATTCCGTCACCTTCATCACAGAGGTACGAATCGGCCGAGGTGTGCCGAGTGAAAACTACCCAACAAGTAGAACTCTTTAGTATGCAGTGTTTAGAGCTTCTTTAAGAATTCTTGAAATTAAATAGTCGCAATTATAAAGTTAAAAATTAATAAGAGATATGTGTACCAGAAGTAAACATCTACATGTCGATCTGTAGAAGCCGATACAGAAGATCCCAACGCCAAAGGGTAAAGTGACACCCGCACCCCATCCCCGCAAGTCGGGAAAAGGTGGCTTCTTCTTTAAACTGTTCAAAGTTTTGTGCTTAACCGAGAAAAACACCATGTGTGTAGCATACACTGTAAACTATTATATTTTTTTTTTCTGCACGTTAATATCTCTTAAGTAGGATAACCCGTAAATGTTATGAAATCTTGAAGATCGTTAGTACTAAATAATAAATACTCAACATAATTTGTGGTTCATTAAACTTCCCATTCAAACAATACATAAGAACTACTGAAAATTTTCAGTTGATGAAATAAAAATAAAATCTTTATGTTAAAAATTTTCAAATTAATTGGTTAGAAATAAAATGATAGAACTTTGGATCACGTTGTCGTTTTCCGTAGCATGCTAAAAACGGAAAAGAACATGCATGATCCGAACAATTTGAGGTTAAAGATATACCTTCTTGTATTATCTATCGTGCCTGAAAAAGAAATGTATGGTTAAAGCTGAAAATTAACTGTAGCCCATGTACCGGTATATGCCTATATATTAATATTGCCTACCTGCCACCAAGTTTTTAAAAAAAAAGTGTTGAACATCTCATAAATCGTTCAATTATAAAATTATTGTATAAGCTAAATGCACAACAACCCAAATCTTCTACTGGATTTGACAATATATTATTGGCTTGAAGACATCTAATGTTTGCAAGAAATGTTATAATTGCTCTAATTTAAACCAAAAAAATAAAATCAAGCGTAGCATTGGATTGACAGATACAACACATTTAACATGGGGGGGGGGGGGGGGGGGGGGTTCTTCCATAACTATTAGCGATTTTTTTTTAATTTTATATTTTATACATGTAATTCAACGAGAGTCATTAAATTTTACACAACTACAGGATATAAATTTTGCATGTATGGTGATTAAATGTAAAAAAAAAAAATTATATTTTTTTAAAATGACCACGAAACACAGAATTTGGTAGAGGATTACACAAATCGGTCGCATATATACCATATACAGTATATTTTTTGTTCTGTCTGTGTTTCATTCTATTACATTTAGTTGTCTATCTGCGAAAACTCTAATATTTCACCTAGGCCTAACTTAAATTTGAACCGTAATAGGTAAAATTTTCAATCACCTGCAATGTATAAATTACTTATGCTTTTTGAAGTGTATTTAGAACAAAGACTCTGTTTCTGCTTAACCGTAATCTAAACATATACAGTAATATACTTGTATGTACATCCATAAATTAATCTGGGCTATCCCTAATTTTCAGGCCCGTAGGAAGCAATTTCAGTGTGTGTGTGTGTGGGGTGGGGGGGGGGGGGGGACTACCAAAATTCCTTGACAAGCACAATTTTTTTTTTTTAAAAAATCCATCAGACGCCTTTTTTTTTTTATAGAGGTACAAGCATCAAATAGCTATTTTTCTATAGTATAAAGCATACTGGCAAAATTATTGGGTGTTGGGGTGGCACGGCCCCTGCCACATTTTTTTTTATTACACTGAATCGAGCCTTCCAATGTTCTGCAAGAATTGGTAATTGTTTCTTAGCGGCAATAGCCAGTAGTCACTACACTCTTTTTTTGGATAATTCCTTCAGGGTGGGTCTGATTTTAATAAATAAATAATAAAATCAAAATATTTCATATGTGCTTTATGATATTATTGCTTCCGTGTAATAAAAACCATCACTGAATTGAAAATGATTGAAAAGGGGGGTGGGGTGGGGTATAAGGCTTGGAAATGGAAAGACTATGTAAATAATGTCCAATATGATAAAAAAAAATTTTTTTTTTGATTATTGAGATATTCCATGTCTTTTTTTTTTTCAGGGATGATTTTTAAAAATAATTTGCGACTAAGTAAACGACCATTTGATTCTGACGGAGCAGGGGGGGGGGGGTATTCATTTCGAACATGTCCAGGGACAGATAATCAATTTTAAGTTAAGAAAAGAAAATTAACCTCTCAAACAAAACTTTATTTCATGTATGTCTGGGAGGAGGCAAAAAACGGTCAGATTATTTATTTCTCCCTTATTTTTAACATTTATTCCCAGAATCTGCCACCACCCCCTCCCCTTTCAAAATCAACTGATCTCGTCTCTTAAGGTTAAAATGTAATTATTGTCAATTTTTCTTTTCTTTAAATTAATTTCAAAATGGTATTTATCTTCTTTCTAATAATACAAGCAATGTTCAGCACAGTCTGTTCCCCGTTAGATGTAAGCCTACATATTTATGGTTGTGAGTGTGACGTCACATCGACTTTGAAACTCGAGATGTGCACACTAAATATGCACCTCTTAGCTGAGGTGAAACAAGTGGGCGGATCATGGATCTTTAAATTTTTGTAACCTGTTTTCTGTACTAAATACTCCCCACTTTCGTCTCCTCTTCTGATATTTGATTACCTAAGTAAAGGAAAACTTTAATCTAAAGGAATAAAGTTTGTGTGTTGTACTACGATGACAGAATACCTTATATTACATACAATGCCTATTCGCCATTTTGACACAGAAAGTTCGGGAAAACAGTGTACGTGTGACGTCGGACTTCGAAAAGTGACGTCGAACTGGAATTGTCTGCAGTGTATTGGCAGTGTTTACATCGTTGCATTTCTCTGGTTATTTGTTGGATTTAATCGTTGTTACGACTGTAAAAATACTTGTTAGTGTTTTCGGTTATCGTAATGAATATGCATTGGTATGTATTTTCGTTCTCTGCGAGTTATTTCTTTAGGATATCGGCATGTATAGTCTTCATTCATGGATACTTGAAGAACGGAATACTTGGGATTTTTAAGCGCAGCATGACAGTACAAATACTTCTACCGTGTTAATTACCGTTTAATTTGTACATCGCGTGGACTGATTAACAATACAGACTGAATACATTGTATATGGATTAACTGCAAGATTTTTACCTATCTCAACTGGCGCATGCTCAAAGGGGTTAGTCGCCGCTCAGCGGCGACTAACCCCTTTAGGCATGCGCCAACTAACCCCATAAAATTTTCATCTAACCCCTGCCATTACAAGCAACCTTGTTTACACAAATAAATAAACAAACACAACAATAAACAAACAAACAAATAAAAAGAAAAAATAATTACAAGAAATAAAATAAATTATTTATAGAGAGATAAACAAAATCTTTACTCAATACTGTATTACACACAAAATGCAGAGAATTAAGGCAACATTTTTTTTTTCTTCTGAGCTACAAGTACATGTAAGGAGACTTAGTTGCTTATTTTTTTCAATTCTTTATATTCCGAATGAAATAATTATTCCGAGTTAAAATAATACCCTGTTCATGTTAGGAGTGCAACAGAAAAAATGTAGTGTTGCCAAAAAAAGATATATTGTAAAATTCTGAAAGAAAATTAATACAAAAAAGAGTTTTTGAAATGTAAAGCAGTAACTGATATACATTTTAAAACTTAAAAATGTTATGTAAATCACAAGCAGAATTAATGAGAGTCAAGTATATGTGCATATCCAATGATGTCAGGAGTGCAACATTTGATGTTTTGCTCCAAAGCATGAAAAAACTATTATCATTATATGATTTTCTGATTTTTATTTTGGAAAATAAAGACGCAAAGATCATTTTTACCAAATAGATTTATCAATTACAGGATCTGTCTGTGCTTCAGATCTATATTTCTATGGTCAGGAGTGCAACTGTGCAACACATTTTTTTTAAGATTCAAGTTGTGTGATGAAAACACTCTATTCATGCTTAGAAGTATTCATTAATTAATAATGATCTTTTTGTATAATTTATTACTTAATTATTGGCAGTTTTATTATTAAAATCCTTCCTTTTTCAATTTTATCAATTCAGATGTGTTTTTATCTTTTTGTGATTTTTTTTAATGATTCGAATGTTAAAAATAAACACACGTACTAAAAACTGTTATGAAATTCAAGTAATTCCTCCTCAACTTCACTGAAACAACATTAAAGGCCCCAATGCTTTTGGTCAGGAGTGCAACAAATATGTTAGAATTATAAATCATCCAATAAGAATGAAGATAAAGAAAAAATGATGAGTAGAATTTTTCTGGTAGGATACTGTGTTTTTCCTCTAAAGGAAAATATGCTATAAAATATATTTTATCTTCTAAATATACATTTAATCTTTTTTTTTTTTTTTTGGGGGGGGGGGGGGGATAATTCCAGATAAAATGTGAATTTTAAATACTTTCATCTGTTTTTATTATGAAGCATTGGACTATAAATATTGCACAATTTCATTACCACTTGATGTTGCCAACACTTTATGAATTTTTGTGTTCTATGGTTTCAATTCTAAATTTTACTGCAGTCAGGAGTGCAACAAAACTGCTTTATAATTACCAATGCTTTTTAATTATCTTCACTAAAAAATAAGTTGAAAAAAAATGTTTGATACTATTTGATGTTCAAAACACTATGTATATCAACAAATTACAGAAATTTTACAGTCAATTCAGGGAATAGTTTTCATCATTTCACATATATTTTTAAATACAATTTATATATATTACACTTTGAAAATAATCATGTTTTAAGGTCTTCAAAATATGAAAAACCTGCTGTAAACCATGAAAAATATCAAAAGGACAACTTGATTTATAAAGTAGGAATGGGTTATTGTGTGTTATAATTTTTTAAACAATATGTTAAATAAAATACATATATCAGATGTCAGGACTGCAACACAATAATGTAACAAAGGGTCACTTCAAAATCTAGTATTTTTTTGTAAGAGAACTCGTATATAAAAATTCTTTTTTGGCTTAGATTTAAAGAATTGACTTGAATGGACAGAAAAAGTGAATTTTGGGGAATTTTATTGCTTCATACTTTTTTCATATTAAACTTTTCAAACCAGAATTTAAAAAATAATGTAAAATAATAATCAAAAAGCCAATTTTTTGTCACATTATATACAAGAGAAGATCTCAATCAAGGTCTATAGATTTAATCATTTATACACCTTTTACCATTTTGAAGCATAAAAAACTATAACTTCTTGTGATTATGTATTTTAGAAAGTCTTTTAAGGTGTAATGATATTTTCTTTTTTCAAAAGAAATTTTACTAATAAAAATTCTGAAACTTTTTAATCCAATTGTCTATTCTATTGTCACTTCAGAATTTTAAACTAGAATGCAAATGCAATATGATGATATAAGTGAAAAATAATATGATATAAGTAGTTGAATTTTTCTAAAAAAAAATTTCAGTTTGGTGGTCATTTTTTTTAAATAACCCATATTACATCAACTGTACTTTACCAGGCACAATCTAGGAAATGTGAAATAAATTGTGTTCAAACTGCAGTGACTAATAAGTTACATAAGCTAATTTTCATGAGGCTTATATATGTAAGAAATTGCTTGAGTGAATCAAAATACTTTCAGGAAAATTGGAAATTTTTTACATTAATACATTGAATGATAAGTGAGAAATTCATTACAAATTCCAATCAAACCATAGATTTGTCTTCAGAGTTCAATTGTTTTGAAAATTAATTGTAAGAAATAATTTTCTGTGTCGTAATATTCTATGATCGCGGAGATGAGCTGAAAAAAGAATTGTTGGACTTGAAATTATATAATTTTGTCTTATTGGAGAAAAGAAAACAATCAACTTGAGAAATATTCTTAGGAGAGAAAATTAAAACCAAAAATCATACAACAAAAATTTGAGACAAAAGTATTTTAAATCTGAAATAAACAAAAATCTGAAACATGGGTGTTGATTTGGAGACTTGGAGGTCAAGAATTGGAACCCATTTAGGAATTTTATTGCATTTTTGAGCAAGAATTCTTTCAATAATTTGATGACAAAAAAGTGGATAACATTTGATGTCAAAAAGTATTTATTATTGTGTTCAGTACTGTTAATTTCATGTGATGATTTTGAGGAAAATCCAGGTCCCCCAGTAAATTTTCCACTTAGAGGAAACATACACCAAGGAGATAAAATATTCAGCCCAGACTCACGTGGAAGACAATGCATGTTATGTTGTTTGAGTTTTTTATTAAATGTAATGATAAGTCCTCTAAATACAAATATCTTGTGAAAGCACACTTATGCAGTTAAAAAAATATAACATGGACAAACAAAATGATGCTACTGGAACAATTGATAGCAAAATAGACTTCAAGTGATAGGGAAACGTTTTTAATGAGTGCACTGGTATTGTACAATACTGTGTGAAATGTATAAGCATAGTATTTTTGAGAACCTCAAGTCTTTATGTTTTTGACGCTACAGTGTTGTTGAGTTTGCTCCGTGGTTACAAATCGTGTTCATCTTAAAATTAGATAACATGAATTCTATTGAATCACATGGAATGAAACTTCACACTTAAACAAAATAAATATTTTTACATATGATAATTTGCTTATTTTAAATTTCTTGAAGATAGTATAATGAAAATTGGCATAGTCCACTAACTCTTTGAACAACCCTCGTATGATATACTTATTCAAAATTATTATATACTTATGAAAAATATTGATGTCTGATTGATTCTATTTTACATGGTCTAGTAGAGTTCCATCCCCCACCCTACCCCCCAAGATAATACAGATCTCTTATTTTGAATGTTATATACTCTTTTTAGGAAGAAATTGCCAGAACTATTTCTGTGAAAGGCAGGGACACAAAGGTAAAAGGTGTCACCATCATGCAGGGATGATACAGGGAAGTGCAAAGTCTCTCTGCGGCATGACCTGGCATTATCTGAAATTGGCATTGGACAAGTCAAAATATCTAATGTATATAGTTGTCCAAACCTTCAACAGCAAAAAATTTGTGTCAACCACCACTCACACTATAATTGAAGTAAGTGTGATATTTAATGTGTTGAGTTTAAACATAATATTTAAACTACAAGTCATAAAAATTCTTTAATAAAAAGACATAGCCCAGCTTTTTTGTTCCTTATGACATCCAATTTATCTTTTCTCTTGTTGCAATTTTTTTTTCAATTCATTTCAATAGAAATCATTGTTTTTATGGTATTTTACTGTAATTTCTTAGAAAGTAAAGGCACCTACATCAACAACTTTGATCAAAGACATCATAGCCTTCAACATTGAAGATGCTTCCTATCTATCTGTTGTTGTTGATGATGGAGAGCTATACCCAGCTTACAGTCCAGTGTAATGGCCAAATTCTTGCAGTGTGACATCAAGAAATTAGAATAAAACCTAACAAGCAAATTGCCCTTTCAAGCATCCATGAGACTTGAAAATGGTGAAGTTGTCAATTTACAGTAATTAAATTTTGGACTCATCTCATTAAATCCTATTAACTGTCTTTGTTTATATTCTTAGAACTCATTTTAGAATTCATGTAAAAAAAAAAAATAAGGTTTTCCAAAATGTAAATTTAAAAAAAATCTGTTTCTTAGGAGGAAAGGAAAAAAAAGACCTAAAAAGATTGTTTAGTTCATTATTTTGTGACATTTTTTAACAAAGCTGCAAGGACTTTTCACATTATCTTCTAGATTTTCAAATAGTTTTATGACTTAGACTTTGTACATTGAATTTGATACAAGTGATTCAGATTTGTGTTTAAATTGCTGTTTTCAAAACATCAGATCAAACTTTATATATTTGTTAGTCCTTTTTTCCACATCATTTTGTTCTATTTTCTGATGGACAAAGCTGTACAATTTTGCAATTGAAAAATGCAAAGTCAAATATAACAAAGTCCTTTTTTGATTTGTATTGCTTGTTTATTGTTTTTTTTCTTTGGTTTTATTTTTTATTTTGGGGGTTTATTATTATTATTGTGTTTGTTTTTAATTCTTTTTTCCAGGCTGGTTGTGTCCTTTTTTTATAGACTAGATTGCAAGTAACTAAAACTGAGATTGTGTACTGATTTCTTTTACTTTGCCATCCACTTTTTTTTAAACAGGGTGTGACACTAACGTTAGTCTCATACTAATACATTTTCATTTGGACTTATAAAATCTGTGGCCAATTAGTCCGAACTGACCAATAAAAATTTCTAGAAAACAAAATGAATAAATTACTGATGTCTTATACTGGAAAACCCCGCATGTATTTTTAACTTTCTAGCTCCTTGGTGGGTAGTTAGGTAAATCTGAGTCAATTCAGCGCTTAATTTTATGACTTCATATGAAGTTAAACATTTTAGCGATCATGATTTAGTATGAAGATTTCAGATATAATGTATAGAGAAAAAAGAACGAGATAGGGAATGCGATCGTATTTCCTGCATGATCACGAGATTGCAACAAATCTGTGGAATAAAACACTTCACGTAAATGCTTTCATTTGTTAAATTCAAAAAGTATAATATTTATTTTAAACGTAACAAAACACTGATTGATTTTCTTTTTTTTGACAGAATCACGAAATTGTGCGCAGACTAGCAAAAGTAAAGAAGCACTAGTCCAGCCGGACCAAAACCTAAAAATGTTAGTGTCGAACCCTGTAAAAAGAAGATGTGTCAATTAAATGTTTGAATGTTTCCACACTCAAATGTGCATTTTATTTCACTGTCAAAGTGTTTCAAAGTTTTATTAAGTACAGTATTGTTATTCTCTTCAATGGGAATTAAAAGCTTAAAAGGACTTTACAAAATATGCATAAGATGCTTTGTGAAATTTGTGCATAAAACAAGAGATGTTTTTTTCCGTACCTAGTCAGTATGAACAGTGTTGAATACTTTATGTTACAGTCTAGTCTTGATGTTTTTCTAGTCAAGTTCTTTAGCACATCATTTTCTGTTTTCTTTTTGACAGAAATGTTCAAGTTTGCTGCCGAAGTGCATCTTGAGTCATAGGGATATTGGAGTTTCTTTTTTTTTTTTTTAAATTAGATTATATTGCATGTAATTAGAAAGTAGTTTGATGTGCAGTGAATTGATTTGTACATGTATATATACATGCATGTTTTTCTAGTTTTTGTTATTATGTTGGTAGATAGAACACTTTTTGTATCTTACATCACAAAAATGCTTTTAATAATGCATGAACAAGAGGCTTTGTATGATTTGTTTGTGTTTTTTCTTAGTTTTTTTACTTTTAAATACATTTTTACATGTGTTTGTGCTGTATTCAGTAACAAGAATCACCCTATTCTATCCAGAATTTTCATCCCCTTTGATGTACCCTGTAGAACTGTCATTTCCTCATTGTTTGTAATTTGACTTTTAAACACACAAAATTCTATACAATTCACAAATGTCTTGTAATTTGACATTTTAAAGATAAAACATACTGTATTTATCACTAATATTTGTTCCAACTGTTTCCAGGCATTTTCAAATAGTCTCCATGTATGTCTCAAGTCTAAGTTTAGCTAATCTTTGTTAAATAAATTTTGTTTTTACAACAAAATTGTTTTCCAATTTATTTATCTTTGTTTAATTGCTTGTGTTCAAAACGATAAGAATTTTTAATTGTTTCAATATGGATATTTTAAAAGTCTTGGTTAGCTGGAAAAAAAATTCACCAGACAATGATGCATATTGTTTAAACCAACTACCAATATTCATAGTAATTGCCTTAATTGTAATATAATGGGGATCAAAGAGACTGCTATAATTTCAGACAGATTGGATGCAATATATAGGAAAATTATTTTTCTAAAGAATTATTCAGAGAACAACAATTATGACAATTCAAATTATAAATGATATGTATATAATATAATTGTTCTATTCAAATGATGTACCCGGTACTCAAAAATTCCTGTCAAGGTGTAAAAAGAATTAAAATTTTTCATTAGAATATACTCTAATTATCAAATACTCAAATTTAAAAACAATCTATGGAGTGGGGAAGTGTACATTCAAATGATATCCCCTTAAAAGACAATCAAGTCATATGAACTTCTCACAATCTTTAAAAAATAGTTCCCAGGAACATTTTGAATATCATTTTGCCAACAATAGAGTTTGACTTTGGTACCATGAACACTGATACCTCGAATACTATGAATATGTTAAAGTGATTTGGAAGTCCGAAAAATATTTTACCCTCTATTTATAGAGTTCTTGGGTATCTCAAAGTTTTTTGTCAGTCCCATTGAGTTTAATTAAGAGTGTTGACTATACGTCAATGGGATTGAACATAAGTATCACAGACTTGTGTAGTCCTCTCTCAAAAGACATTGAAAAGCAAATGAAGAGCAAGTCGACTCTCAGGCCCTTCAGGCCTTTGATTTGAAACAGGGAACACGTAAATTATTTTTGCATGGTTGACAGTAGAAAGTTTATGAACATATATCAGAGATGTGCATGGCACTTGAATTTTGATTTTTGATCATTTATGGTGAATATGCAATTTCTATGCAATATGTCCTACAATTTTCAGAGTATAAAGTTTTTATAATAGATGATGTTCACATTTACAAGAGTGATTTCTGTTCTTGGATCAATCTAAGTACACCCGACATAAGGTCCTGTTCTTCCTCTATAACATTAGCAACTTTACGGATAGTTTCTGATTAAAAAAAAACATATATATTTGTTCATTACATTTTCTTTCTTGCCTTACACTTTGCAAATAAAGGTATGGTATAAAATTTTCAAAAGATGTTTAAATATTTCAAATTTTTACTTGTAAGTGATAAAGGATATAGTGAGAAAAATATATGTTTCATGACAAGGAAAATAACTCCTGAAAATGAAAAATTTCTATTCATGATATATACCAGTCCTGTTCATACAAAGAAAAGACAGTTTGCTGTCATGTTGACCACTTTTCACATTTCTTCATTTCCACCTTTGGTTATTTTCACATTCTTGAATTTTCAGATATTTAGAGCTTGTGTGTTAATGAGGTTATTTGTGTCATACTAATGAGTACAAAAATGTATGTACTATGAGGATACTATTAAGAATTACTGGACTTTGTTCTTGCTGTTTTAAACCTTCAAAAACATCTAATTCCCTAAATAAATGCAATACATTAGTGATAACGAGACGGCCGGAATTCTCATCAAAAAATTGAGAAACCATCTTTCCTCAGAGACAGGCGATAATTGTCCACAACAAAAAACAGTTGATTTTCCATGCACGTACAGAAAGTTCAGCAATTATAAGTGCTTCACTACTGCGAGAATTAATTGTCAGTAACTGCCTGTGTTGTTTTGTAATAAATTACCCATCAATGTACTGGGCTTTGTTTGTAAAATTATTAATTGAACTTGATCTTATACCATGTCCAAATTATCTTTTGTTATTTTAAGATTGCTCAAATGCAAGGAATAAACCTGTTTTGATACTTCAATAATTATTAAAACAATACACCTTCATTTTAAACTGTTTGAGGACATTTTGATAGCCAGAGCAAACAATTATATATGGAATAAGCAGTATATGACTGCTTAACAATTTCACAGGCACCTGACGTGTGGAGAGTGTAAGGTCACACCCCCCCCCCCCCCCTTTTATTTCATAATAAGCTTTAAAAAATATCGACTGACAATTTTTTTAATGCTTTCTTAAATAAAAACTGACTGCATGTATGGGTCGATTTATGAATTCTATTGACGGGGAAATAATAAAATTTGGAGAATTAGGTTTCTAAATTTATTTCATAGAATCATGCTATCCACGCGTTACGTTGCATTAATTTTTATGTTACTTTTTAAATATTTAAGTAAAAGGGTTTTTGAATATGTACCAATGAAGTTTGAAAGAAAATATTATTTTCATAAAATGTTCCGAATATTCAACTATTTTCAAATAATGCAATCGAATAATCGACTAACTAAAGGAAAATAAGTATTTTGACATCCCTAGTTTTTACCCCAAAATTCTGCATAGGTAACTTACCTGAAAATTTCAAATCAGAGAATTAGGAAAATAATTACTGTAAATGCATGATATTTGGCATTTATGATATTTGGCAGAAATTGACTTTGACAAGTTAAGGAGATATGATTTATAAGAAATTGTTATTTTGCAGAAAAATGATGCCATTGAAAAAAGTGTGTGTACAGTTGATCATTAAGAAATAATGTATACATGTGCAGTATTTTGAGTTTGTAAATGTTTTTTTTTTTTCAGGCTGCTGAGAATTTGCTGATATCATTAGGGGCTCTGATTGTTGAACATTCACAGAAACCTTTGGTCCATAAGAGAAGGAAGAGCCCAGCAGAGCCAGTTAGCCAGATAACTCCCCTGGGGAGAGCCATGGCCTGCTTCCCTGTGTCTCCCCGCTATGCAAAGATGATGTTATTAGGACATCAGCAGGATCTTCTGCCTTATGTCATTGCCATAGTTGCAGCTCTTTCTGTTGATGAAGTGTTTGTGGAATTTCATAAGGCAGCAACTGATGATGTAATAGTTTTCTTTTTTTGGTTTAACCTGAAGACCCTTTGACATAATTTTACAATTTTTAACTTGTGTATTCAAATAATAACTTTCTTGAAAAATAGAAGGCCAAACTGAACAGCATTCATATGGAAGAAATATGGAGATAATGAACAGTATTTAAGCTCATAAGTCCTTTCAAACAATACAAATCAGGAGCAGAGCAAAAATGGACCTCTAAAACATCAGAGGTGGGATCAGGTGCAGTGGAGGAGTGAGCATCCCCTGCTGACTAGTCACACCTGTTGTGTGCTGTGCAGCTCTGTTAAGGCTGCATAAAGGGGGCGGGGCCTAATTTATACGGGAAAAGTTTACTGTGACATCACACAAATATAGCAATTCCTCACAATAACAGAAATGAAATAATTTGCGAATCTAAACTGCATAAGAGCAATGAACTTCATCAAAACTTACCACTGCATTCATTTTTGTGCTAGTTAAATTCCACACAGCAAGATATAAACAAGTCACTGATCGCAATGCAGTTGTCGACATGACGTCATCATGTAAAGTTTGACGCATTTTATGTGCAGTGAGAGGCGGATCAAGTTATTTTTTCACAGTGAAAAATGCATTTTATTATTAAACATAATATTACTTGCAAATTTTAGGTAGACCATTAATACAAATCTGAAACGTTTGTTTAGTACCATTATTTAAAAAATATTGAGAGAATGTATTGAATTAATTCTACCGTGTTTTTGTCTACAGGGTGTGCATGTTTCATGTCGAGGTGCCTCATTAAATCGTCTTTTCGCAAGGGCATACACTAAATAGATCGAGACCATTTTTTGAATACACATAACAGACATATTCCTTAACTTGAAAAGTGCTGCTGCTTTCCTGAAATCGATAGCATAACTTAATAAATACATGAAATATTTGGTAAAGGTCACACATATTTCGACATTAGCCAGATAGCCTGAAATTTAAACTAATTTAATGCGAATTCTATTTAAAGCAGCAGCACTTTCCATTAACAACAAGTTATGTAGAAACAATCTATTTTTTTTAATTTTTAATTTTAACTAGGGTATGCCCTTGCGATATTGAAATTTGTTTGTGACCTAAATACAGTACACATTACATGCATTTATCACGTGACTGTCAAATAACGTGACCAAACCAAATTCAGTACAAAGCTGGATATACAATGTTATTTCAAAGAATGTTAAAGTCATAAGATGATATAGTACCTTTACAAAAATAAATTCAGTTTAAAAAGGTATGTATTTATGCCGTTTATATTCTGTTGATGTCTTCGAAGTACGCCTTAAAAGTGCTGGGTACTTGTCATGATCAAGAAAATTCAAAAAATCTTTAGACAAGTCAGTGTGTAAATAACGGTCTAACAATGTCAGTCAGCATTTGACTTAATGATAGATTGTATTTGCTGACAAGGTCATTGTATCGACCACTGAAGTTGTGAAATGATGACTTTAAAATTAGACTGTTGATATTTTTGTTTAATCAACTTGTCTGACAATAGCTTGCCTCATTTTAGACATTTTTAGTTTGTAGAGCATGCTAAACAATCAAAAGTTGTGTGGATTCTGATTCAATTCAATTTAATTCATTTATTTGACAACACCATCATACATTGGCATATAGTCATGAATACAGCAAACAATAACATACATAAAATCAATAATTAAAATATGTTTACAAATAACAAAATGAAGATGGTCTTTTCAGTGGCATCTTATATGCCAGGCAAATAGGGCTAGATTAATGAAAAATCCTTCACTCAGTAATCAGAATTCAGTCTCCAAGTGAAAGTGCTTAATTTACTGCAAACATGTCACATATACTCCAAGGTCAGGATGAAAATCGCTATTGGGTTTCAAATAGTGCTAAATTACTTGCAATTTTCATAGGAAAACTTTTGAATTAAATAATGTCCCATTAGGACAATTAGATTTTTAGGTCACCCGAGTCACTCAGGTGACCTATTGCTATGATATCCCTTTTTGTCCATCATCCGTTGTGAGTTAACTTTTGAACATTTTCAACTTCTTCTCTACAACCACTAAACTAGTTTGAACCAATTTTTAGCATATAGACTCTTTGGGTGAAGGGGAACAAAAATTTTGAATTTCATGGTCCCTGCCCCCCTGGGGCCCCTGGGGTGGGGCTAAAACCACCAAAAATTGATGTAATCTTTAAAAATCTTTTTCTTTACTCCTGGACATCAAGCAATCAAACTGTTGGCATGATTGTAATAAGCATTGAGCCCTCTACCAAAATTTTGAAATTCATGGCCCCAGGGTCAGGGGTTCTGGTGCTAGGGTGGGGCTATATAGATCATATAGTGAAAGTGCATTATTTCTTTGAAAATTTTCTCCTGGGTATTATTTAAGCTAAGTGCATGGTTATGATAAGCAATGATGTCTTTTCCAAAATTGTGAAATTCATGGCCCCTGGGTCAGGAGTTCTGGTGTTAGGGCGGGGCTCTATTGATTATCTAGTGAAAATGCATTATTTCTTTGAAAATCTTCTTCTCTGCTCCTTGGTATTATTTAAACAAACTAAGTGCATGGTTATGATAAGCATTGATGCTTTTTCCAAAATTGTGAATTTCAAGGCCCGCCCCTGGGTCAGGGGTTCTGATGTTAGGGTGGGGCTCTATTGATTAAATAGCGAAAATGCATTAATTCTTTGAAAATCTCTGCTCCTGGGTATTATTTAAACAAGCTAATTCAGAGAATTTGTGTCCCCAGCTTAGGGAAAAAAGTTCAGGGTTGGGGGGTCACACTACCCCCTGTATTTGTAGAATTATTAAATGTATACATGTATATTGAAGCAAATTAAAAAAATGGCAATATGGATAAAAAGATTTGATTTCTTATTCTTTAATATGTGTATAGAAGATTCTTTTTAATATACAGAATAATTATCACACTTTATTAATGATTTTATGAGTTTGTACACTTCAGACATCACACCTTTTTATTTCACATGTTGAATAGTATCATTTAGTAAATCCAAAAAAAAAAAACGTTAAAAAAAGAAAAATAGAATTGATCAGGGATTGAACCCGGGCGTCTCGCTTGCTAAGCGAGCAACATACCCCTAGACCATGGAGGCACTTGATTATACAGCAAATTAAAGGCAAACACTAGGTCACACACAAAAGTCAGTAATGATAATGTCATAAGAATTATGCTTCTTTGACTATGTAACAAGAAGTTGATCTACTCATTTCCATAATATGACTCATATTGAGTTAAGTCTGATTAAATGCAAATATTAGGTCACATATAATGTTTATATTCACGTTCGATATTGTCAAAATTTTACACATTACATATTGTCTAATTTAGCCTTTACTAAACAGTTCTAATAGATGTAATTAGAATGTAAAGTCAGCCGACAACCTGTTTTATACGTAATAACTCTCCACATGCCCCTGTGCTAGAAATAGTGCCAAGCGACTTTTAAATATACAATAAATAAAAAAAACAGGGCGGGACACTTTGAGAGGGGCGAGAGATGCCATAGGGAGTTATGGTATAAAATTTCTTTGCAAAAGCTCAAAAGCTTTTTGAGGTATCACCCGGAAACGAAAGTGTTACACACAGATGGAATTTGTGTATTTACGACCTTGAACTTTGACCTTTTGACCTCAAAATTAATAGAGGTCTTCCTTAGGCCACAGAGAGTTGTTATGTAAAATTTCATTTGCAAAAGCTTAAAGAATTCATGAGATATCGTGCGGAAACGATAGTTTTAAAACAGACAGAATTTATGAATTTATGACCTTGACCTTTGACTTTTTGACCTCAAAAATTAATAGGGTTCTTCTTTAGGCCATAGGGAGTTGCTATGCAAAATTTCATTGCGAAAGCTCAAAGGGTTCTCAAGATATCGTGCAGAAACGAAAGTGTTACAGACAGACAGACGGACAGACAGACAGACCCAAATTGATATTCCCCACTTTCAGTGAAAGCAGGGAACAACAAACTAAGTGCATTTCAAAATTGTGAAATTCATGGCCGGGGGGGGGGGGGGGGGCTCTATTGACTGTATAGTGAAAAGTAATTTGTTTGAAAATGTTCTTTTCTGCTCCTGGTTATAAAGCAAAAAACTTAAGTGTATAGTCATGATGAACAAGAGTGCTTCTTCTAGGATTGTGAGTTTCATGGCCCCTAGGTCAGATGTTTCTGGTGTAAGGGTGGGGCTCTATTGATAATATAGTGAAAATGCATTAATTAGGGTCTTCCGTCTCCAACGGAAGACCCTTCTATTATTCTATTGTTTCTTTTTCACTTTTATTAGGGTCTTCAGCGAAAGACCCTTCTATTATTCTTTGGTTTCTTTTTTACCTTTATTAGGGTCTTCCGTCTTCAGCGGAAGACCCTTTTATTATTCTTATGTTTCTTTTTCAAGCTTCTTATTATTAGGGTCTTCCGTCTCCAACGGAAGACCCTTTTATTATTGTATTATTTCTTTTTCACTTTTATTATTATTATTATTATTCCACTTTTTCTTTACAATTTTTGTGCAGAAGATATCTCGCAAATGGTTCGATCAATTTTCATGAAATTTTCAGGGGTAATGCCTTTTGATCTGAAGATGATCCTTTTTTGTTCAAATGCTTAAAATTCACTTCCGGTCGGAAGTTATCGCCCTTTAATCGATTTTCAGATAACCATTTTGTCGGCACAAAAACTAAAAAACAGCAAAAGCTAGACCCCTGAAATTTTCAGCGATTATAGACGACATGTTGAAGTTTTGCACCTGGCTTTTCAAATTTTCCGGAAGTACCTAGTATGGAAGCTTGGTAGGGGTAGAAATTTAGGACATGAATCAAGAGTGAAATATCCTTAATTAGGGGCCATAAGGGGCCAGAATGCAAAATCTTTGACACTTTATATTTCAAAAGTGGGAAATATTTTAATAAGCAATATTGAACAAAAGATGTTCAAAATAATATTCTAAACAATATGCAACGTTTTAATTTTTTGTGAAACGTCCCCATTAAGGAGTTAAAGGACCGGTCCCTAATTACTTCCTTTGCAAATATCTCGGAAACAAAAAAGAATTTCAGAAAAGTTGTTGAACAAAAAAGTGTTCAAAATCAGGAGAGCTTTAAAGTGGTATAAAGAAAAAGGGGCTGGCCCCTCAATATAGGGGCCAATAGGGGCCGAAATTCTTTAATTAAAAACTCTTTAATGATCAATATTTTGTAACACATTACTGAAGCAAAAATGTTTATCTCAACAATTTACAACTATATGTTATGATATTTTTATCATATGTTACATAATTAGGGGCCATAAGGGGCCGGAATGCAGAATCTTTGATGCTTTATAACTCAAAAAGAGGGAAATATTTTGATAAGCAATACTGAACAAAAGATGTTCAAAATAATGTTCTAAACAATATGCAACCTTTCATTTTTTGCTAAACATCCCTATTAAGGAGTTGAAGGGCCGGCCCCTAAATACTTCTTTTGCAAATATCTCGGAAATGAAAAAAAAAATTTGAATAGTTGTTGTTTAACAAAAATTGTTCAAAATCATGAAAGCTTTAAAGTGGTATGAAGAAAAAGGGGTTATCCCCTCAAAATAGGGTCCGAGAGGGGCCAAAAGTCTTTAATCAATAACTCTTTAACGATCAATATTTTGTAATACATTACTGAATAATAAAGTTTATCTCAACAATTTACAACTGTATATTATGATATTTTTATCATATGTTACATAATTAGGGGCCGGAATGCAGAATCTTTGACGCTTTATAACTCAAAAAGAGGGAAATATTTTGATAAGCAATACTGAACAAAAGATGTTCAAAATAATGTTCTAAACAATATGCAACCTTTCATTTTTTGCTAAACATCCCTATTAAGGAGTTGAAGGGCCGGCCCCTAAATACCTCTTTAGCAAATATCTCGGAAATGAAAAAGAATTTCTGAATAGTTGTTGAGCAAAAAGTGTTCAAAATCGTAAGAGCTTTATAGTTGTATGAAGAAAACCGGAGGCTGGTCCCTCAAAATAGGGGCCGAAAGTATTTAATCAATAACTCTGAAATGATCAATATTTTTTAATATATTACTGAAGCGAAATAATTCAATTTCACACGATATAACTATATAACATGATGTTTACATCATATCTTATGCAATAAGGAGTCATAAGGGGCCAGATTGCATAACTTTTACCACAATATATCATGAACAGGAAGAATATTTTGATAAACAATATTGAACAAAAGACGTTCAAAATAATATTCTTCATAATATACAATTTTTCAATTTTTGCTAGTTATTATTCTTTTTTTCTGCACAAATTTTATGGAGATGATTTCTCGGAGATGGTTGATGGATTTGCTTCAGATTTTCAGGATTGTTGCTAGGTTATCTGAAGTTAATTCCGGCGGAACAGTTTTTGAAAATCACTTCCCGTCGAAAGTTATCGCCCTTTTATCAAAATTCAGAGGACCTCCTTGTCTGTGATGGAACTCAAAAACGGCTTAAGCTAGAGCGCTGAAATTTTCAGTGATGATAGAAGACATGAATGAATTTTCAAGACATTTTGTATCATATCTTTTAAACTATAATTATTTTGTGAGAACATACTGAACAGTAATTGTGCAGTATGACAAGATCTTTAACATGATATCAAGAATAAAGCACTGACTCATCATACTAGGGGCCGAGAGGGGCCAGAAGTTTTTAATCAGTAACTCTTTAACAATCAATATTTTGCAATGCATTACTGAAGCAAATATGTTTATCTCAACAATTTACAACCAGATATTAGATATACATGTATACATCATATATGACATAATTAGGGGCCATAAGGGGCCAGAATGCTAAACCTTTGACACTTCATATCTAAAGTGGGAAATATTTTAATAAGCAATATTAAACAAAAGATGTTCAAAATAATGTTCTGAACAATATGCAACCTTTCAATTTTTCCTAAACATCCCCATTAAGGAGTTGAAGGACCGGCCCCTAAATATTTATTTTGCAAATATCTCGGAAACGAAAAAGAATTTCTGAATAGTTGTACAAAAATTGTTCCAAATCATGAGAGCTTTAAAGTGGTATGAAGAAAAAGGGGCTGGCCCCTCAAAATAGGGGCTGAGAGGGGCTGAAAGTCTTTAATCAATAACTCTTTAACGATCAATATTTTGTAATGCATTACTGAAGCCAAAATGTCTATCTCAACAATTTACAATCATATATCATGCTATATACATCATATATTACATAATTAGGGGCCATAAGGGGCTAGAATGCTAAATCTTTGACACATTATATCTTGAAAGTGGGAAAGATTTTGAAAAGCAATATTGAACAAAAGATGTTTTAAAAAAATGTTCTGAACAAAATGCAACCTTTCAATTTTTCCTGAACATCCCCATTAAGGAGTTGAAGAGCTGGCCCCTAAATATTTATTTTGCAAATATCTTGGAAACGGAAAAGAATATCTGATTAGTTGTTGAACAAACATTGTTCCAAATCATGAGAGCTTTAAAGTGGTATGAAGAAAAATGGGTTGGCCCCTCAAAATAAGGGCCGAGAGGGACTGAAAGTCTTTAATCAATAACTCTTTAACGATCAATATTTTGTAATGCATTACTGAAGCCAAAATGTCTATCTCAACAATTTAAAACCATATATCATACTATAAACATCATATGTTACATAATTAGGGGCCATTAGGGTCTAGAATGCTAGATCTTTGACACTTTATATCTCGAAAGTGGTAATCAATATTGAACAAAAGATGTTCAAAAAAATGTTCTGAACAATATGCAACCTTTCAGTTTTTCCTAAACATCCCCATTAAGGAGTTGAAGGACCGGCCCCAAAATATTTCTTTTGCAAATATTTCGGAAACGAAAAAGAATTTCTGATTGTTGTTGAACAAAAATTGTTCCAAATCATGAGAGCTTTAAAGAAGTGTGAAGAAAAAGGAGCTGGCCCCTCAAAATAGGGGCTGGGAGGGGCTGAAAGTCTTTAATCAATAACTCTTTAACGATCAATATAATTTTGTAATGCATTACTAAAGCCAAAATGTCTATCTCAACAATTTACAACCATATATCATGCAATATACATCATATGTTACATAATTAGGGGCTATAAGGGGCCAGAATGCTAAATCTTTGACACTTTATATCTCGAAAGTGGGAAATATTTTGATAGCAATATTGAACAAAAGATATTCAAAATAATATTCTTAATAATATGCAATCTTTCAATTTTTGCTAGACTTCACCAATTAGAACTTAAAGGACCGCCCCTTAATATTTCTTTTGCATATATCAGGGAAACGAAAAAGAATTTCTGAATATTTTTTTAACAAAGAGTGTTCAAAATCATGAAAGCTTTAAGATGATATCAAGAAATTGGAGCTGACCACTCGTAAAAGGGGCCAAAATTAAGTCTTTAATCTATACCCCTTTAATGATCAATATATTGTTACACATTACTGAAGCAAAATTGTTCGTCTAAACAATTTATTTGTGTCATTATATTTGAATGAAAATCTCATTCAAATTCTTATCTTATCAAAAATCGGACGGAATTCCCACTCGTTGCATCTAGTTATGATTCTTTTTTCTTTTTACAAAATTTGTGCAGAAGATTTCTCGGAGATGGCTCGATCGATTTTATACAAATTTTCAGGGTAGATGCGTTGACATCTGAAGTTAATTCCATCAAGTCAGGTAAGAAATATTTACTTCTGGTTGAAAGTTATCTCACTTTTACTAAAATTTTGAGGACCTCCTTGTCTGCAATGGAACTCAAAAACGGCTTAAGCTAGAGAGCTGAAATTTTCAGTGATGATAGAGGACATGTTGCCATTATGCACCTGGGTTTAATATTTTCCGGAAGTGCCTAGTATGGAAGCTCAGTAGGGGTTGAAATTTTGGACACGAATCATGAATGAATTTTTGAGACATTTTGTATCATATCTTATAAAGTATAATTAATTTCTTAAAACATATTGAACAATATTTGTGCAGAATGAAATTAAAAGATCTTTAACATGATATCAGGAATAAAGCACTGACTCATTATATTAGGGGCCAAGAGGGGCCAAAAGTCTTTAATCGATAACTCTTAAACATTCAATATTTTTGTATACATTACTGAAGCAAAAATATTTATCTTAACAAACTACAACTATATATAATGATTTTTATGTCAAATGTCACATAAATAGGGGCCATAAGGGGCCAGAATGCTAAATCTTTGACGCTTTATATCTCGAAAAGGGGAAACATTTTGAAAAGCAATATTGAACAAAAGTTGTTAAGAATGATGTTCTCAACAATGTGCATCCTTTTAATTTTTCTAAACAGCCCCTATCAGGACTTAAAGGGATATCCCCTAAATATTTCAAGTCTACATATCTCGAAAATGAAAGGAAACTTCTGAATAGTTGTTGAACAAAAAGTCTTCAGAATTGCAAGACCTTTCATGTGATATCAAGAGAAAGGGGCTGACCCCTCAAATTAGGGCTCAGAGGGGCCAAAAGTCTTTTATCTATAACTTTTTAACAGTAATTTTCATCTTCACGATCTGCTACTATATATAATAGGGATGGCAATTTTTAACCGGTTACTCGGTTGGAACAATGGTAATCGGTTAGAAAATCTGTAATTGGTTAGTCAGAAAAAAAATAAAAATACGTGTAAATTTTCTTTAAACTCGATTTACAATGTTAAAAAACCCTCTAAATATTGATAAGTAATGACGTTTTCACATTTAATTTGGAGGTAAATAATTAAAACTCTCAGGATTGAAATCGTTGGGGTAATTGATAACTCTAGAACTGTGAAGTGTTAATTGTTGTTTAAACACCATGTCGTTACCCAGACTGTCCTAAATTTCTCTAATGATATTAATTAAATCTTTGTTGAGTTCTGTTAAATGATTTAAATCATTGCAATGTGTATCTTGCCTCGTCTATCATTCATAGTTATCTGTCAAATTATATTTTTAAACAAACATTATAAATTAAGGTACTAGTATTCAATGTATAACAACCATATTTTGTACCGCATAAATGAATGGTTTGATATTTTTAATGATGGTAGCATTTTGAAGTTGTTATCAAATAAAAATACTCCACTGACTAGAGGAATTTACAAAATTTCAATTATTGTCCAAATAATTGCACCTTAAATTTTACACTAAAGTCTATGGGTAGCACATTTGTTATTAAGATATTGTAAAAAGTAATTTGAATTTCATACAAATTTTTTGGTTAAAATATGCATAAATTATCTCTTTATTAAATTGTGAAATAAATGAATTATTTGCCACAGATATTTTGACAGAATTAAAATTTTCTTCTTTTCATCAAGGGTAGATAACTTTTCAAAGACTTTTGAAGTATAAAATGACTGGCTTCTTACATGTTATCAGACATTTGAATTTGGTTCATTTCACTTTCATCGTTATCTAGCCATGAATTTTTAACAATTTTGAAATGATTTAAAATTGTGCAAGATCCCTTCATTATACACTGAATACCTTAAGTGACAGTTCAGACTCAGTTTCTGTTTATGGTGACAATGCACAATGACCTTATGTTGTAACATTATCAATATCTTTAATATCTAGATGTTTCATGCTTTCCTTATTTTTTCCTTATTATTTTTTTTTCCTTTCGAAATTGAAATAAAATATCATATAAAGCGTACTAATACAGCTGTAAAAAAAAATACGCCCGCGTGTCGCAGTGGTTAGAACGTCTGCTCTAGAGTCACGGGGTAAGGAGTTGATCCTTACATCGCAGGTTCGAATCCCACTGTGGGACGTGGAGACCGGTGCTTCAGATGAGACCGTATAAACCGAGGTCCCGTGTCGCAGTAGGTGCTGGCACGAAAAAGATCCCTCACTGCTCAATGGCCGTAAGTGCCAAGTATAGGACAAAATTTGCAGCTCTCCACCGGCAAGTGGTGGCGTCTCCATATGAGTGAAAAATTCTCGAGTGGGACGTTATACAACATACAAACAAACAAACGTATTTTTCAGTTTTCTTGTGTATATACCTGGAGTTTACTTGAAAAATAAAGTATCAGGAAAATGTTATTTTTGATACGATTAACTGATTAATCGGTCGGAACGTCTTGCGGTTAACCGATTAGCAATTCTGTATTCGATTGCCATCCCTAATATATATTTTAGAATTTTCATCAAATATTACATTTTTAGGTGCCATTAGAGGGGCCAAAAACCTTTTATTTATAACTCTTTAATGATAAAAATTTTGTTAAACATAACTGAAGCAAATTGTACGTTTTGAACATTTTATATATTTATCAACAAAAATCTCAGTTAAATTCGTATCTCACCTTATCAAAAATCAGATGGAAGACCCACTTGTTCTCGCAATGAGATCGCATCTAGTTAAAGTCTTCCGTCTCCAATGGAAGATCTTATTGTTTTCGTACGGTTCTTTTTCCCTATTATTATTAAGGTCTTCCGTCTTCAGTGGAAGACCTTCTTGTTTTTCTTAGGTTTCTTTTTCACTTTTATTAAGGTCTTCCGTCTTCAGTGGAAGACCTTTTTGTTATTCTTAGGTTTCTTTTTCACTTTTATTATTATTGTTTTTTTTCCTTACCGATTTTGTGCACGCGATTTCTCGAAAACAGCTTGATGGATTTCCTTAAAACTTTCAGGACTTATGTAACATCAGTTGAACCTTATGCGTTTTTTTCTCTTTTGATGACGTCACTTCCGGTCTGGTGCTATTGCCGATTTAATGATTTTCGAAGGGTCGAGTTGTCCCCCGATTTTCTCATATGCTGCTTTAGTTAGAAACATGAAACTTTCAGGTATGGTAAACCTATCTCTGTAGATATGCATAACGCATTTCATTTTTACCGGAAGTGCCGCACGTCAGCGCTCGCTATGGCCCGAAGAAAGTCCTATTGGGAATTTTAAATTTTTTAACACTTTTTCTATAATATCTTTTTACCTATAAATATTTTGTTAAAACATATAGAACAAAAGTTGTGTAGAATGTAATGATCTTTCAAAGAATTCCAACAATAAGGGCCTGGCCCCTAACATTAGGGAGCTAGAGGGGCCAAAAGTGTTTTCCTGATATATCAGAAAGTATTGAGAATTTGTATAACTTAATAGAAGAAAAGTTGTTCAAAATGACAAGTAGCAGCTAAGGTGACCATTAAAAGTCATCAAAATGACATCACTTCCGGTCACACCGAGAGTAATGGTAAATGGCTCATTTTTGCACATATAACCATAGAAGTCTCTCGATCTCAATCTCATCTCCTTGAGATTTAGACGGAAGACTTGTTTGTTGCTTTGCAAAAAGTTTGTCTAGTTATTATTAGGGTCTTTCATCTCCAACGGAAGACCTTATTGTTTTCATTTGGTTTCTTTTTCCCTATTAAGGTCTTCCACCTCAACGGAAGACCTTCTTATTATTCTGTTGTTTCTTTTCAACTTTTTTTATTATTATTCTTACTGATTTTGTGCATGCGATTTCTCAGCAATGATGGCAATTTACAAGAACTTAAGGCATTTTTTTTTATTTTGATGATGTCACTTCCGGTCGTGAGTTATTCCCGATTTCCTTTATTTATATTGAATTTTTGTCCGGATCTTTCCTCTAAAATGGTTAAGGATAGAGTCATGAAACTTTCTGGGATAACAGAAAATGATCTGTAGATTTGTCTCCGGTGTTTTGTTTTTTCTGGCGTCACTTCTGTTGTCCACCGGAAGTAGTTTTAAAAGATGCAAATTTTAATTTTTTTCATTTTTAAATGCTTATAACATTGACATATATTGTGTTTCAAGTCATTTCCTTTCCACCGGAAGTTGTACTCCTAAACCGGAAGTTGTCCAAAAAATGAGTATTTTTCATCCAAACTTTTAAGGAAGATTTGTACACACTCACTGTGGAGTTTTAAGTCGTTTTGAGCACTTCTTGTCATACCGGAAGTGAATTTAAAAGAACCGGAAATGGGTTGAAATTAAAAGATATCACTGTTTCATGTGTTTCTAAACATATTTTGAATAATTCAATCGCCTATTTAATTCAAATATACTTGTTCTTGCTTCTTTTTTTTTGGAGTAAATCTATCACAGTCAACGGTTCATACTTCATGTAAGAAGTCACGAAAATCAAAAGAAATGGGTTGGTGTTTGGTGTTTGCTCAAGATAGAGCTTCTGGTAAAGTCAGCAGCATTGAGAGGCATTTGTCTAAGACAGAGCTTCTGGTAAAGTCAGCAGCATTGAGCAGCATTTGTCCAACACAGAGCTTCTGGTGAAGTCAGCAGCATTGAGCTGCATTTGTCCAACACAGTGCCTCTGGTAAAGACAGCGGCATTTATTGGCATTTGTCCAACACAGAGCTTCTGGTAATTTCAGCGGCATTGAGCGGCCAACATGGTACTTCTGCTAAAGTAGTTGCAAAGTTTAAATAACTTATATGAAAAGTTGTCATGAACTTTTCTCAAAAAAATGCTTTTATTCACTTTTGTACAATGAAAATTCTTTTGCCTTAAAAAGATTCACAGAAGGCCTGAAAAATTAATGTGTGCAACTGCATAAATAATGTTTTGTTTAGACCAAGGATAGAAGAATCTGAAAAACAATTAATTCTTTTTCTACTGATAGAATTAACTTATAATTGACAGAGGGTTTATCATTCTATCTATGAAAGGTACTGTAAAGATATTTGTTTTTCTTTAATGGCAAGGATTTGATCATTAATTAGCATTTATGTTTCCCCCCCCCCCCTTTCTTTGATAATATTTTCATTAGTATCTAGATAATACAATAATATTAGACTAAACTGACTTCGCAGCTAGGTTAAGGACTCCCATATCTACGTCAGCCTATGCAGAGGTTCGGGAAAGCTATTATGACGTCACGTTAAAATAATTCATATGAATCTTGATGAATAAATATTATATGCTCTTTATAAAACACACTAAAATAATTCTGTTTCTCATAAAAATTATAAAGATAAATGGATGTGCAACTTATCTTGCCAAAATAGCACTGTGAGTATGTAGAATGAAAGCCAGCTTGATCTCGCTGTACTTACTGATATGACGTCATTTCTTAGTTTGACACGCAGTTTCTCTGTACTTAGGCGTGGATCAAGCTTTTATCATAGTTTGAAAAAATAAAAATAAATACGAAACAAGCTGATGTGGATCAAAATAAAGACATATTCTAAAATATATTAATCCATATTTTATTGCCAAAACTAATTGATAATGTGTAGACTTTTTATATAGCCGTAGGGAGCACATTTCTACAGTAACGTGCTAGAATGAGGGGTCCAGCCCCTCGAAAATATCAAAAGTTCAACGATATCCTCTTCACTATAAACTCTGAATTTTTGAATACGTGTAGCTATTATTCCTACTATTCTGAAAAGTGCTGGGAGCTGGTTGTACATTGCGTATATGTTCCGTAATGTAACATTATTCCAGTGCGTATTACATCTTTGTCTGGAGTTTATAGAAAGACGGCATAATTTTACACAATTCCCGAGCATGAGGAAGTTGCTCCCAGCACTTTTCATGTTAAGGAATTTGTCTCAAACAAAACAGAATAAATTTATAGCGGAAAGATACCCGTATATCGTTGAACTTTTACGATCTTTGTAGTGGTACATGTATGTTCTAATTTTAAACCTGTCACGTGACAAACAGCTGATGTAAGCGATGTCGCTTTGGCTGAACTCAGCCGAGACCCGATATAAACAAGTGCAAACACCATAGTTCACATTCATCAAAACTAATGCTGTTAAGAAAAAAATTAAAATTGTATTCATTTTCTCTGAATATACTAAGGCGAATATTTCATGGGCGTCCTTAACCTAGCTGCGTTCACTAAATAGCATAATTCTGGCCTGTTATTAGTCAAGAAGCATGCTAATTAAGCATTAAAGTAATGGCAGTCAGATACATACTTATCACCAATGTGTGATTCTGTCCCAAAATGTTAGCAAGTGTTTAAAACCCAAAGATGATTAGGCACATACTGTTAATCATCTGGCTTCAATATTCTAATTTTGTAAGAAATGTAATCATTGATATTGCTTGATTATGACTATTAACTTAAGGGCATCCCATACATAAGTAGCAAAAATATATCTTTGATCTTTAATTTTAAAATTAAGGAAAATATGTAAAGAGTCCATAAATTGAGGTACATTAGAAAAAGCTTTACCATGAGATTTGTTTCAAAATTATCACAAAATAGATGTCTAATTAGAGTCTAAGGACTAATTAATGTCCCCCATTCAACACAAGTTAAACCACAAGAAAGAATGCCCCTTCCATATAAGGTCACTACATGAAGAATACCACTCAGTTTGTATTAAGTCACTTCATAAACAATGCAGCTTATTCCGTATAAGGTCATTACATGAAGAAAGCTGCTTATTCCGTATAAAATCACTTCATGAAGAATGCCACTTATTCCGTAAAAGGTCACTACATGAAGAATGCTGCTTATTCTGTATAAGGTCATTACATGAAAAATGCTGCTTATTCCGTATAAGGTCACGACAGGAAGAATTCTGCTTATTTTGTATAAGGTCACTACATGAAGAATGCTGCTTATTCTGTATAAGGTCACTACATGGAGAATGCTGCTAATTCTGTATAAGGTCACTACATGAAGAATGCTGCCTATTCCATATAGGGTCACTATAAGAAGAATGCTGCTTATTCCAAATAAGGTCACTACTTGAAGAATGCCGCTCATTATGTATAAGTCAATACGTGAAGAATGCTGCTTATTCCGCTTAAGGTCACTACATGAAGAATGCAGCTCATTCCATATAAGGTCACTACATGAAGAATGCCGCTTATTCCGTTAAAGGTCACTACATGAAGAATGCCACTTATTCCGTAAAAGGTCACTACATGAAGAATGCCGCTTATTCCGTTAAAGGTCACTACATGAAGAATGCCACTTATGTGTTGGACAAATGCCGCTCAATGCCGCTGACTTTATCAAAAGCACTGTGTTGGACAAATACCATGTTTTGACTCTTAGAAAAGTTTTTTAAAACATCTTACCCAAGATATTTCTTAGTACTCGTAGTATTCTAAAAACTAAAAGTAATCTTTCGTGACTTCTTACATGAAGGAATAGCCCAGTCAACATCGTAAATCGGACGGAAGACCTACTCGTTGCTTTGCAACGAGCTTTGCTCTAGTTATTATTCTTTTTTTTTTCCTTACTGATTTTGTGCACACAAGTTCTCAGAAAAGGCTCAGTCGATTTTCACCAAACTTTCAGATCTGATAGATATTTATCTGAACCTTGTCGGAAATTTTTGTCATCGATGTCGTCACTTCCGGTCGTGAGATATGGACGATTTTCTGATTTTCAGAGGGTCGGCTTGTCCTGGAAACTCCTCCGAAATGACTTAAGATATTGAGTCAAGATTTTCAGTGAAGGTAGGGGAAGGTTTGTAAATTTGCAGGCAGGTGTCCAAATCTCTCCTAGCACAAAAGGCGCCGAAGCTCGATAGGGCTCAAAAAATGTCTCAGAAACATCTCACAAAATTTTACACCTTTTCTTTCATATTTTCATACATGTTAAGAATTTGTTAAAACATATAGAAGAAAAGTTGTGCATAATGATCTGACCTTTCATTTGATATCAAGAAAAGGGGCTTACTCCTCAAATTAGGGGCTGAGAGGGGCCAAAAGTCTTTCATCTTTAACTCTTTAAAAATCAATAATTTGTAATACTTTACTGAAGCAAAGATGTATATCTTAATGATTTACAACAATATATGATAAGATTCTGATCATATGTTATGTAATAAGAGGTCACAAGGGGCCAGAATGCTAAATCTTTGACACTTTATATCTCGAAAAGGGGGAATATTTTGATATGCAATACTGAACAAAAGATGGTCAGAATAATGTTCTAAACAAGATGCACCCTTTCAATTTTTGTCAAACGGCCCCATAAAGGACTTGGAGGGGTGGCCCATTAATATTTCCATTCAGCATATCTCCACAACGAAAGGAAATCTCTGAAAATTTCTTGAACAAAACGTTTTCAAAATCACAAGTCCTTTCAATTGATATCAAGAAAAATGGGCTGACCCTTCAAATTAGGGGCTGAGAGGGGCCAAAAATCTTTTATCTATAATTCTTTAACAATCAATAATTTGTAATACATTACTGAAGCAAAGATGTTTATCTTAATGATTTACAACAATATATGATGAGATTTTGATCATATATTACGTAATAAGGGGTCACAAGGGGCCAGAATGCTAAATCTTTGACGCTTTGTATCTCGAAAAGGGGGAATATTTTGATAAGCAATACTGAACAAAAGATGGTCATAATAAAGTTCTAAACAAGATGCACCCTTTCAATTTTTGTCAAACGGCCCCATTAAGGACTTGGAGGGGTGGCCCCTAAATATTTCCATTCAGCATATCTCCACAACGAAAAGAAATGTCTGAATAGTTGTTGAACAAAGTGTTCAAAATCACAAGACCTTTCAATTGATATCAAGAAAAAGGGGCTGACCCTTCAAATTAGGGGCTGAGAGGGGCCAAAAGTCTTTCATCTATAACTCTTTAACGATCAATAATTTGTAATACATTACTGAAGCAAAGATGTTTATCTTAATGATTTACAACAATATGTGATAAGATTCTGATCATATGTTATGTAATAAGGGGTCACAAGGGGCCAGAATGCTAAATCTTTGATGCTTTATATCTTGAAAAGGGGGAATAGTTTGATATGCAATACTGAACAAAAGATGATCAGAATAATGTTCTAAACAATATGCACCCTTTCAGTTTTTGTCAAACGGCCCCATTAAGGACTTGGAGGGGTGGCTCCTAAATATTTCCATTCAGCATATCTCCACAACGAAAGGAAATCTCTGAAAATTTCTTGAACAAAATGTTTTCAAAATCACAAGACCTTTCAATTGATATCAAGAAAAAGGGGCTGACCCCTCAAACTAGGGGCTCAGAGGGGCCAAAAGAATGTCATCTATGGCTCTTAGATAATGTTTTATGAATCAAAAGAATGATATCTAATTAGGGAAGTCTATATATTATTATCTTTTAACAAAGATCATAGTCAAAATCATATCTCATCTTATCGAAAAATTGGACGCAAGACCTACTCGTTGCTCGCAACGAGATCTAATCTAGTTATTAAGGACTTCCGACTCAACGGAAGACCTTCTTATTATTCTGTTGTTTCTTTTCAACTTTTTTTAGGGTCTTCCGTCTTCTGCAGAAGACCCTTCTATTATTCTATTGTTTCTTTTTCACTTTTATTATTATTCTTTTTTTCTTTACAATTTTTGTGCAGACAATTTCTCGGGGATGGCTCGATCGATTTACTTGAAATTTTCAGGGACGATGTATCTTTATCTGAAGCTTATATACGTTTTTCTCACTTTTTTGAAAATCACTTCTGGTCGGGAGTTATCTCCCTTCTAACAAAATTCAGAGGACCTCCTTGTCTGCAATGGAACTCAAAAACGGCTTAAGCTATAGCACTGAAATTTTCAGTGATGATAGAGGACATGCTGCCATTTTGCACCTGGGTTTGGATATTTTCCGGAAGTGCTTCGTAAGGAAGCTCGGTAGGGGTCAAAATTTAGGACACGAATCATGAGTGAATTTTTGGGACATTTTGTATCATATCTTTTAAAGTATAATTATTTTGTTAAAACATACTGAACAATATTTGTGCAGAATGACAAGATCTTCAATATATATAATTTTAGGGGCCGAGAGGGGCCGAAAATATTAAATCAATAACTTTTTAACGATCAATATTTTGGTATATATTATTGAAGCAAAAATGTTTGTCTTAACAATTTACAACTGTATATTATAATATTTATGTCGTATGTTACATAATAAGGGGCCAGAATGCCAAATCTTTGGCACTCTATATCTCGAAAGTTTTAAATATTTTGATAGGCAATATTGAATAAAATATGTTCAGAATAATGTTTTAAACAATATGTAACCTTTCGGTTTTTGCTAAATGTCCCCATTAAGGAGTTGAAGGGCCGGCCCCTAAATATATCTTTTGCAAATATCTCAGAAACGAAAAAGAATTTCTGAATAGTTGTTGAACAAAAAGTCTTTAAAATCATAAGAACTTTAATGTGTTAGGAAGAAAAAGGGGCTGGCCCCTCAAAATAGGGGCTGAGAGGGGCCAAAATTCTTTAATCAATAACACTTTAACGATCAATATTTTGTAATTCATTACTGAAGCAAAAACGTTTATCTCAACTATTTCAACTATATATTATATTATGATATTCACATCACATGTTACATAATTAAGGGCCATAAGGAGCAAAAAGGCCAAATCTTTGTCACTCTATAGTCTTTAATCGATAACTCTTAAACAATCAATATTTTGGTATACATTACTGAAGCAGAAATGTTTATCTTAACAAACTACAACTATATGATATGATTTTTACGTCATATGTTACATACATCAGGGCCACAAGGGGCCAGAATGCTAAATCTTTGACACTTTATATCTCGAAAGTGGGATATATTTTGATAAGTAATATTGAACAAAAGATGTTCAAAATAATGTTCTAAACAATACGCAACCTTTCAATTTTTGCTTAACATCCTCATTAAGGAGTTGAAGGGTTTGCCCCTAAATATTTCTTTCGCAAGTATCTCGGAAACGAAAAAGAATATCTGAATAGTTGTTGAACAAAAATTGTTCAAAAGCATGACATCTTTAAAGTGGTATGAAGAAAAAGGGGATGGCCCCTCGAAATAAGCACCGAAAGGGGCCGAAAGTCTTTAATCCATTACTCTTTAACAATCAATATTTTGTAATTCATTACTAAAGCAAAAATGTTTATCTTAACAATTTTCAACTATACATTATGATATACACATTATATGTTACATAATAAGGGGCCAGAATGTAAAATGATTGACGCTTTATATCTCAAAAATGGGAAATATTTTGATAAACAATATTGAACAAAAGATATTCAAAATAATGTTCTAAACAATATGCAATCTTTTATTTTTTGCTAAATGTCCCCATTAAGGAGTTGAAGGGACAGCCCCTAAATATTTCTTATGCAAATATCTTGGAAACAAACAAAAAAAATTCTGAATAGTTGTTGACAAAAATTGTTCAAAAGCATGACATCTTTAAAGTGGTATGAAGAAAAAGGGGCTGGCCCCTCAAAATAGGCACCAAAAGGGGCCGAAAGTCTTTAATCCATAACTCTTTAATGATCAATATTTTGTAATTCATTACTGAAGCAAAAATGTTTATCTTAACAATTTTCAACTATATATTGTGATATTCACATTACATGTTACATAATTAGGGGCCGTAAGGGGCCAGAATGCAAAATCTTTGACGCTTTATATCTCAAAAATGGGAATTATTTTGATAAGCAATACTGAACAAAAGATGTTTAAAATAATGTTCTAAACAATATGCAACTTTTCGCTTTTTGCTAAACGTCCTCATTAAGGAGTTGAAGGTCAAACCCCTAAATATATCTTTCGCATATACCTCCGAAACGAAAAAGAATTTTTGAATAGTTGTTGAACAAAAAATATTTAAAATCATGAGAGCTTTAAGTTGATATCAAGGAAAAGGGTCTGATCTCTTAAAAAGTGGCTGAGAGGGGCCGAAAGTATTTAATCAATAACTCTTGAATGATCAATATTTTGTAATATATTACTGAAGCAAAATAGTTCATCTTCACACTCTTTAACAATATAACATGATGTTTACATCATATCGTATACTGTATGGGGTCATAAAGGGTCAGATTGCATTATCTTTGGCGCAATATATCTTGAAAAGGAAGTATATTTTGATAAACCTTATTGAACAAAAGACGTTCAAAATAATATTCTTAATAATAATCAATCTTTCAATTTTTTCCTAGATATCCCCATTTAGGACTTGAAGGACCGGCCCTTAATTTATCTTTTGCATATATCTTGGAAACAAACACCAATTTCTGAATAGTTGTTGTAGAAAAAGTGTTGAAAATCATGAAAGCTTTAAGATGATATGAAAAAAGAGGCTGACCACTCATATAAAGGGCCAAGACCGGCGGAAAGTCTTTAATCTTTAACTTTTTAATGATCAGTATTCTGTTACAAATTACTGAAGCAAAATTGTTCGTCTTAACAATTTATTTATATCAGTATTTTAAAGCGAAAATCTCCGTTAAATTCTTATCTCATCTTATCGAAAATCGGACGGGAGACCCACTCGTTGCTCGCAACGAGATCGCATCTAGTTATTATTAGGGTCTTCTGTCTTCAGCGGAAGACCCTTCTATTATTCTATTGTTTCTTTTTCACTTTTATTATTAGGGTCTTGCGTCTCCAACGGAAGACCCTTCTATTATTCTATTGTTTCTTTTTCACTTTTATTAGGGTCTTCCGTCTTCAGCGGAAGACCCTTCTATTATTCTTATGTTTCTTTTTCACTTTTATTATTATTCTTCTTTTTTTTCTCCTTACCGATTTTGTGCAGAAGATTTCTCGGAGATGAATTGATCGATTTACTTCAAATTTTCAGGGTTTATGTCTTATCATCTGAAGTTTGTACCGGCAATTCAAAATTTGAAAAATCACTTCCGGTCGGGAGTTATCTCCCTTCTAACAAAATTCAGAGGACCTCCTTGTCTGCAATGGAACTCAAAAACGGCTTAAGCTATAGCACTGAAATTTTCAGTGATGATAGAGGACATGCTGCCATTTTGCACCTGGGTTTGGATATTTTCCGGAAGTGCTTCGTAAGGAAGCTCGGTAGGGGTCAAAATTTAGGACACGAATCATGAGTGAATTTTTGGGACATTTTGTATCATATCTTTTAAAGTATAATTATTTTGTTAAAACATACTGAACAATATTTGTGCAGAATGACAAGATCTTTTATATGATATCAAGAAAAAAGTCTGACTCATCATATGTTGGGCCGAAAGGGGCCAAAAGTCTTTAATCGATAACTCTTAAACAGGCAATATTTTTGTATACATTATTGAAGCAAAAATGTTCATCTTCACAATCTGCAACTGTATATTTTAAAATTTTTATCAAAAATTATGTAATTAGGGGCCATAAGGGGCCAGAATGCTTAATCTTTGACGATTTATATCTTGAAAAGGGGAAACATTTTGAAAAGCAATATTGAACAAAAGTTGTTTAGAATAATGTTCTCATCAATGTGCATCCTTTTTATTTTTCCTAAATAGCCCTTATTAGGACTTAAAGGGACGGCCCCTAAATATTTCAAGTCTATATATCTTGAAAACGAAACGAAACTTCTAAATAGTTGTTGAACAAAAAGTCTTCAGAATTGCAAAACCTTTCATGTGATATCAAGAAAAAGGGGCTGACCCCTCAAATTAGGGGCTCAGAAGGGCCAAAAGTTTTTAATTCATAACTCTTTAAAGGTAAATATTTTAATATCAATTATTGAAGCAAAAATGTTCATCTTTACGATCTGCAACTATATATTTTAAAAATTTTATGACATAGTACATAATTAGGGGCCATAAGGGGCCGGAATGCTAAATCTTTGATGTTTTATATCTCGAAAAGGGGAAACATCTTGAAAAGCAATATTGAACAAAAGTCGTTTAGAATGTTGTTCCTAACAATGTGCATCCTTTCATTTTTTCCTACATAGCCCCTATAAGGACTTAAAGGGACGGCCCCTAAATATTTCAAGTCTATATATCTTGAAAACGAAACGAAACTTCTAAATAGTTGTTGAACAAACAGTCTTCAGAATTACAAGACCTATCATGTGATATCAAGAAAAAGGGGCTGACCCCTCAAATTAGGGGCTCAGAATGACCAAAAGTTTTTAATTCATAAATATTTAACGTTAAATATTTTAATATCAATTATTGAAGCAAAAATGTTCATCTTCACAATCTGCAACTATGTGTTTTAAATTTTTTATCAAATAGTTCATGATTAGGGGCCATAAGGGGCAGAATGCTAAATCTTTGATGCTTTATATCTCGAAAAGGGGAAACATTTTGAAAAGCAATATTAAAAAAAAGGGGCTTAGAATGTTGTTCCTAACAATGTGCAACCATTCAATTTTTCCTTAAGAGCCCCTATAAGAACTTAAAGGGACGGCCCCTAAATATTTCAAGTCTACATATCTCGAAAATGAAAAAAAACTTCTGAATAGTTGTTGAACAAAAAGTCTTCAGAGTAACAAGACCTGTCATGTGATATCAAGAAAAAGGGGCTGACCCCTCAAATTAGGGACTCAGTGGGGCCAAAATTCTTCCACCTGTAACTCTTTAACAAAAATGTTCTTTTTCACGATCTGCAACTATATATATCTTAATTTTTTTTTTTTTTTTATCAAATATTACAATATTAGGGGGCCATAAGAGGGACTGAAAACCTTTATTTATAACTTTTTAATGATCAAAATTTTGTGAAACATAGCTGAAGAAATTGTACAAAATTGTATGTTTTGACTATCTATATATTTATGAACGAAAATCTCATTTAAATTCATATCTCATCTAATCAAAAATCGGACGGAAGACCCACTCGTTGCTCGCAATGAGATCGCATCTAGTTATTATTATTATTATTCTTTTTTTTTCTTTACAATTTTTGTGCAGAAGATTTCTCGGAGTTGGCTCGATCGATTTACTTGAAAATTTCAGGGAAGATGTATCTTTGTCTGAACCTTAAACGTTTTTCTCATTTTTTTGAAATTCACTTCCGGTCGGAAGTTATCGCCCTTTAATCAAAATTCAGAGGACCTCCTTGTCTGCAATGGAACTAAAAACGATTAAAGCTAGAGTGCTGAAATTTTCAGCGATGATAGAGGACATGTTGCCATTGATCACCTGGGTTTTCAAATCTTCCGGAAGTGCCTAGTATGGAAGCTCGGTAGGGGTCAAAATTTAGGAAGCGAATCATGAGTGAATTTTAGAGACATTTCTTATGATAACTTTTTAACTATGAGTATTTTGTTAAAACATATTGAACAGAAATTGTGTAGAATTACAAGATCTTTTATCTGATGTCAAAGAAAAAGGGCTGACTCATCACAGTAGGGGCTGAAAAGGGCCGAAAGTCTTTAATCAATAACTCTTTAACGATCAATATTTTGTAATGCATTACTGAAGCAAAAATGTTTATCTCAACTATTTACAACTATATATTATGATATTCACATCATATGTTACATAATTAGGGGCCATAAGGGGCCAGAATGCTAAATCTTTGACGCTTTATATCTCAAAAGTGGGAAATATTTTGATAAGCAATATTGAACAAAAGATGTCCAAAATAATGTTCTTAACAAGATGCAACCTTTTATTTTTTGCTAAACGTCCCCATTAAGGAGTTGAAGGGCCCTGAATATCTCAGAAACAAAAAAGTATTTCTGACTAGTTGTTGAACAAAAAGTGTAAAAAGAATCATGAGAGCTTTAAGGTGACATCAAGAAAAAGGGTCTGACCCTGTAAAAAAGGGGCCGAGAGGGGCCGAAAGTATACAATCAAGAATTCTTTAATGATCAATATTTTGTAATATATTACTGAGGCGTAATAGTTCTTCTTCACACACTTTATCTAAATAACATGATGTTTATATCATATATTCAATAAGGGGTCTTTAGGGGGCCAGATTGGATAATCTTTAGCGCAATATGTCTCGAAAAGGAAGAATATTTTGATAAACAGTATTGAACAAAAGACGTTCAAAATAATATTCTGAACAACATGCACTCTTTGAATTTTTGCTAGACGTCCCCATTCAAGACTTGAAGGACCGGCCCTTAATATTTCTTTTGCATATATCCCGAAAACAAAAAAGAATTTCTGAATAGTTGTTGAACAAAAAGTGTTAAAAATCATGAGAACTTTAAGACGATATCAAGAAAAAGGGGCCGACTTCTCACATTAGGGGCTAAGAAGAACCGAAAGTCTTTAATCTATAACCCTTTAATGATCAATATTTTGTGAAACATTATTAAAGCAAAATTGTTCATCTTAACAATTTATTTATATCATTATATTCGAACAAAAATCTCAGTCAAATTCTTATCTCATTTAATCAAAAATCGGACGGAAGACCCACTCATTGCTCGCAACGAGATCTCATTTAGTTCTTATTTTTTTTTCTTTACAAATTTTGTGCAGAAGATTTCTCGAAGATGGCTCGTTCAAACTACAACTATATATTATGGGATTTATCTCATATGTTACATAATTAGGGGCCATAAGGGGCCAATATGCTAAATCTTTGACGCTTTATATCTTGAAAGTGGGAAATATTTTGATAAGCAATATTGAACAAAAGATGTTCAAAATAATGTGCCAAACAATGTTTATCTCAACAATATACAACTATATGTTATGATATTCATATGTTACATAATTGGGGGCCATAAGGGGCCAAAATGCTAAATCTTTGACGCTTTATATCTCAAAAGTGGGAAAATTTTTGATAAGCAATATTGAACAAAAGATGTTCAAAATAATGTTCTAAACAATATGCAACCTTTCATTTTTTGCTAAACGTCCCCATTAAGGAGTTGAAGGGCCGGCCCCTAAATACTTCTTTTGCAAATATCTCAGAAACGAAAAAGAATTTCTGACTAGTTGTTGAACAGTAGTGTTCAAAATTATGAGAGCTTTAAAGTGATATGAAGAAATAGGGGCTGGCCCCTTAAAATAGGGGCCGAGAGGGGCCAAAAGTCATTGAACAAAAACTCTTTAACGATCGATATTTTGTAATGCATTACTGAAGAAAAATGTTTATCTCAACAATTTACAGCTATATATTATGATATTCACATCATATGTTACATAGTTAGGGGCCAAAAGGGGCCAGAATGCTAAATCTTTGACGCTTTATATCTCAAAAGTGGGAAATAATTTGATAAGCAATATTAAACAAAAGATGTTCAAAATAATGTTCTAAACAATATGCAACCTTTTGATTTTTGCTAAAAGTCCCCATTAAGGAGTTGAAGGACCGGCCCCTAAATATATCCTTCGCATACATCTCAGAAACGAAAAAGAATTTTTGAATAATTTTTGAACAAAAAAAATTCAAAATCATGAGAGCTTTAAGGTGATAACAAGGAAAAGGGTCTGACCCCTTAAATTAGGGGTGAGTCGGGCCAAAAGTATACAATCAATAACTCTTTATTGATCAATATTTTGTAATATACTACTGAACCGAAATAGTTCATCTTCACACTCTTTGTTTAAATAACATGATGTTGATATCATATGTTACGCAATAAGGGGTCTTTAGAGGCCTGATTGCACAGTCTTTGTATATATCTCGAAATTAAGAATACTTTGATAAACAGTATTGAAAAAAAGACTTTCAAAATAATATTCCGAACAATATGCACTCTTTCATTTTTTGCTAGACGTCCCCATTTAGGACTTGAAGGGCCGGCCCTTAATAATTCTTTTGCATATATCCCGAAAAGAAAAAAGAATTTCTGACTAGTTGTTGAACAAAAAGTGTTCAAAATCATGAGAGCTTTAAGATGATTTCAAGAAAAAGGGGCTGACCTCTCACATTAGGGGCCAAGAAGGGCCGAAAGTCTTTAATCTATAACCCTTTAGTGATCAATATTTTGTTAAACATTACTAAAGCAAAATTGTTCGTCTTAACAATTTATTTATATCATGATATTTGAACGAAAATCTCAGTCAAATTCTTATCTCATCTTATCAAAAATCGGACGGAAGACCCACTCGTTGCTCGCAACGAGATCGCATCTAGTTATTATTATTATTCTTTTTTCTCCTTACAAAATTTGTGCAGAGGATTTCTCAGAGATGGCTTGTTCGATTTTATTCAAATTTTCAAGGTAGATGCATTGACATCTGAAGTTAATTCCGGCAAGTCCGTTAAGGGATATTTGCTTCCTGTCGAGAGTTATCGCCCTTTTATTAAAATTCAGAGGACCTCCTTGTCTGTGATGGAACTCAAAAACGGCTTAAGCTAGAGTGCTGAAATTTTCAGTGATGATAGAGGACATGTTGCCATTTTTCACCTGGGTTTAGATATTTTCTGGAAGTGCCTAGTATGGAAGCTCGGTAGGGGTCAAAATTTAGGACACGAATCATGAGTGAATTTTTGAGACTTTTTGTATCATATCTTTTAAAGTATGATTATTTTGTTAAACCATATTGAACAATATTTTTGCAGAATGACAAGATCTTTGACATGATATCAAGAAAAAAGGGCTGACTCATCATATGAGGGGCCGAGAGGGGCCAAAAGTCTTTAATCAATAACTCTTAAACAAGCAATATTTTTGTATACATTATTGAAGCAAAAATGTTCATCTTCACAATCTGCAACCATATATTTTAAAATTTTCATCAAATATTACGTAATTAGGGGCCATAAGGGGCCAGAATGCTTAATCTTTGACGATTTATATCTCGAAAAGGGGAAACATTTTGAAAAGCAATATTGAACAAAAGTTGTTTAGAATGATGTTCTAAATAATGTACATCCTTTGAATTTTTCCTAAACTGCCCCTATAAGGACTTAAAGGGACGGCCCCTAAATATTTCAAGTCTACATATCTCGAAAACGAAACAAAACTTCTGAATAGTTGTTGAACAAAAAGTCTTCAGAATTACAAGACCTTTCATGTGATATCAAGAAAAAGGGGCTGACCCCTCGAATTAGGGGCCAAAAAATCTTTCATCTATAACCCTTTTACAGTAATGTTCATCTTCACGATCTGCTACTATAAATATTTTAAAATCTTCAACAAATGTGGCGTTTTTAGGTGCCATAATGATCAAAAACATATCTGAAGGAAATTGTATGTTTTCACTATTTATATATTTATGAACGAAAATCTCAGTCAAATTCGTATCTCATCTTATCAAAAATCGGACGGAAGACCCACTCGTTGCTCGCAACGAGATCGCATCTAGTTATTATTATTCTTTTTTTTCCTTACCGATTTTGTGCAGAAGATTTCTCAGAGATCGCTCGATCGATTTGCTTCAAATTTTTAGGGTTAATGCGTTGCTATCTGAAGTTTATAAAGCCGCTTCAGTTTTTGAAAAATCACTTCCGGTCAGACGTTATCGCCCTTCGATTGATTTTTTGATAGACCTTGTGTCTGCACAAAAACTCAAGAACGACAAAAGCTAGAGTGCTGAAACTTTCAGTGGTGATAGAGGATATATTCAAGTTGTGCACCTTGGTTTTCAAATTTTCCGGAAGTGCGAAGTATGGAAGCTCGGAAGTGGTCAAAATTTAGGACATGATTTATGAGTGAATTTTAGAGACATTTCTTATAATAACATTTTAAATAAAAGTATTTTGTTAAAACACATTGAACAAAAAGTCTTAAAAATCCCAAGACCTTTCTTTTGATATCAAGAAAAAGGGGCTGACCCCTCAAATTAGGGGCTCAGAAGGGCCAAAAGTCTTTCATCTATAACTTTTTAATGATCAATATTTTGTTATAAATTACTGAAGGAAAAATGTTAATCTTAACATTCAGCAACTATATATTATAAAATTTTGATCATATGTTACGTAATAAGGGGCCATAAGGGGCCAGAATCCTTAATCTTTGACACTTTATATCTCAAAAAGGGGAAATATTTTGATAAGCAATATTGAACAAAAGATATTCAGAATCATGTTCTAAACAATATACACCCTTTTAATTTTTGCAACACATCCCCATTAAGGACTTGGAGGGTTGGCCCCTAAATATTGTTATTCTATATATCTCTTAAACTATAAAGGAAATTTCTGAATAGTTGTTGAACAAAAAGTCTTCAAAATCACAAGACCTTTCATTTAATATCAAGAAAAAGGGGCTGACCCCTCAAATTAGGGGCCTGGAAGGGCCAAAAGTCCTTCATGTATAACTTTTTAATGATCAATATTTTGTTATAAATTACTGAAGCAAAAATGTTCATCTTAACATTCTGCAACTATATATTATAAAACTTTGATCATATGTTCAAAATAACGGGCCAAAATGGGCCAGATTGCCAAATCTTTGACACCTCGAACAAGGGGAATTATTTTGATAAGCAATATTGAACAAAAGATGCTCAGAATAATGTTTTAAACAATATGCATCCTTTCACTTTTTATAGACGAATATCTCAGTCAAGATCTTGACTAATCTTATCCAAAATCAGACGGAAGACCCACTCGTTGCTCACAACGAGAACCATCTAGTTATTATTATTATTCTTACCGATTTTATGCACGCGATTTCTCATAAATACATGGATAGATTTTCATGAAACTTTCAGCAATGATGGCAAATTACATGAACTTAAGGCATTTTTTTTAAATTTTTTATTATGTCACTTCCGGTCTCGAGTTATTCCCAATTTCCTTTATGTATATTGAAATTTTGTCCGGGTTTCTTCTCTTAAGTGATTAAAGATAGAGTCATGAAACTCTCTGGGATAATAGATTATGATCTGTAAATTTGTCTCTGGTGTTTTGTTTTTTCCGGTGTCACTTCCGTTGTCCACCTGAAGTAGTTTAAAAATATGCAATTTTTTTAAATTTTAAAATCTTTATAACATTGACATATACATTGTTTCAAGTCATTTCATTTCCACCGGAAGTTGTACTTCTACACCGGAAGTTGTTCCAAAATGAGTATTTTTCATCCAAACTTTCAGGAAATTTTTGTACAGACTCATTGTGGAGTTTTAAGTCGTTTTGAGCACTTCTTGTCATACCGGAAGTTAATTTAAAAGAACCGGAACTGGGTTGAAATTAAAGGATATCATTCTTTCATGTGTTTCTAAACATATTTTGAATAATTCAATCGCCTGTTTTATTTAAATATACTTGTTCTTCCTTCTTTTTTTGAGTAAATTTTCAGGGATGTATCATGATTTAAACCTTATTCATTTTTTTTAATATTTGAAAATTCACTTCCGGTCGGAAGTTATCACCCTTTAATCGAATTTTTAATGACCATTTTGTCTACACAAAAAGTCAAAAACGACAAAAGCTAGAGTGCTGTAATTTTCAGTGATTATAGACGACATATAGCAGTTGTGCACCTATGTTTTCAAATTTTCCAGAAGTGCTTAGTATGGAAGCTCGGTTGGGGTGGAAATTTAGGACATGAATCAAGAGTGAATTTTTGAGACTTTTTTTAATCAAATCTTCAAAACTATGAATATTTTCTTAAAACATATAGAACAAAAATTGTGTATAATTAAAAGATCTTTTCAATGATGTCAAGAAAAAAGGGCTGACTAAGTACATTAAGGGCCAGGAGGGGCCAAAAGTCATGAATCCATAACTCTTTAACTATCAATAATTTGTTATACATTATTGATTCAAAAATGTTTACCTTAACAATCTACAATGAAATAATATAATATTTACGTCATATATTACGCAATTAGGGGCCATAAGTGGCCAGAATGCTAAATCTTTGACGCTTTATATCTCGAAAGTGGGAAATACTTTGATTTGCAATATTGAACAAAAGATGTTCAAAATAATGTTCTTAACAATATGCAACTTTTCAGTTTTTGCTAAACGTCCCCATTAAGGAGTTGAAGGGCCGGTCCCTAAATATTTCTTTCGCAAATGACTTGGAAATGAAATGTCTGAATAGTTGTTGAACAAAAAGAGTATAAAATCATGGGAGCTTTAAGGTGATATCAAGAAAAAGGGGCTGGCTCCTCAAACTAGGGACAGAAAGGGGCTGAAAGTCTTTAATCTATAACTCTTTAACGATCAATATTTTGTAATACATTACTGAAGCAAAAATGTTTATCTTAACAATCCACAACTCTATATTATGATATTTACGTCATGGGTTACGTAATTAGGAGCCATAAGGGGCCAGAATACTAAATCTTTTACCCTTTATATCTCGAAAGTGGGAAATATTTTGATATGCAATATTGAACAAAAGATGTTCAAAATAATTTTTATACAATATGCAACCTTTCAATTTTTGCTAAACATCCCCATAATTGAGTTGAAGGGCCAGTCCCTAAATATTTCTTTTGCAAATATCTTGGAATCGAAAAAGAATTTCTGAATAGTTGTAGAACAAAAAGTGTTTAAAATCGTGAGAGCTATAAAGTAGTATGAAGAAAAAGGGGCTGGCCCTCTAAATAGGGGCCAAGAGGGGCCTTAAGTCTTCATTCAATAACTCTTTAACGATCAATATTTTGAAATTCATTAGTGAAGCAAAAATGTTCATCTTAGGCCAAAATAAAAAATACCTTTGTTTCCCCTAACGCGACTGACCCAATTAAATTGTACCGACTGAAAAGTTTTTTTTAATAAGATCATTCAAATATTTTTTTTTATGTTTATCAACTTTTATAAAATACAATTTCATTAAAATCCGTTTTCATCAGAATGGAATTGTGATTTTCAACTGTTTGTTGAAAACAAAATGGTGTCCACAACATGTAGTCACAGTTCATGTTATTAATCAACGGCAACAAATCAACCTTATGCCTTTAGCTTATTGTAATCTCCCACTCTTGAAACAATTCGTTAATAATATATACCATCACTTAGAGTGTTTCGGTGGTATTTACAAACCTGTCTTTTAAAATTAAGGTACGTACTAGTAAGTATGGTAAGGCCCGCCTAATGAGCAGACAAGGGGTCCACCTCTGCACCTTGTGAACATAATCAATCAATTTCACTACATATTATTTAATTTGAGTTTTGATCTAACAAACAGTTCATCTATGTTCCTATGTTTACTGTATGGGACCATAGGAGTTGTAAATATGTCTGCGTATTTCATCCTGTGAAAATAATTCAGACGTCCTTTCTAAACGCCTTTTATTCAGGGGTTAAACTTCGTGACTTTGACTTTGTGTATGGCATTTTGATCAAATTTGGATATGGTTTGGTTCAATTAAATATTGTTTACATACTCTTTCCAAATAGTTTTTAAATCATGATATAGCTTCATGAGCATGCAGTGTATTTTGCTTTAATTAGGTCCTTGAAGATTGGTTGTTTGTTTGTTTTAAATCCCTTTTAGAATTGTTCGGATGAAAACATTTATGATTTGAGCATTTGCCTGGTGAAGGTCTCCAAATTTAGACTTGTACTGGACACTTTTGGCCATTAAGCATGGAGGGATCTTTTTTCGTGCTAGCATCGACAGCAGCAATAGAGATCTGTTCAACAGCGCGAGTGCTCGCGAACATTTCTGTTGGAGGTATGAGGAATTTTGGCGAGCGCTCATGAACGTTTGCTCTGTTGAACAGGCCTCTGACCTATGTTTTTATGCTCTCATTCGAAGGACCGGTCTCAACGTCCCACATTGGGATTTGAAGCTGTGACTTAGAACTAGGTCCTTATTTCGGGAATCCAAAACGAAATGTTCTAAAACCACTGCACAATTCGAGGCCCTTGAAAAAGTACATTGCATGTGTAAGCAATGGAAGCTGATTGCAGGTTTGAAAAATATACTCAGATGTCAGGTCTTTGCGTATCTGAGAATCTTGTCTTAATTTATTAAGTATTCAATTTCAAAAAAATTTACTTTGCATGATGTGAGATATTTCACTAGTTCAACTGAATATAGTTGTTAATTAATTTACCTTAAATTTTGCTTTTAAATGGCATTTGTATGAAATTTTGTTTACAAATCGCTTTCTTTTGTATTTTTTCTTATTTTTTAAAGGTACAAGTGCATTAAATTACAGAATCTATTTTCAAAGCTGCGGTCAGAAAAAAATTATTTACCTACCTACCTACCCAACTTGAGTTTTTAGGGTCGGGTTAGGGGAAACAAAGATATTTTTAATGATGGCCTTATCAATCTACAACTATATTTTATAATATTTATATCATATGTTACATAATTGGGGCCAAAAGGGGCCAGAATGCCAAATCTTTGGCACTCTATATCTCAAAAGTGGGAAATGTTTTAATTAGCAATATTAAATAAAAGATGTTCAAAATAATATTCTTAACCATATGTAACCTTTCAATTTTTGCTTAAAGTCCCAATTAAGGATTTGAAGGGCAAGCCCCTAAATATATCTTTCGCATATATCTCAGAAACGAAAAAGAATTTCTGAATAGTTGTTGAACCAAAAAAGTGTTCAAAATCATGAGAGCTTTAATGTGGTATGAAGAAAAATTGGACTGGCCCCTCAATATAGGGGCCGAGAATAGCCAAAAGTGTTTAATCAATAACTCTTTAATGATCAATATTTTGTACTTCATTACTGAAACAAAAATGTTTATCTCAGCTATTTTCAACCATATACTATGATATTCACATCACATGTTACATAATTAGGGACCAAAAGGGGTCAGAATGCCAAATCTTTGGCACTCTATATCTCAAAAGTGGGAAATTTTTTGATAAGCAATATTGAATAAAAGATGTTCAAAATAACGTTCTGCACAATATGTAACCTTTCAATTTTTGCTAAACGTCCCCATTAAGGAGTTGAAGGGCCAGCCCCTAAATATATCTTTTGCATATACCTCCGAAACAAAAAAAGAATTTCTGAATAGTTGTTGAACCAAAAAAGTGTTCAAAATCATGTAAGTTTTAAGATGATACCAAGAAAAAGGGGCTGACCACTCTTATAAGGGGCTAAGATGGGCCGAAAGTCTTTATACTAATCTAGCTATTACTTTTTAATGATCAATATTTTGTTACACATTACTGAAGCAAAATTGTTTGTCTTAACAATTTACTTTATCAATATTTTAAAACGAAAATCTCAGTCAAATTCTTATCTCATCTTATCAAAAATCGGACGGAAGACCCACTCGTTGCTCGCAACGAGATCGCATCTAGTTCTGTTAAATAATCCTGTCTGCTCCTTAGTGTTGAGCAGATAAACAAAGTGCCTAGTTATGATGAACAATTGGACTTCTTAAAAAACTTTGTGAAACTTGTGGTCTTCAGTTTTGGTGTTTTTCTTGGGGGGGGGGGGGGGGGCTATATTGATAATAAAGTGAAAATGTATTAATTATTTGAAAATCTTCAACTAAGTGCATAGTTAAAATGATGAGGATACCTCTACCAAATTTGAGAATTTCATGTCCCTGGGACATGGGTTTTAGTGTTAGGGTAGGGCTGTGTTGAATCTGTAGCAAAAATGCATTATTTCTTTGAAAATCTTCTCTGCTCCTTGGCATATTGAAGGCAAATTTAATAAAATTTTTAATAAGCAAGGATATTTTTACCAGATTTTTGAACATCAGAACCATTTGGTCAAGTGTTCTGGTCCTGGCCAGGGCTCCATTAGTTTGTATTCAACTGAGGGAAGTTATTCCCCTCTGCTATTCACTTTTGATAATTAATCACTGTAAGTGATGTATTTGAAAGTTAATTGAATAAGAGAATTATGCAGAAAATTTTATTGTATAATACCAAAAGTACTCTCATGGTTTTAATGATCAGGTACACTTGTAAATAATAAATAAATAAAAATGAGACAAAAATTAAATGTTTTTCAAAGACCAAAAGAGGCAAATGTGAGAGGTCACAATATGGGGTTAAAAGTAGTAGAGAAGAACTAATAGTTTGTTAATAGTCATCGTCTCAAGCCACGTTCCAGACTCTGCATGTAGCTCTCTCCTACAACCAGAATGGGTGAGGATCGTACATTTTGACCATGGTTTGTGACAATGGTTAATAGTCTGCTTGGTGATAGTGCTAAATGGGAGATAGATTAGAATTTAATGTATGAGTTGTTACTGAATACTAGACTAATTATTTCACTGATCCTGATCATCCTATTTCTCTTGCTTAAGGGCAACAAAGCTTCATCTATCAGTTTATTTTATACACAGAGTCTATGGATCCTCTAAATTGTTGTATTATACTCAGGTGACCGTTAAGGCCCTTGGGCCTCTTGTTAATTATATAGCTAATAAATAGTCTATATTATAAATTACCAATTGCAAAGTCTAGAGAATTTTAGTGTTCAATATCTTGGCATTTTATGAAACACTGAGTCAATATCAAACGCCCTGTTGTAAATTAAAGTTTATAAGTATTATAAACTGAGTTTATACCAGGGAAACAAATAAACTCATTCACTTCCTTAATGAGGCCCCTTGGTGGAAGATTTCTCCTGCGGGGGCCCCATAGATGGCCAATATTACGGAGGGAAAATACCCAGCCTCTTTCTGAAGCCAACGCCATAGCTGGCAGCATCTCGATTCCATTAGTTTTACAACAGCTATTATAAAAATTATTCACTCGACATTCATTTTATTTCTGTCGTTTTTGTTCCACTGGACTAACTGCTTTACTGGACTTTTACGTGACTACTACATGTGTTAACCATGTGTTATTGTTGTGATTAGGAATTAGTGATCCATGTCTTTGGATTTTGACCCCACTATGAATCGTGCTAGATCACGATCCAGGGTTAGAAGGGCAGCAACAGTAGACGTTGACGACCCTAACAATTGGACAATTGATAAATTAAAAAATGAATTAAAATTGTGCGGCATCGATATTAACCATTCTATTCCCCACAAAATACTAGTGAAACTATGGTTAGATAACAAAGGCAAGAAAGAGTTAAGTACCGATGGGGAAACAATATATATTGACTCTGCTCAGAAGAGACCAAGCGCAGGAAGGAATGAGAATGAAAACATAGCTCAAAGTACCTCCAATATAACGGAACGAAGTGACGAACTATCCGCTTCAGCTTTTGCTGAAACTTCTGTACCCTATGGAGGGGCCCCTCCTTACACCAATGTAAATGCGCATGCGCCAACGGAACCAAACGCAGTTCCGGAGAGAAACATAAGGGTGCAAAACACAGTTTTATGTATGACGTTATCACGACGTAATTAAATGAGGGACATGCAAAAGTGACCCCCATAAAGAAATAATACGAAGACTTGTTACATAGACATCTATATTTCAATAAAAAGATAAAATGGTGAATTTTATAAATATATAAATATATTGCATTTATCACTTACTAATAAGAAGTATTTGACACATGAAACATGGGGGGAATGGGTAAGTTTATGCAGCTAATTGTAGTACACCTATGCATTTTTAGCTCCCTTGATCACAAACAGTGCAATATTCAGAAAATATAAGTGCTATGCATTTCACAGAACAAGTCCTTAGGTTTCTTTTTGTTGTACTTTTAGGGTACATTTTCCAGCTTTTTAAAGAGCTACTTTACCTGCTACTCAAATCATGCAATTCTTCACATGTGAAAAATGGGTGTTTTTAGAGTTATCTCCCACTATTAAAAACTCACACAAAAATTAATTCTCAAAAAGTATTTGTATACTTTTTTCATTTAATCTAAAGATAAGACTCTACTTTATGCAAATAAAAATAAAAAAGCTGCAATTTTCATGTACACTGCATAAAAATAGCAGGGAAATCCCTACCCATCATGCTTTTCTCTGAGGAACCCCCCCCCTGGATTTTATACGAAACTGTGTTTAGCTACCTTAAAGGAAATAAAACATTTCTGTATTTCACTTTCTGGTGTCTAGATGCAAGGAGGACAAAAATCCAAACATTTTGGTGTATGCAAAGTTAAATTTGGTCCAGAAATAGCCAAGAAATTGTCAATTTAGTATTACATGTCTTTGACATTGGTCGACTCCTTAAACAGGACTTTGGAGATAAAAATTTCAAAACTCACTATCAGCTTACAAATTTTACTTTATTTTATACAATGAACATGACCGAGGAAGTTGAGTATTTGAATATCAATGACATGTTAAAATATAAATTTAAAAAAAACATCCGAAAAATACACATTTTTGTATTTTACACAAATTTCTGGTTGCAGTATGAACAAAAAAGGGGGGGGGTATGCCACAGTGTTAAATTGAGAGATTGCCTTAGAATACCAGAATGTGTCAACATAGCAAAATATTCATTATGAAATGTGATATAGATGCATATATCCCTTGATTATGATCAATTATATTCAAGGTCACGACCTCATGAAGCTTTCTTTTTGACATGACGTCACACTTTGATGTCACAATGCAAATTCATCATAATGTAAAATAATACTTCACAATCCGTCTCGTCATAATATAACATGTAACAAAGCTATAAAACATGTACCTTATGCATTATACAAGATTAAATGTCAGCATGAAGCTTTAAGGCATGGTTTCGTAAATTAAGTAAAGCTAAGATAGCAATATTTTCTGACCTACAGATAGATAAATGAAGAAAAATGTCATTTAGTGTCACTCATTAAGGGTGCAAAACACAGTTTTATGTATGACGTTATCACGACGTAATTAAATGAGGAACATGCAAAAGTGACCCCCATAAAGAAATAATACGAAGACTTGTTACATAGACATCTATATATCAATAAAAAGATAAAATGGTGAATTTTATAAATATATAAATATATTGCATTTATCACTTACTAATAAGAAGTATTTGACACATGAAACATGGGGGGAATGGGTAAGTTTATGCAGCTAATTGTAGTACACCTATGCATTTTTAGCTCCCTTGATCACAAACAGTGCAATATTCAGAAAATATAAGTGCTATGCATTTCACAGAACAAGTCCTTAGGTTTCTTTTTGTTGTACTTTTAGGGTACATTTTCCAGCTTTTTAAAGAGCTACTTTACCTGCTACTCAAATCATGCAATTCTTCACATGTGAAAAATGGGTGTTTTTAGAGTTATCTCCCACTATTAAAAACTCACACAAAAATTAATTCTCAAAAAGTATTTGTATACTTTTTTCATTTAATCTAAAGATAAGACTCTACTTTATGCAAATAAAAATAAAAAGCTGCAATTTTCATGTACACTGCATAAAAATAGCAGGGAAATCCCTACCCATCATGCTTTTCTCTGAGGAACCCCCCCTGGATTTTATACGAAACTGTGTTTAGCTACCTAAATACTGAGAAGTCTATGTTGATGGCGACGGCGTTCGCATTACAGGAGACAGTAAAATTGATACAACAGACGCATAAAGATAAAGAAGAAGAAGACTATTCATTACGCAAATTTTATGAAAACCGAAGTAGTGCACCATTCGCAGCTGGATCTCCAGACCAATTAGCGGCTACCCAACTACACCCGAATTTGTTCAAAAGTACCATGAAAGAAACGAGTGCGAGCGGCGTCCCTTCTGCGGACTTACAGCACGTGATGGCAGTATCACCTACCATCCGGAAAGAAATCATTTCGGGTAAGGATGTTAACATGTGTAAACTCTTGTTGTCAAATTATGTAGCCCCTAAAACAAAGAAAGAAGAAGACAAGGACGAACGTCTTAACAGAACATTATCCATCGGCGAATTCGTAAAGGCCTTCACCATATATAAATCAATCATGGTCGAAACCTTTTCTCAAAGAAGTAGAGAATTAGACGGATATCTATCTCACATCATTGATGTTTATTCCACTTGGGGGCAACAATTTTACGAGTATCATAAATTGTTCTCTGCCAAAGCTTCAACAGCCCTCTTACAGTACCATATTAAAGTAGATTGGGCTTTGGGGGACCCTGACCTATTTATGAGAGTCTGTGCAGGATCTAGTGTTACGAAGTGTGAAAGATGTGGTTCGACAGTTCATAGCACACTGATGTGTAATGTTAAAGAACAGAAAATTCAAAGGACAATGAACAGAGATGTCGACATGCATGGAAGGAGTAGAAGATATCATCAGGGCAAAGAACTCTGCAACAATTACAACAGTGATAAGGGCTGCTTGAGAACAGAATGCAAGTTCCAGCATGTCTGTGTTATCTGCTTCCAGCCACATAGTGCTATGAAATGTAAAAGGAAGAAAATAGAAAATTCACCTCATGGCAGTGGAAAGAACAATGCAGAATTACAGCCTTCAAAATGACTAGAATTTAAAGCTTCAACACCAATAAATATTCATCGGTTGGGCAGTGAATTACAAGAACATCCTGATAAAACTTTTGTACATTATTTGATGGATAGTCTAACCAACGGTTTTGACATTCTGATACAGCAAGAGGAAATCTGTAGCAGTAAAGAATGTAGGAATTTGAAATCAGCTCGTGAAGACCCCCAGACAGTTGATAGTCTCATAAGGGCTGAAGTGGAGAAAGGTTTCGTCATAGGCCCTTTTACATCCTCTCCATTCATGTTACATAGAATTAGTCCTGTGGGAATAGCAGTTGGAAAATATTCAGGAAAGAAAAGGCTTATTTTAGATTTATCTTCACCCCATAATGACCCAAATCATGAAAGTATCAACAGTTTAATTGACAAAGAGAAATGCTCACTTTCGTATGTTAAAATTGATGATGCTATTCGACACATTCAAGAATATGGAAAAGGGTCAATTTTGTGTAAAACAGACATTCAAGACGCTTTCAAGCAAATTCCTGTATTACCTGAACAGTGGCGTTTTCTGGGTTTTAAATGGAACAAGAACTATTATTTTTGTGTAAGATTACCATTTGGATCTCGATCTAGCCCCAAGATATTTGATAATCTTTCTCAAGCAGTGTGTTGGATTGCACAGCACAACTATGGTATCCATACAATTTTGCATTTGCTGGATGATTTTCTTACAATTGACAGGCCCCAAGGAGATGGAGAAAGAACTATGCTGATATTAAAAATGATTTTTAAAAAGCTGGGAATTCCTATATCAGAGAAAAAGACCGAAGGTCCGTCGACTCGTCTTACTTATCTCAGTGTTATTCTGGATACAGAGAAAATGCAAGCCATTTTACCAGAAGAGAAAGTACAGCGCATTGCCAACTTTATTCATGATCTTTTAAGGAAAAAGTCATGCACAAAATTAGAACTTTTACAATTGTTGGGGCATTTTAATTTTGCCACCAGAGTCATACTACCAGGCCGGGCATTTGTAAGCTATCTAATAAGTCTATCCACTACAGTGAAGGAATTACACTATTATGTGCACTTAAATCAAGAGTGCATAAATGACTTGAAAATGTGGCTTACTTTTCTATCCGACTGGAATGGAGTTTCACTTTTTTATGAGCGTTATCTTACGTCCAATGCAGACCTCCATCTTTACACTGATGCGGCTTCGAATTCAGGTTTTGGAGGATTCTACGATGGAAAATGGTTCAGTGAACCTTGGCCACCTGACCTAATGGAATCAACAAATGCAAAAATGTCCATAGCATTTATGGAACTGTATCCAATAGTCGTTGCAGCCATTCTTTGGGGACATAGTTGGAAAGGGAAACGAATTCAGTTCATGTGTGATAATGAAGCAGTAGTTAAAATCATACAAAAGGGACGTTCCAAAGAAACTTATATTATGAAACTTATGCGTAGTTTTAGTTATGTGTTCTGTGCAAAATAATTTTGTAATATATAGCAAACATGTTCCAGGCAGTTTCAATGAAATAGCTGACGCTCTTTCTCGTTTTCAGTTTCAACGATTTCGCAAACTAGCTCCAAATGCAGACACGAATCCAACCAAGTGTCCCCAGTTACACCAAGTTTTATGGGACTTCAAACCGTAGTGAGTGAACTTTGGGACAGAGCTATCGGCGACAAGACCAGACGTCAATACCAGATTGGTTTCCAGAGTTTCCTAAGATTTGTATCGTTGATGAACTTGAACTCAATTAATGGCTTGCCGATTGTTAGTGAGAAAGTGTTTATACAATATGTTAGTTATTGTTATTCTGAGCTGCAACTAAGTTATTCTACTATCAAACTTTATTTAAGTGGTATACGATACATGTAACTACGAATAGGTGGTTTTAACCCCCTAGAAAGCTATGGGAAACCATTACAAGGTCTACAAACCATTTTGTCAGGCATAAAGAAATCATAATGTAATAGAGACAAAAGAATTCGCTTGCCTATTACCATAGATATTTTAACAAAAATGTGTATGTTACTTGATCAAGGAATTTTTGATGTTTTCACAGATAGTATGCTTAAATCTGTTTGTACTTTAGCTTTCTTTGGTTTTTTAAGATGTGGGGAATTTACCATTGAGGAAAAATTTGTTGCCACATAAAAAATATAGTAACATTTTTATTTCTTATCCCCAAGTTTTAAGGGGATTTTAGTTTGCATATGTATTAAGTAGTTGCTTATGTATTAAGTAGCAAATTTGTGTCTTTGCAGTGTATCTATAATGGTTGTCAGTTGTTGATCTCAAGAGCCAACATTTAGATTGTTTAGTAATAAAATATCTATCAAATTACAGAATTTGTTTTCTTTGGTATAAACAAAAAATGTCATCAGGTCAACAGCTTTATGATGAGTAGTGGTAGCTAGGTAAGATTTGTCTATATCTTCATAAAATTGAAATTATTAATTTAGTACCTATAAGCCTCAATAAAGACTGCCTATAAGCCTCAATAAAAACCTCAATAAGCAAATCTTAACGCCTGGTTTTGTCACTGGACTTATGCAATATACAGTACCGACCAGACACAACCTAACAGAAAGCGAACCCAAAGCGCACCCCGGGTTCGCTGCCTGGGTTCGCTTGGGGTTCGCTATAGCGGACCCCGAGCGAACCCGGAGCGCACCCCGAGCGAACCCGCAGCGGACCCAGAGCGAACGCCGAAAGCGAACCCCAAATTCAGTAGCGAACCCAGCAAGCGAACGCGCGTTCGGTGTTGCGTAACTGATCTGTCAATCAGGATTAGCGATAAGACGCGTTAACCAATCAGCGCGTCGACCGATCAGCATGCCAGTTTGTCATTCGATGTAAATAAAACATTCTACAAGCAAAGCGTGTTTATGTACAGTGTGAAATTATTATTAACACGATTAAAAAATATTTATATTTATAAATTAATATCTAGGTAGCATGTTATATTTACACATTTATTTTCTTTATTTTTTATTTTTAAAATCCATCTATTTATATTGCGTAAATTTATCAGACAAAAAGTTCTTTAATGTATAAAAGAAAACAATGGTTATCACAATTGTTACTAAAAAAAAAAGAAAAAAAAGTATTTTGACAAATTATAACATTTCATTATCTCAAGATACTGTACAAGAGTGTATGTATATGTACGTGCTTTCATTCAATTATTTTATTTTTATAATTCTAATTTACATTTTTGTTTAAATCCAGATCAACATCAAAATTATTAATCTTCTTAATTGAAAAAAAAGTAAAAAAAAAAAAATAATAATAATAAAAAATAAAAAAATAAATATATTAAAAAAAAATGAATAAAGAACAGCATAAATGTACATGTACAGTATGTCCAATCGTAAACTGCTATGGTATTATTTTGATTTATCTTTTACAAAAAAAAATAATGTAAAGCTTGATTACCTTGTTTTCATTATTATTATTATTATTATTATTATTATTAACTGAAATAAAAAGGGAAAAAAAAAACAACGCGCGATTTACATGTACATTATTGAACGAACTAATTATCGGTAGTAAATAAGCAATATAATAAGTCGTACAGTATTGTATTCTTTTAAATAGCGTAACTTTAAATGATAAAGCGGATAGTTCAGATGTTTAACGATTTTTTTTCTCTGATGATGGGTCACGTTAACTGCTTATTGTGGTCATGATATTTTTATATCAATACATCAGAAATGTACATTTTTACAAAAAAATTATTAATTCCCAATACTTACATAAATAATTAGTCGACAAATGTACACGACATGATTGTCGGGGTTACTTTTTATCCCTGATACTTATTATTATTTTAATTTCTGCAGATGAATGAATTTTAAAAAAAATGCTGATTTTTGAATTCATAAATGGAAAGATGAACATAAGTATTCATTCATTATTTAGGCCACTTTTTAAAATTTTTTTACCCCCATACTGCATATGATAAAATCCAATAGAATCAAAACTCACAGTCAACCTATATCATATGATAGAACATGCTGCATTCGATCATAAATTACATTTTTACGTATCAAAAAGATAAAAAAAAATTTAAGTCGGAGAATTACATTAATAATTATTTGTAATCTAAAATACCTATTAAATCTTATTTACATGTAGTTTCAAACATATTTTTTTTTTTATAATTTTTTTTCCAGTTTTCCAAAGTCGATTAATTGCAGCAGTAAATATTTTTAATCTAAAATATCTATTTATAATTTTTTTTTTTTTTTTTTTTTTTTTTTTTTTTTTTTTTTTTTAAATATCCACTCCTAAATATTTTTAACTATTTTGTGTAAAACGTGATCGTTCGTGTATGTTGTCAACAATAACATTGCAGCCACTGCACATGCACATGTATCGATCGCCACTAAAACAACAATGATCGATTTCACTGCTGTATTTGGAATAAACAAGGGGCGGAGCTAACTGGCGGCAAGATTAAAGCGGGGTCCGCTTCGCGCATGAGTGCGTAAAGCGAACCCAGAAAGCGAACGCCGGGTTCGCTTTAGCGGACCCAGAGCTGACCCCGAGCGAACGCAGAGCGAACCCGAAGCGAACCCAGAGCGCACCCAAAATTTCTGAAAGCGGACCCGTAGCGGACCCCGAGCGAACCCAGAAAGCGAACCCGGGGTGCGCTTTGGGTTCGCTCTGGTGTTAGGTTGTGTCCGGTCGGTACTGTAGAACACTTCCAGGTCGGCAGCATAATATCAATGAATGGAAAATGCTTAAACTGTATAATGAAGGAGTTATTAAACTTAGATTAGAAAAACAAATGAAAAAAGCTGAGACATGAAACAACTTCAAGTTAAAGCTGAATGTGACTATTGCAGTAAGACTATTAAATATTTTATTAGCACTTCAAACTCAGCTAGCAAAATATACCAGTGTAAAGATGAGAAATGACCCCCATAGAATAATGACAGCTGGGCATTTTTCACCGTCAAAAAGAACCGCTGGGCCAGTTTTAACCAAAATTGGTACAAAGCATCCTTGGGGGAAGGGAAGTTTAAATTATTAAAATAAAGGGCCAAGCCTCCTTCCAAGGGGAGATAATCAAGAAAAGACAAAAATAGGGTGGGGTCATTAAAAAATCTTCTTAAGAACCACTGGGCCAGAAAAGTTGAAACTTATGTGGAAGCATCCTGGGGTAGTGAAGATTCTAAATTGTTCAAATCATGAACCCCAGGGGTAGGGCAGAGCCACAATAGGGAATCCAAGTGTTACATTGAAATATGTAGAAAATATCTTTAAAAATCTTCTCAAGAACCACTGGGCTAGAAAAGCTGAAACTTATGTGGAAACATCCTGGGGTAGTGTAGATTCTAAATTGTTCAAATCATGACCCCCGGGGATAGGGCGGGGCCACAATAGGGAATCCAAGTTTTACATTGAAATATATAGGAAAAATTAGAGTTACTCCCCTTTGCTACATTTTATTAATTAAGAAATCCTTGTATATAATTTAATTAACAGGTTATTTGATTGAATGAGAATACAAGAAAGAATGTTATTTGTTTAGAAACAAAATAAAAATGAATTTTTGTAAGCATAGTCTTGCAAAGCATGCTCAAAGTCAGATTCTTGCCTGTAAAGCAATGTAAAAGATTGACATAAAGATTATTTATTTAGCAAAATAGCCCAATGTACTTAGGTTGGTAAACTTTGATGTCCTGACTAACTATTGATGAGATAGTCAAGTAAAGCCATGGAGACTGTAACTTAGTGGTAAATGCCTGCACTAAGTTGTTCTACTTGCTCAAACAAGTATGACCGGTACCCCAAGGAGATCACTCAGGTCTAGCATGATACAATAAGCAAGGGTATTTTTTACCAGATTTTTAGCTCATCTTAACGAAGATGGGGGTAGCTTATGCAATACCCTTGGCATCGGCGTCCAAAGTTAAAGTTTTGGAGCAGATTTCTTTTCAAGTACTTCTATCAGAGATGCATAGAGGATGCTTATAGTATGTTTCATTGTACCAGTCAAGGTTTCAGATGCTGCAATTGCAGCTAAGGAATGACCAGGTTAATGTTTTTGGAGCAGGTCCCATTTCCAAGTAACTATAAGCCCTATATTGACCAAACTTGCATGGATGAAACATCTGAGGATGCACACTACTGGAATTGCTTCAGATACTGGATCTGACCTACATTTCCAGGTGATAGACACGGTTAAAGTTTTTGGAGCTGATCTCATTCTTTATCAACTATAAGCCCTATATTGACCAAACTTGCATGGATGAAACATCTGAGGATGCACACTACTGGACTTGCTTGGATGTTAGATCTGACTTGCATTTTCTGGATAAAAGACCAGGTTAACGTTTTGAGCAGGTCTGATTTCCAAGTAACTATAGGCCCTATATTGACAAAACTTGTATGGATGATACATCTAAGGATGCACACTACTGAACCTGCTTCAAATGCTGGATCTGACCTACATTTTCCGGAAGAGTGACCAGGATAAAGTTTTTTTTTAGCAGATCTCATTTTTAAGTAACTTAAAATAAGTCCTATGTTGACCAAACTTGCTTGGATGATACATCTAAGGATGCACAGTACTGGACTTTGGATGATGGATCTGACCTATATTTTCCAAATGAGTAACCAGGTTAAAGTTTTTGGAGCAGGTCCATTACCCAAAACCTAAAAGGGCTATCTGAACCAAACTTGCATGGATGGTGCATCACAGAATGAACACTCTCAAACTTGCTTCAGATGCTGGATGTGACTTACAATTTCTGGATGAGTGACTATAGTTTAAAGATTTTAGTTAAGTCCATTCCCAAGTAACTGCAAGCCCTATCAGATCAAATTTGCATAAATGTTACATCTAGGGATGCGCACTACTAAATTATTACTTTGCCTTACTTAACGAGGCCGAGTCTAGTTCAAGTGCACATGACTTTGCACAGGTTTTTATACGCCCATCTTAAGACGGGACGTATTATGTTATAGCGTTCATGTCCTTCCATCCGTCTGTTAGCTTTTTTGTGTTCGGCTCATAACTTTAATACTATTAGGCCTAGAGTTATCAAACTTTGTCAGCTGATGCATCTTTGGTAGAAGGTGTGTCGCGCATTAAAAGTAGGTCGCTCTGACCTTTAATTAAGATGCTATGGCCAAATATGGAAAAATCCTGTCCGGCTCATAACTAGAAAACTATTAGACCTAGAATCATCAAACTTGGCCAATTTATGCATCTTAGTTAGAAGGTGTGTCACGACCTATTTCAAGGTCACTACATGTGACCTTTAATTTAAGTGAAATTTTAAAAAAAAATGTCTTTTTACTATTAAATTACACAATCCCAAAAAATGTAAGAGTGTTGCAGTATCCATATTAAAAAAATGTTAAATCAAGAAAATACTTATTTTTTTCATTATATACTTTACAGCAATCTATAACAAATGTAATGTTACAAGAGAAATTCCACCTCTCCCATGGGTTTTATTATCAAGCACTGGTCAAGTAGAATTTTGATAACAGAAAATTGCATGTCAAATTAGAGAGAAATTAATGAGTTTAGTGTGAGGAGCTAACTGGTAGAGCATCTCTGATCAAGCAGGTGTTATCTGTATCTCTTGGGACTGGGCAAATGTTGGATTATATACATGCAGTTCTTGTTCACAGGCTAGCCTAACTTTTAAAATGAATTTGGTGAAAAGTAATTAAAACTAATTTGATATTGCATAATAATAAAATTTGTTGATATTTTATAATAAACTAATTACTAACTGCAGATGGGCATTTGTCAAGCGCTAACACAACCAGTTGGGGATCTATAATGTAATATTTGTTAAAATTAATGCGTACACCACAGGAGATGTATAAACAAATATTATAAGGAATGGAAAAATCATAGAAGTCCTTGTACCGGTATCAAGGTTGACTTGATTTTCTTGCACTCTAAACTGTTTTTGATAATTGAACAATATTTGATGGGCGTATCATGCTGTGGCGGGGCACTTTATTAGTTTCATGCAGTCGTAGGTACAACAGAACACCTATCCTAAGTATTATAATTTTGATACAAAATTAACATTATTTAACATTATCTGTAACATTCATTGGTCTTAAAATGCCCTTTTAAGACTATTATAAGGAATAAATGCTGAAATGGCTTTCACGATGTCACTATTTTCAGTTCTGTAATAAGCAATGCATGACGCTGAGGAATGACGCATGACTAGCTTGAGTATTCAAGATGTCCATGGACATTTTATTAAAAATTGTTGACAGAACATTAGAAGAAACATACCAGCAATCTAAACATTGTTATTTTTTACCAAAATAATTCACCTGCACCAATATATACAAAATGTATGCTGCAATATGGCAAATTTAGAGGTATTGGGCATTGAAAAAAAATAAACTTTGTAATAATTCCTAGACCAAACCAGATAGTCAACTTTTTTGAAATTTCACAATTTGGTGACTTTTTACAATAACTCTCCTGTATTTGACTGAAAAGGAAATCCCTAGGGCAGAAATACAAAAAAAATATGAGAAAAATGTGATAATTTGGCGCTTTTCCAACAATTTCCAATAGGGTCCAATAGTAAAATTTGACAACTTTTGAGATGGCCCCCTAAGAAATCTGGATGGTAAACATTTGATTTTTTTATCTTAAAATAATTCATTCAAGAAAATTTATTTAAATATCTAGGGTAGAAATAATTAGACTCGGCCTCGTTAAAGACAACATTCAATGAGATGATCTCGGCCTCTTTAAAGACAACATTCAATGAGATGATCTCTGTAACCTATGTTTGAAATTCTTGGGCAACATTGCTTCATCTTTCAGTAAATTTTCCTTTATACTTCTATGGATCTTTAACAGTGTTGTATAATCAGGTGACCATTAAGGTGCTTGGGCCTCTTGTTTATTTTACATCATTATTTAAAACATCTAGACCAGGAAGGTCATTTTCTATTACTCTTGATAGATACAAGGATGAAAAACTTTGTGTTGTGTGTACTCTACAGGAATATAAAAAAAAACAAGTAAATTTCGAAAATGCAACCAACTTCTTGTCTCATTTAAAACATTCAATAAAGTTTCCACAAGTACTACATGTATAGCTAGGTGGATTAAGTGTGTTATGGAAAGTGCAGGAATAGACACAAGTACTTTTAAGGCACATTCAATTCGTGCAGCATCATCTTTTGCAGCTCTGAAATGTGGTGTTTCATTAGCAAATATCTGAAGACTGGAGACTGGTCCTCATCAAAGAGGAAATTTATTTCAGAGGCATTCAAGATAATGATTCTAATTCTTATATGAATGGTGTATTAAGCTGTGATTGATTGATATGATGATTTTTCCAAATAAATGTTTTGATTAATTTATTGTCAATTCTTTAAACATGCTATTGATACTCTAAAAGCCAAAGGCTGTATGAAAAGAATGGCCCCTCATCCAAGCATACCCTGGATGTGATGGATGATGGACATTCTTGGAGTACAGCCTGAGTCTGAAGAGTATCAACTTTCCCACCATGTGAGAATGCATGGATTAGTACATCACTTATTATATCCGCCTCTTTTTAGGTCACCTGAGTCACTCAGGTGACCTATTGTTTTCTGTTCGTCATGAGAGTGTGTGTCGTGCGGGTGTGCATCGTTTGTAACTTTTCACATTTTCGACTTCTTCTCAAGAACCACTGGGCCAATTTCATCCAAACTTGCCACAAAGTATCCTTGGGTAACAGTGATTCAAGTTTGTTCAAAGAAGGGCCAAGCCTTTTTCCAAGGGGAGATGATAAAGAATTAGTGAAAAATTAATGGCATCTTCTAAAAATCTTCTTCTCAAGAACCACTGGGCCAAGAAAGATGAAACTTATGTGCAAAGATCCTTAGATAATGTAGATTCAAGTTTGTTCACATCATTACCCCCAGGGGCTAGGGTGGGGTCACAATGGACGATCTAAGTTTTACATAGGAATACATAGGAAAAATCTTCTTCTCCTAAACCATTGGGCCAAGAAAGATGAAACTTAAGTGCAAACATTCTCAGGTAGTGTAGATTCAATTTTATTCAAATCATGATCCCCCGGGGGTAGGGTGGGGCCACAATGGACGATCAAAATTTTACATAGGAATACATAGGAAAATTCTTTTAAAATCTTCTTCTCCAGAACCACTGGGCCAAGAAAGATGAAACTTATTTGCAAACATCCTCAGGTAGTGTAGATTCAAGTTTGTTCAAATCATGACCCCCTGTGGTAGGGTGGGGCCACAATGAATGATCAAAATTTTACATGGAAATAAATTGGAAAAATCTTATTATCCAGAACTACTCGGCCAAGAAAAATGAAACTTAGGTGGAAACATCTTCAGGTAGTGTAGATTCGAGTCAATTTTTTTAAATCATGATCCCTGGGGTAGGGTAGTGCCACAATGGACAATGAAAGTTTTACATTTGAATACGTAGAAAAAATCTTCAAAAAATTCTTTTCTCAAAAACAGCAAAACTCTGATTGGTTATATTAACATGGAAGCATCCTCAGATAGTAACGTCCCTACGCTCCTTATATACATGTAGCACCAAGTCAAAAGTATCCAATAGTAAACCTCTAGCATGCTGGAATAGGCGATAGGTATTTATGCTGGTGATGTCACATGGGTTTTAATTTCTTTGAATAGCAAGCCCGCATGTTATTGGTCAAGAAATATGCTATTGATACTCTTCAGCCTCAGGCTGTACTCCAAGAATGTCCCTCATCTATCACATCCAGGGTATGCTTGGATGAGGGGCCCATTAATCGACCTCAATCTACACTATGTGGAAATGCTTTCAAATTGATTTGACTAATGTATCATTGTTAGCTCATCTGAGCCGAAGGCTCAAGTGAGCTTTTCTGATTGAAATTTGTCCATTGTCGTTGTTGTTGTAAACTTTTCACATTTTCATCTTCTTCTCAGAACAACTGGACCAATTTCAACCAAACTTGCCACAAAGTATCCTTGGGTAAAGAGGATTCAAGTTTGTTCAAATGAAGGGCCTCGCCTTCTTCCAAGGGGAGATAATTATGATTTTGTGAAAAATAAATGGCATCATTTAAAAATCTCCTGAAGAACCACTGTGCTTGAAAGTAGGAAACTTATGTGGAGGTAGTGTAGATTCAAATTTGTTCAACTCATGACCCCGGGGGTAGGGTGGGGCCACAATGGCCGATCAAAGTTTTACGGAGGAATATATAAGAATAATCTTTAAATATCCTCTTCTCAAGAACAACAAAGCCATGGTTGGGCATATTTATATGGAAGCATCCTGGGGTAGTGTAGATTCAAGTTTGTTCAAATCATGAGCCCTAGGGATAGGGTGGGGCTGCAATGGGTGATCAAAGTGTTACTTAGGAATACATTGGGAAAACCTTTAAAAATCCTCTTCTCAAGAACAGCAAAGCCATGGTTGGGCATATTTATATGGAAGAATCCTGGGGGTAATGTAGATTCAAGTTTTTTTCAAATCATGAACCCTAGGGATAGGGTGGGGCTGCAATGGGTGATCAAAGTTTTACATAGCAACACATAGGAAAAATCTTTAAAAATCTTTTTCTCGAGAACGGAAAGGTTGTGAATGATCATATTAATTTGGAAGCATCCTAGGGTAGTGTAGATTCAAGCTTGTTCAAATCATGACCCCTGGGGGTAGGTTGGGGCCAAAATGGGCAATAAAAGTTTTACATAGTAAAAATCTTTAAAAATCATCACAAGAACAACAAAGGATGAATGGTCAAAATATATATAAAAGCATCTTCAGTTAATGTAGTTTTAAATTTGTTCAAATCAATGACCCCCCAGGAGAAAAGAGGGGCCATAACAGGGGATCATAGATATACAATGGAATATAAAGGATATATCAATAAAAATTTTCATCTTAAGAACAGCAAAGCCATTATGTGTCATATTAATTCAAAGGCATCCTTAGAAAGTTTGGATTCAAGCTTATTCAAATCATACCAACCCCCTTCCCCCCAACCACTTTTATATTTAACCTTTTCAGAACTGAACCGATTTCTTCTTTTTCCTAGCCAAAGTGCTCAGGTGAGTGATATTGCCCTTGGGCCTCTTTTTTGTCACAAGTCATCTACATATTGACAGTATTTTCACATTGTGACGTCACAAACATGGAGTAAAACTGTCCCGTTCGGATGCTGATGTCGCTTTTTTTGTCAATTTTTGAAACATACTTCTTGCGGTTTTTGCTTAATATTCTCACTGTCTATTAAGAAAGCGATAATAAACATATCAGAAAATGAAGACAGCCACTTTATTTGCGACACATTTAATTTTTATTAAGCTTTGACTTGTTTTATAAAGAAAATAATCATTTTAATCAGAACACTTTATTTAAAAGTTTATGGCATTTTAACCCTGGTCCGTGCTCACTATCGTTGACCTTTAATGACCGCGATTTTTACAAAAATATTAAGTTCAAACAATTAAAACCAAACTATTCTGACTTGGATTTTCATAACATATATTTTGGTATACAGTAAGTATATCTTGAACCACTCATTTTGACAAAAATGCCATTGTCCACGATTTTTTTGGACAAGCCTCGTACTGTATGTTTGCCGAATATCATTCTGGTCTGAATTATGGTTTTGTAAATATAGAGATAGTTTGCAAACTTTTTGATCACCCCTTGTATGTCGACATGATATATCCCAGTGAGCTTTAAATAAAAGATACGACAGTCTGACATATCTCATATTTGGGTATTTTGCTAGAAAAAGACAGTGGTAATCTAACAACAAAGCTTTATGATAAACGTGATGACTTAAACTTTTCAGTCATCAACTTCCCTGACTTATGTAGCAATATGCCCTTATCACCTGCATATGGGTTTATGTCTCCCAGTTGATTTGATATGCAAGAGCATGCTCTACATATGAACAATTTCTAAAACGAGGTAAGTTATTGACAAACAAGTTGATGAAATGAGAATATCAATGACCTTGTCGGAAAATACAATCTATCATTAAGTAATATATGACTGATGTTTTCCATACTAATTGTTAGGCCATTATTTACACACGGAATTGTTTACAGATCTTTCCCTTATTTACCAATCATGACAAGGAACATGTGGTGGGTGTGACCTGTCAGCAGGGGATCCTCACTCCATCATGGCACCTGATCCCACCTCTGATGTTTTTGGAGGTCCATGTTTGCTCTGCTCCTGATTTGTATTGTTTTAATGGACTTTGAGCTTGAATACTGTTTGTTATCTCCATATTTTTTAAAAATCTCTTCCCATTGGTAATAAGCAGACAAACTAATTGCATGGTTATGATGAACAAGGGTTCCTTTCCAAAATATGAATTTCATGGGTCATGTGTTTTCATGTTAGGAAGGTTTCCATCTATTTTATAGTGCAGTGCATTATTTCTTTGAAAATTATCTTCTCTGCTGCTGGGTTCTGTATAGGGGATAAATTTGGTTGGTTGTAATTTTCATGTTTTTCTCTCCTTTCACATTAAGGCAGTATGATGAATATGGGGAGTTTTTATGAATAAAGTTACCTCCCTTTTTCTGCTTTCACCAATTAAAAGTATAGCTGGCCAGTAGACAATTTGCTGTTAAAAAGTAAAATGGTGTCTTTCAGCAGGATGTGTTCACTACATAAACTGTATAAAATTAAAATAAAGGTAGATTTGTTAAACAATAATAGGTTAAAGTAAGTAATTGGATATGTATAAATTTAATAACTTTCGTTGTTTTTAAGGTCTGGTGACACGTTGCCCAAATATCTGTTTTGTATCTCTTCAAAATATACAACAAATTTATCATAATTATCATTATTTTGTGAATTTTAAACTATTTTCAAAATGAAAAAGTAGATATATAAAGACACCAAAAAAAAAAAAACAATCATGAAATGATAAATAAGTAGAGTTAAAGACATTTACAGTAATAAGAATCTTTCATTTAATTTCAGAATTTTGAGTTTCAAGAGAAACTGAAGTATATGACACAAATCAAAAGGATATGGGCTGGTTCAGTAAGTATGGAGGATTGTTTGTTTGTTTTTTAAATCCCTTGTGAGAAATTTTTTGCTCATATGAGATGTCACAATATACCAGTGAAGGGATTCAAATTTAGACCTTTACTGGACACCAAGGATCATTCAGCAGTGAGAGTTCTTTTTATTTTGCCAATGCCTACCATGACACAAGACCTCAGTTTTTAGGTCACCTGAGTCACTCAGGTGACCTATTGCTATCTGTTTTTGTCCGTCGGCGTGCGACATGCGTTAACATTTGAACATTTTAGCTTCTTCTCTGAAACTGCTCAACCAATTTTAACCAAATTTGGCATATAGCATCTATGGGTGAAGGGGAACAAAAATTGTGAATTTCATGATCCCTGCCCCCCTGGGGCCTGAGGGGTGGGGCTAAAACCACCAAAATTAATGCAATCTTTAAAAATCTTCTTCTTTACTCATGGACATCAAGCAGTCAAACTGTTGGCATGATTGTAATAAGCATTGACCCCTCTACCAAAATTGTGAAATTCATGGCCCCAGGGTCAGGGGTTCTGGTGCTAGGGAGGGGTTATATAGATTATATAGTGAAAATGCATTACTTCTTTGAAAATCTTCTTCTCTGCTCCTGGGTATTATTCAAACAAACCAAGTACATTGTTATGATGAGCAATGATGCCTCTTCCAAAATTGTGAAATTCATGGCCCCGGGGACAGGAGTTCTGGTGCTAGGGCGGGGCTATATAGATCCTGTAGTGAAGGTGAATTATTTCTTTGAAAATCTTCTTCTCTGCCCCTGGGTATTGTTTAAACAAACTAAGTACATTGTTATGATAGGCAAGGATGCCTCTTCCAAAATTGTGAATTTTATGACCCAAGATTTAAGGGTTCTGGTGGTGGGGGGAGGGGGGGGGGGGCTTCTATTGATTATAAAGTGAAAAAGCAAAATTTATTTGAAAATATTCCTTTCTGCTTCTGGTTAAAAAAGCAATGAAGCTAAGTGTATAGTTATGATGAGCAAGAGTGCTTCTTCCAGAGTAGTGAATTTCATGACCCCTGGGTCAGATGTGCTGGTGTGAGGGTGGGGCTCTTGATAATATAGTAAAAATGCATTAATTCTATTAAATAATCCTGTTTGCTCCTTGGTGTTAAGCAGATAAACAAAGTGATTACTTTTGATGAGCAAACTTATGGTCCCAGGGTCAGAAGCTCTGATGTTGGGGGGGGGGGGGGGGCTCTATTGATAATATGGTGAATCTGTAGTAAAAATGCATTATTTCTTTAAAAATCTTCTCTGCAACTGGGCATATCAGAGGCAAAAGAGTAAATGTTTTAATAAGGAAGATTATTTTTATCAGATTTTTGAACATCTGGACCATTTGGTCAAATGTTCTGGTTCTGGCCAGGGCTCTATTATTTTGTATTCTACTGAGAGGAGTTATTCCCCTTTGCCATTTACTTTTGATAATTTATCACTGTAAATAATGTACTTGAAAGGTAAATAGAATAAGATAATTATGCAAAAACTTTTATTGTATAATACAAAAAGTACTTTCATAGTTTTAATGATCAGATAGACTTGTAAGTAGTAGATAAATAAAAATGAGACAAAAATAACTTGTCTTATTAAATGTTCATCAAAGACCAAGAGAGGCCAATGTAAGAAATTTCAACAAAGGATTAAAATAGTACAGAAGCATTGATAATTTGTTAATATACTGTATGGTGATAGTGATAAATGGGGATCAGATTTATAGAACATAATTTATAAACTGTTAATGAATATTAAGACCAATTATTTTGTTGATCATGATCACCCTATTTTTCTTACTTTTTGGCAACAAAGTTTCACCTTTCAGTTCATTTTATACTCTATGCATCCTTTAAATTGTTGTATCATACTCAGGTGACCGTTAAGGCCCTTGGGCCTCTTGTTAACTCACCTGAGCCGAGGACTCAAGTGAGCTTTTTTAATCACATTTTGACTGACGTCTGTCTGTCTGTTCATCTGTTTGTCTTGTCTATAAACTTTTCACATTTTCGATTTCTTCTCAAGATCAAACCACTGGCCCAGTTTCAACCAAACTTGCCACAAAGTATACCTGGGTAAAGTTGATTCAATTTTGTTTAATAGAAGGTTTATGGCCATGCTTCTTCAATGGGGAGATAATTATGAATCATTGAAAAACTACTGGCATCTTTAAAAAAATTTTCTTCTCAAACTCCATTGGTCCAAAAAATATGAAACTTATGTACAAGCATCCTCAAGTAGAATATATTAAAGTTTGTTCAGTCAAGACCTCCTGGTGTAGGGAGGGGCTACAATGGCCGATCAAAATTTTACTTAGGAAATCTTGAAAAATTTTCTTCTCAAGAACAGCAAAGCTTTGATTGGTCATTTTTATATGGAAGCATCCTTAGGTGGTGTAGATTCAAAGAACTATAGATATCTATATGGTTTGGGCTATTTTTGGCCCCCATTCAGAATATGTTTATTTTTACCATGGGGAGAGATAAGGCAAGTGTGTTACTAAAAAAATATATTTTACCGTAAAGTCGCTTGTATTGGCCACACTTTTTTCCTTGAGAAAATTGTGTAAAATTAGGGATGCGCTTAATACATCGGAACAAAATACAATCCCCTTTTTTCCAGGTCACTTTCTCAGTGCCGAGGACCATTTTCCCAATCCATTTGAATTGATTACTCTTTGTAACCACTTAGTCAAAGTTTAGTACTATTACTCTAATTTCAGAGTCATATACGTCAGCCCTACCTGTTGTAGTCATATACATCTACCCTACCTGTTGAAAAAAAGATAATCGTTTCATAAATGAAATCATAATGAAAAAGGATCTTTGTTTTTGTTTTATTTCAATTGCGTATTCAGCCATTTTGAACTACCGTCGCTTATATGCAAGAACTGCATGTCGCTTAAGACATAGATATATTAATACCTATAAATGAGTCAACAATTATAATCTTTGTGATATATTCTGAATTATCCTTAAATAAGGTCGTCCGTCTCCAACGGAAGACCTTATTGTTTTCTTTCGGTTTCTTTTTCCCTATTATTTCTATTATTATTTTTTTTTTCTTACCCATTTTGTGCACGCGAGTTCTCAGAAATGGCTCAGTCAATTTTCACGAAACTTTCAGATCTGATAGATATTGATTTGAACCTTATTGGAAATTTTTTATATTGATGACGTCACTTCCAGTCGTGAGATATGGAAAATGATCTGATTTTCAGAGGGTCGGCTTGTCCTGGTAATCACTCCAAAACAACTTCAGATATTGAGTTGAGATTCTCAGTGAAGGTAGAGGAGGGATTGTAGATGTGCTTTTTTGCGTCCATATCTTTCCAGCGCAAAAGGCGCCAAAGTTTGCCTGTGCTTGAAAAATAGGCTTACAAGCATCTCACATAATTTGACAAGTTTTCTATCAAATCTTTATACCTGTAAATATTTTGTTAAAACATATATAACAAAAGTTGTGCAGAATGATAAGTGCTTTCATTTGATATCAAGAAAAAGGGACTGACCCCTCAAATCAGGGGCTCAGAGGGGCCAAAAGTTTTTCATGTATAACTCTTGAACGATTAATATTTTGTTATACATTACTGAAACAAAAATGTTTATCTTTACGATTTGCAACTCTGTATTGTAAAACTGTGATTATATATTACGTAATAAAGGGCAACAAGGGGCCAGAATATTAAATCTTTGAAGCTTAATATCTCAAAAAGAGAGAATATTTTGATAAGCAATATTGAATAAAAGATGTTCAGATTTATGTTTTAAACAATATTCACCATTTCAATTTAAGCAAAACAGCCCCATTAAGGACTTAAAGGGCTGGCCCCTAAATATTTCTATTTAGCATATCTCTAAAATGAAAAGAAATTGCTGAATAATTCTTGAACAAAAAGTCTTTAAAATCACAAGACCTTTTATTTGATATCAAGAAAAAGGGGCTGGCCCCTTAAATTAGGGACCAGAGGGTCTAAAAGTCTTTCATCTGTAACTCTTTAACAATCAATATTTTGTTATAAATTACTAAAGCAAAATGTTTATCTTCACGATTTGCAACTATACATTTTGAAACTGGAATCATTAATTACGTAATAAGGGCCCATTATGGGCCAGAATTCTAAATCTTTGAAGCTTGATATCTAGAAGAGGGGAAAAATTTTGATAAGCAACATTGAACAAAAGATGGTCAGAATAATGTTCTAAATACTATTCATTCTTCCATTATTTGTAAAATGGCCCCATTAAGGACTTGAAGGGTTTGGCCCCTAAATATTTCCATTCTACATAGTTCGAAAATGAAAAGAAACTTTTGAATGATTCTTGAAGAAAATATCTTTCATTTGATATGAAGAAAAAGGGGCTGACCCCTTCAAATTAGGGACCCAGAGGGGCCAAAAGTCTTTCATCTGTAACTCTTTAAGGATAAATATTTTGTTATAAACTACTGAAACAAAAATGTTTTTCTTTACGATTTGCAACTGTATATTGTTAAACTCTGATTATATATTACGTAATGAGGGGGCATAAGGGAACCAGAATGTTAAATGTTTTACTCTTTTTATCTCTCGAAAAGGGAAAACATTTTGGTAAGCATTATTGAACAAAAGATGTTCAAGATAATGTTATATACAGAACATATATATAACAGAATGAAATCTAAAAAGGGAAATTTTTATATCATTATCATAATTACGTAATTATATTATTATTTAACGAATATCTTTGTAAAAATCACACCTCATCTTATCAAAAAATTAGACAGAAGACTTACTCGTTGCTCGCAACGAGATCTCATCTAGTTCTGTATCTTATTTTTATTTTTTTTAAATTTCAGATATGCAATTAGAGGTGCAAATCGTTAGGGATTCTATTGTCGTGTCATTGCTATATATAACTTCAGTCTATGTTGTCATGTAGGACATGACCATTGTTTATTTAACAATTATCACCTCAACACCTACATTGAAAGCAACACGTTTTTTAAAAGAATTTATTAAAACACATTTACGTTGGAAGCACATATAAAAAACATATTTGTAAAATACAATCAAGCACATTCAAGAAAATATTCATAAGACATAAATATTAAAATGTTGTAGCACGTCACAATGGTCACAACACTGATTGTTCATTGCACTAGCTAACTAAAATAATTAGGGCCCACTCTGCAGGTGCCCTTTAGTGATCAGTCCATCCGTCCTTCCTTCCGTCTGTCCGTCCGAGATCTCTTGTCTGGAGCATATCTTCTCTCTCCTTGGCCCAATCTGGCTCATACTTCACCCACAGAGTGTCTTTGGGTAAAGGGTGTTCAGTGACCTTGAACATGTTTCTAGGTCTAAGGTTGAGGTTATAGCAGAATTATATGAAAAATCCTTGTCCGGAGCATATCTTCTCTCCTCTTGGTCCAATGTGGCTCATACTTCACTCACAGAGTGCCACTGGTCAATGCATTTGCAGTGACCTTGAACAAAGTTTCTCAGTCAAGGGTTAAGGTCAAAAATAGCCTCTCTGTTTAAATTCTTGTCAGGAGCATATTTTCTCTCTCCTAGGCCCAATCTGGCTCAAACTTCGCCCACAGAGTGCCTTTGGGTAAAGGATATGCAATGACCTTGAACCATGTTTCTAGGTCTAAGGTTAAGGTCATAGCAGAATTATATGAAAAATCCTTGTCTGGAGCATATCTTCTTTCCCCTTGGTCCAATGTGGCTCATACTTCACTCACAGAGTGCCACTGGTCAATGGATGTGCAGTGACCTTGAACGAAGTTTCTAGGTCAAGGGTTAAGGTAAAAAATAGCCTCTCTGTTTAAAATCTTTGTTCGGTACATAATTTCTTTCCCTTAAGTCCAGTCAGCCTCAAACTTTACGAATTGACTTAGGGTACAGAACATTTGTGATTTTCCTTCCATATTTTGATAGAGGATATGCAACAATTTTCATAGAGGATATGCAACATTCGTGATTTTTGTGCCGTTTTTTGATAGAGGGTATGGAGCACTTGTGATTTTCATGTCATTTTTTATTATAACAAGGATGACATAGAAGCCCTTTAGACTCAAACAACACATCCCTAAATAGTACACAAATGTTCCTCTTCAAAGTAAACCCTTTTCAGCTACCTTACTTTTTCATGTTTGTTGCTGAAAGCAGGGCCCTTTGAGATAGCCACCATCTCAATGATATCTAGTTATCAATGGATACAAGAACTGTTTAATTACCCAAAGCCAAACATAATTTTGCTTGGGTATGATTTTTAGCTCTTCTGAGCCAAAGGGTCAAAGAGCTAATGCTATGGCCATTTGTGAAGTGTGTGTAACCTTTTTAGAATATGGGCCATAACTCAAGAACCCCTTGGCCAATTATTGTCAAATTTGTCACAGGGTATCCTTGGTCCAAGGGCTCCCATTTATAATAAAAGAAGGGTTGTGACCCTTAAACAAGGGGAGATAATTAGGAAAATAGAAACAAAAGTACTGGTTGCTTAAAAATCTTCTTCTCAAGAACCACTGGGCAGATAACACCAAACTTGCACAGAAGGATGAGGATATGTTGTAGATCAAAAATTGTTCAAGGCATCACCCTGGGGCAAAGGGCATCATCTCAAGGTCACTTCAAAGTTGAACAAAAATTACATTTTATTAAAATGTTGATATTTTGCTTACTATAAGGACTAGGATCATCAAATCTTGTCAGTTGATGCATCTAAGGACCTCATATCATATTGACTCAAAAGTAGGTCACAGTGACCTACTTTTTAAATTTTGCGGCCATTCTTTTCTCAAAATGATTTAGAGGCATATTTCAAACAATTTAAGGCCTATGATCATCAAACTTTGTCAGTTGATACATCTTGGGTCCTCGAAGTACGTCAACTAAAAAGTAGGTCACCTTGACCTACTTTTGGAATTTTATGGCTTATCTTTTTCAAAACAATTAAGGTTGTTAATTCAAATACTGAGAGGTTTAGAATCATTAAATCTTGTAAGATGATGCATCTTGGGGCCATAATAGATATTTATGAAAAAGTAAGTCACAGTGACCTACTTTGTGAACTTTGCAGGCATTCGATTTCAAAGTGTTTTAGAGGCATAATTTGGACATTTTAAGGCCTATGATAATAAAACTTTGTAAGTTGATGCATCTTGGGTCCTCAAAAAAGGTCAACTGAAAAGTAGGTCACCATGACCTACTTTTGAAATTTTACATCTATTTTAAATATATAGGGTTAGAATCATCAAAATTTGTCAGTTGATGTATCTTGGGTCCTCGGGAGTAGGTTGACTGAAAAGTAGGTCACCATGACCTACTTTTCAATTTATACTTTGTCAGTTGATGCCTCTTGGGTCGACTGAAAAGTAGGTCACCGTGACCTACTTTTGAAAATTTATGGCTTTAATTAAATATTTCAGGTACTAATTGGCTTAGAATTGTCAAACTTTGTCATTTGATGCATCTTGGATCCTTGGAGTATGTCTATGGTAAAGTAGGTCACCATGAACTACTTTTCAATTTATATGACTATAATTAAATATTTTTTTGGTACTAATTGGCTTAGAATCATCAAACTTTGTCAGTTGATGCATCTTGGGTCCTCAAAGTATGTTACCTGAAAAGTAGGTCACTGTGACCCACTTCTGAAATTTTATGGTTATAATTTTAAAAATATTTTAGGTATTAATTGGCTTAGAATCATCAAACTTATTTGATGCATCATGGGTTCTCAGAGAATGAAAAGTGATAAATAGGTAACCATGACCTACTCTCAGGTACTAACTGACTTAGAATCATCTTGGGTCCTCAGAGTGTTTCATCTAAAATGTAGGTCATGATGACCTACTTTTGGAATTTCAAGGCTATATCTAAATACATGTATACAGGATACTTAGAGGCTTCAAATAGAAGTGATAGGTTGTACAGTTTATCAGAAGAGCAATTCAAGGCCTTTGGGCCTCTTGTTTTTTAATTTTTGGAAATTCACTTCCGGTCAGAAGTTATCGCCCTTTAATCAAATTTTTAGTGACCATTTTGTACACACAAAAATGATAAAAGTTAGAGTGCTGAAAATTTCAGTGATAATAGAGGACATGTTTCTGAAAGTGCCTAGCATGGAAGCTTGGTAAAGGTTGAAATTTAGGATAGGAATCAGGAGTGAATTTTCGAGACTTTTTTTAGGTCACCTGAGGCACTGAGTGTGTTAATATTTGAACATTTTTAGCTTCTTCTCTGAAACTACTTAACCAATTTGAACCAAATTTTAGCATATAGCATCTATGGGTGAAGGGGAACAAAAATTGTGAATTTCATGATCCCTGTCCCCCTGGGGCCTAAGGGGTGGGGCTAAAACCACCAAAAATAATGCAATCTTTAAAAATCTTCTTCTTTAATCCTGGACATCAAGCAGTCAAACTGTTGGCATGATTGTAATAAGCATTGAGCCCTCTACCAAAATTGTGAAATTCATGACCCCAAGGTCAGGGGTTCTGGTGCTAGGGTGGGGCTTTATAGATCATGTAGTGAAAATGCATTATTTCTTTGAAAATCTTCTTCTCTGCTCCTGGGTATTAAATAAAGTAACTAAGTACATAGTTATGATGAGCAAGAGTGCCTCTTCCAAAATTGTGAATTTCATGGCCCCAGGATCAGGGGTTCAGGTGTTGGGGGGGGGGCTCTATTGATTATATAGTGAAAATGCATTAGTTCTTTGAAAATCTTCTCTGCTCCTGGGTATTGAATAAAGTAACTAAGTACATAGTTATGATGAGCAAGAGTGCCTCTTCCAAAATTGTGAATTTCATGACCCCAGGGTCAGGGGTTCAGGTGTTAGGGTTGGGCTCTATTTATCATATAGTGTAAATGCATTAAATCTTAGGAAAAGTTTTAATAAGCAAGGGTATAATTACCACATTTTTGAACATCTGGGCTGTTCACATTAGCTCAGTTGGTAGAGCGCTCGCTCTGTGATCGGGAGGTCGTGAGTTCAAATCTCGGCTGCAACTGACCTAAGTCAATAAAAAATGGGTAGCAACAGTTCCTTCGCCATGTGCTCGGCACTTTGAAGTGAAAGTTGCGGGCCCTTCAGATGAGACCTTAAAAACCGAGGCCCCGTGTCACGGCAGGTGTTGGCACGATAAAGATCCCTCACAACTCAATGGCCGTAAGTGCCAAGTAAAGGTCAAAATTTCACCGGTATATGGTGACGTCTCTATATGAATGAAAAATTCTCAAAAGGGACGTAAAACAGCATACAAACAATCAATCAATTGAACATCTGGACCATATGGTCAAGCAATCAGGTCCTGGGCAGGGCTCTATTAATTTTTATTTTACTGAGAGAAGTTATTCCCCTTTTCCATTCATCTTTGATAATTAACCACTGTAAATAACGTATATTTGAAAGGTTAATAGTATAAGAGAATTATGCTAGAATTTTTATTGTATAATACAAAAAGTACTTTCTTAGTTTTAATGATCAAGTAGACCTGTAAATAATAGATAAATAAAAATGAGACAAAAATATCTTATTAAATGTTCTTCAAAGACCAAGAGAGGTAAATGTGAGAGGTTATATTATGGCATTAAAGATAGTACAGAAGTACTAATAGTTTGTTAATAGTCTGCATGGTAATAGTGATGAGAGGGGGACAGATTAGAACTTAATTTATGAGTTGTTACTCAATATTAGACTAATTATTTTGTTGATCCTGATCTTCCTACTTCTATTGCTTTTGGGCAACAAAACTTCATCTATCAGTTGATTTTATACTCTATGATCCTCTCAATTGTTGTATTATACTCAGGTGACCATTCAGGCCATTGGGCCTCTTGTTTTATCAAATCTTCAAAATTATGATTTTCTTAACACATATTGAACAGAAATTGTGTAGAATAAAAGGGCTGACTCATCACATTAGGGGCCAAGAGGGCCAAAAGTCTTCAATTCATAACTTTTTAATGATCAATGTTTTGTTATACATTGGTATGGAAGCATCCTCAAGTAGTTTAAAATTCAAGCCCCCCCCCCCCCCCCCCCCAATGTTTACTTTTCAATACTGAACTATTTGTGCTTTTTCCTAGCCAATGTGCTCAGGTGAGCGATGTGGCCCATGGGCCTCTTTTTTTTATGCTGTTCAATCATGCTGTCATTCTGTCATCATTGACTTTCCATTCATTTATCTCGGCAACAATTGCACACATTCAACTTAAATTTGACATATTGATACGTCATAGGAATATGTGGATCAAGTTTGAATTTGGTCACGGTTGGATGATTTTTGATAGAATTATTCCTCTTGAACTTACAAAAAATAAGAAATTTTCAGTTTCCACTCTCTAACTTTTGTAGGGATGTATGTTTAAGGTTAAAATTGCATGTGCAGGTATTTTACCAGATAATAAAGATCAAATTTGAATTTGGTATCAGTTGAGTTATCAATCTTGAACTTGGAAAAAGTACAAGGGGGGATCTGGTGAAGAACAGTAGGGCAAAAGTTGCTCAGGTGAGTATTGTGGCCCTTGGGCCTCTTGTTGAGTTGGACCACACTAAGTATTACAAGGGGGGAAATCTGGGAAGAACAGCAGGGCAAAACTTACTCAGGTGAGTGTCATGGCCCATGAGCCTCTTGTTGAGTAGTGTGCTAGCAACCTAATAATTACCTAATTTCAGAAACCATGGAGCATGACAGATAAATTCGCAAGATCAATTTCCCTTTTTTAGCTCACCTGAGCCGAAGGCTCAATTGAGCTTTTCTGATTGAAATTTGTCTGTTGTCTGTCGGCATTGTCGTCGTTGGCGTCGTCGTTGTTGTCGTAAACTTTTCACATTTTCATCTTCTCCAGAACCAGGGATAGACATTAACTTTCAGATTTACTTGCCCTTCGGGCAAGTGATCTCAAACTTTGACTTGTCCGAACACAAAATTTGGTTGCCCAAAATAAGGAAAGAACTTCAGAAAAAAAAATTTTATTTCTGTAAATATTATGACAAGAAAAAATGTGACCAAATACACTACCGTCAATTTGGCAAGGTGAGGTACCTGAAAAAATTTTGATGCTGCGTTTGTACATAAATGTATACCACTGTCCCTGTAAATTTAACCTGTTAACACACACTGCCATGAAGCAATAACCCTCCGTTTATTTAAATTCATATTTTTAAAAAATTATTTTCGGTAGGATTCTTTTGTGAATCGTAATTTTCTGAGATAACTGTGAAACAACGCTGAAGGAAGATAGTTGCTACATAACACACATCGATCTTTACCTTGATCAGGATACATCGTGTTACACTTTACTTATATTCTGTAAGTGAATAAATAATCTAATTTCCAAATAAGAAGTTAACAAAAATGTTAGACGAACAGCATATTTACCAGGGAAAAAGAACGGAATAACGAATCCGATTTTCAAATGAAAGGTATAATCCAGAAATGCTGAAAAGGAATTCCGAATACAAAAACAATGTCAGTCAGGTGCCTGGCGGAAATCAAGTCTTCAGTTTATTGTTTTTTTATATAAATTAATGTATATGAAATAAATATGTACATTTCTATGAGGAAAAAATCACTTGCCCAATCGGACAAGTACGTCGCAAGATTCACTTGCCCGAACTGAGAATTTACTTGTCCCGGGCAATCGGACAACCGTTAATGTCGATCCCTGAGAACTACTGGGCCAATTTTAATCAAACTTGGCACAAAGTATCCTTGGGTATAACTGATTCAAGTTTGTTCAAATGAAGGGCCATGCCCCCCTACAAGGGGAGATAATTATGAAATAGCAAAAAATTAATGGTATTATTGAAAAATCTTCTTCTCAAGAACCAATGGGCCAGGAAAGATGAAACTCATGTGGAATTATTGTCATTTAGTGTAGACTCAAGTTTGTTCAAATCATGACCCCCGAGGGTAGGGTGGGGCCACAATGGATGATCAAAGTTTTACATAGCAATTTATAGGAAAAATCTTTTTCTCAAGAACAGCAAAGCTATGATTGGTCATATTTATATGGAAGCATCCTCAGGTGGTGTAGATTCAAGTTTGTACAAATCATGACAACCAAGGGGTAGGATGGGGCCACAATGGACGATCGAAGTTTTATGTAGGAATATATGGGAAAAATCTTCAAAAATCTTTTTCTCAAGAACAGCAAAGCAATGATTGGTAATATTTATAGGGAAGCATCCTCAGGTGGTGTAGATTCAAAATTGTTCAAATCATGACTCCCAGGGGTAGGGTGGGGTCTAACTGGACGATCAAAGTTTAACATAGGTGTATATAGGAAAAATCTTCAAAAATCTTCTTCTCAAGAACAGCAAAGCAATGATTGGTAATATTTATTTGGAAGCATCCTCAGGTGGTGTAGATTCAAAATTGTTCAAATCATGACTCCCAGGGGTAGGGTGGGGTCTAAATGGACCATCAAAGTTTAACATATGTGTATATTGGAAAAATCTTCAAAAATCTTCTTCTCAAGAACAGCAAAGCTGTGATTGGTCATATTTATATGGAAGCATCCTCAGGTGATGTGGGTTCAAGTTCGTTCAAATCATGACCCCTGGGGGTAGGGTGTGGCCACAATGGAAGATTAAAGTTTTAATTAACATAGGAGTATATAGGAAAAATCTTTACAAAGGAGTCTGTAGGAAAAATCTTCAAAAATCTTCTTCTCAAGAACAGCAAACTTATGATTGGTCATATTTATTTGGAAGCATCCTCAGGTGGTGTAGATTCAAGTTTTTTCAAATCATGACCCCCAGGGGTAGGGTGGGGCCACAATGGACAATCAAAGTTTTACGTAGCAATATATAGGAAAAATCTTCTTCTCAAGAACAGCAAAGCTATGATTGGTCATATTTATATGGAAATATCCTCAGGTGATGTGGGTTCAATTTTGTTCAAATCATGACCTCCAGGGGTAGGGTGGGGCCACAATGAAAGTTCAAACTTGTAGAGAAAAAAGTCACAGTTTGTCAAAAAATCATGTAAGCATCCTTAGTTAGTGTAGATTTAATTTTGTTCAAATTATACCCCCCCCCCCACTCCCTTTTAGGGGTAGGTTGAGACTACTTATGCATTTAAGCTTTTCAATACTAAACAGATTTTTCCTCTTTTCCTAGCCACAGTGCTCAGGTGAGCGATGTGGCCCCTGGGCCTCTTGTTTTTTTTGTCCTGAGCACTTTCAGTCACCACTGAAAGTGAATTTTATAAACTGCACTTTCTGTCTTTCAAACTCAAGAAATCACGTTTTGATATTTCTAAACATGCATTTGTGACATCAATTGATAAAAAAAAATGATGTTTTGGTGTACATATGGAATGTCATTGGTTTTTGTCATTTAATGAAATATTTCAAAGTTCTGAAGGTCTGTTTCTTCTGATGATACTGAACAAAAGCTACAGGTACTTTAATATCATCATTTCATTCAATTTTTGTCGCCCGCATACGAAGTGGTTAGAGCATTTGCTCTAGAGTCATGGAGTAAGGAGTTGATCCTTACGTCACGGGTTCAAATCACACTGTGGGACATTGAGACTGGTCCTTCGGATGAGACCGTATAAACCGAGGTCCCATGTCGCAGTAGGTGCTGGCTCCAAAAATATCCCTCACTGCTCAATGGCCCTGAGTGCCGAATATAGGTCAAAATTTGCAGCTCTCCACCAGCAAGTGGTGGCGTCTCTATATGAGTGAAAAATTCTCGAGAGGGACGTTAAACAACAATAAACAAACAAACATTCAATATTTTAGCTCACTGATATGAAAGATCAAGTAAGCTTTTCTGATCACCCGTTGTCCGTCCGTCCGTCCGTCTCTCCATCCGTCTGTAAACTTTTCACATTTTCAACTTCTCAAGAACCACTGGGCCAATTTTAACCAAACTTGGTACAAAGCATCCTCGGGTGAAGGGGAGTTTAAATTGTTAAAATGAAGGGCCACGTCCCCTTCAAAGGGGAGATAATCAAGAAAAGACAAAACTTGGGTGGGGTCATTAAAAAATCTTCTTCTCAAGAACCACTGGGCCAGAAAGGCTGAAACTTATGTGGAAGCATACTGGGGTAGTGTAGATTCTAAATTGTTCAAATCATGACCCCCAGGGGTAGGGCGGGGCCACAATAGGGAATCCAAGGTTTACATTGAATTTGCAGAAAAAAATCTTCTTCTCAAAAACCACACAACCAGAAAGGCTGAAACTTATGTTGTAGCATCCTGGTGTATTGTAGATTCTAAACTGTTCAAATCATAACCCCCCGGGATAGGGCGGGGCCTCAGTAGGGAATCCAAGTTTTACATTGAAATATGCGGAAAAAATCTTTAAAAATCTTCTTCTCAAGAACCAGTAGGCCAGAAAAGCTGAAACTTATGCGGAAGCATCCTGGGGTGGTGTAGAATCTAAATTGTTCAAATAATAACCCCCGGGGGTAGGGCGGGACCACAATAGGGAATCCGAGTTTTGCATTGAAATATGCAGAAATTTTTTTTTCAAAAATCTTCTTCTCAAGAACCAGTGGGCCAGAAAAGCTGAAACTTATGCAGAAGCATCCTGGGGTAGTGTAGAATCTAAATTGTTCAAATCATGACCCCCGGGGGTAGGGCGGGACCACAATAGGGAATCCAAGTTTTACGTTGAAATATGCAGAAAAAAATCTTCTCAAGAACCACATGGCCAGAACGGCTGAAACTTATGTGGAAGCATCCTGGGGTAGTTCAGATTCTAAATTTTTCAAATCATTACCCCAGGGGGTAGGGCAGGGCCACAATAGTGAATCCAAGTTTTACATTGAAGTATGTAGTGAAAATCTTCAAAAATCTTCATCTCAAGAACCACTGGGCCAGAAAAGCTGAAACTTATGTGGAAGCATGTGAAAAGCAACTTATGTGGAAGCTCGGGTTGAAAACGTGAAGGAGGGCTCGGCAAGCCTCGCCCTCCATCACGTTTTCTTACCCTCCCCCAAATATCGCTTATATTTCAAGACAGTAGCCATGTATTTTATATTAATCAAGTTAATTAATCATAAATAAAGCTCTTATGTTACTGTAAACCAACTATTATTCGGGTTAACTTTTATTTGCAATTCGTCAGTAATTTTTGTGACTGAGGAAACATTCTATACAAATACAAAGCAAAATAAATAGTTCGTGGTGATTAATATTCGCGAGTTAAAATAGATTGCAAAAGTGGCAAATATTTCTCACATGCGAATAAAAGTTGGTTTACAGTAATTAATAGTAATTACTGTAAATAAAAAGCTGAACAGTCTTAGATTTAATTACATCTTTAATGAAGCTACGTGCATTCCTCATTTTTCTGGGAGATATGCTCCTTTTGAACTAAGGAGTCTGAGTAAAACGGTGAAAGCAATATGAGCTGCAACTTTGATGTCGGAAATTTTTGTTGCAAAATTGTACTTAACTATTGCAATGACAGAAAAAATAACAGATATAAATTTCTTATGTTCATACTTGCAATGGTAAATCTATTTATAAGCTTTGATTGAAGCAAAATTACATTATTGTCGACCTGTACAATATTGATTTCTTATATAATACTATACATTCCATTGTACAGAAATCTTTCTTCTGAAACATTTTAATACTTTATTTTTATCTAATTGATCATAAAGGCTTAAGTTACTTACAGATTTATCATAAAAGCAAATTTTAACTGCAAAATAAAATTTGCAAAAACGCAGCTTTAAATGATGAAGAAATCTGTATTCTCATTAGGAAATGTTTTATTCAGTGCACCTTTAGACACACTAATTGGTGCTACTCATATGGAAAAATTCAATGTACTTTATAGAAGGAATAAAATTTTAAATAAATAGGATCACTCTTTCCTACTTGGAGATCTGATGGTATTGCTAAAGGCTGTGGGAGCATGTGAATACCAAGGAGCCACTCTGGAGTTTTGTGAAAAACAAGGTATCAGATACAAGGCCATGAAAGAAATCAGAAAACTACGAGCTCAACTGACTAATTCTGGTATGCTCCAATATTTTTATCACTCATTACAAAGGACAAGGTATGGTAACGGCCGAATTTGGCCCCTTATTTGATGTAAAAATCAGAACACAGTTAAAATTGTAATTGTTTGTAGTTAAGAACTTAAAATGATGCTTGTTTTAAAACCAGAACTAATTTTGATTCAAAGCTTACACGGAGGTCACAAGAGGGTGCAGAAGTAGGACATTTTCCCAAATTTCCTCAATTCTAGTAAAATTTTGTCAAATTTGAGATAATTTTCACTTCGGGAAACATAGAGCACAAGCTTGCCTATCTGAGATTTTTATACATAAGATCCATCTGATACTAATGTATGAAATATATAAATTTGGAAGATAGGCAAGCTTGTGCTCTATGTCTTGTGAAACAAAATGTGCTGTAAAATGGATGAAAATTTGCATAAAAATGAGAAGATTCGGAAATTGACATATTTTCTGACCTTCCCATGACCTCTGTGTATCCCATAACTTAGAACCAATACTCTTTTTGTGGCAGGGTAGACAACAGGTTTTTATTGATAAACTGTTGCAGCATTCTAAAAGACACTCAAAACCAGGGGCCAAAAAGGGGTCTTAGCCTATCTTGTCCTTTAGCTTTTAAAAAAAAGCTTAGAGAGTCAGCCAGTAAATTTTTATACCCCTGCTCCAGAGGAGAGGGGGGTATACTGTTTTACCCTTGTGTGTCTGTCTGTGTGTCCATGTGTCTGTCCGTAACAAATTTTGGTTGCAGTTTTTTCAGCACCTACTCATCACAGATGATTGAAATTTTAGCACACTCTTTGTTTAGGCATTGCATATGGTGGGATTCATTTTTGTGTGAATCAGATGTCAACTTCCTGTTAATCCGTGCATCTGTCCGTACCATACATAACAAATTTTGGTTGCAGTTTTCTCAGGAATTACTCATTGCAGATGCTTGAAATTTTAGCACACTCTTTGTTTAGGCATGCCATATGGTGGGATTCATTTTTTTATGAATCCGATGTCAACTTTCCTGTTTATCCATGCGTCTGTCCGTACCATACATTAAAAATTTTGGTCGCAGTTTTCTCAGCATCTCCTTATCCCAGATGTTTGAAAGTTTAGCACACTCTTTGTTTAGGCATGTCATATGGTGGGATACATTTTTGTGAGAATACGATGTCAACTTCCTGTTGTGTGCGTCTGACCGTACCATACATAACAAAGGGGGAGTTTCGATAAGGCTGTCAGCGGCCCACTTTTTTTCATAAAAATAAATTTCAATTTCTTTTTTCGAAACTAGTTTAGAATTCAAGATAAATATGTTAACTTTTGTTATTTTTATTTCAAAAGTTAATATGAGATGAATTCACACCGTAGCTGATACATACTTAGATGTACCCTCAAATCCGTTAACATTAGGCTTATGGGAAAATGTAAGAGGGTGGCATTTATAAATCGATGTTTAGAATATGAAGTGCATGAGGGACACTCACCTAAATTTGTTCAGTAATTAGATATACTCTGCACACTAATTTCTTGAAATATGATGAGTGTCGCGTGTGCACTTCATATCCAAAAATTGAAAATTACATAAAATTTGCATATCTAAAATTAGAACCTCCTGGTTTCTTGATCTGACTCTGTATTAAAATACCAAGCCAGAAGTAGCATATTTGTTTAAATCAAAGAAGATTCTCGATTATTTTAACAGTAGAAAACATTATCGTATCCTATCTTCATTTCGATACTCTTTTGTCGCCAACGTATAACGTTAACGTCACATTTTTAGCTCACCTCCTCGAAGTTGGGGGAACTTTAATTTGTAATTCCGTCGGCATCCGTGTTCCAGGTTAAAGTTTTTGAAGAAGATTTTTTTTTTTCAAATATATGTATGCCCTAATAGATATTAATCAGAGTCACCTGATCCAGCATGTTTCCTTGTCACCAGTCAGGTTTCAGATGCTGGATTTTCAGCCAAAGAATGTCCAGGTAAATGTTTTAAAAGCAGGTTTAAATTTTCGGAGAGAGCATCTGTAAGCACTTGTTGACCAGACTTGCTTCATAATGCATCTTCGGATGCACAGTACTAGATTGCTTCAGATGCTGGATATGACCTACATTTCCTTAATGAGTGAGCAGGTTAAAGATTTTGAAGCGGGTATCGGTCTTACATAACTATAAGCCTTATCGTGACCAAACTTGCACTGACGATGCATCTAGGATTGCTCACCACCAAGCATGGTTCAGATGCTGGATCTTTCTTACATTTTACGACTGACTGAACAAATATGTATTTCCTTGTAAATAGAAATCAATGTGAAGCAACTTAAGTATCTATGGAGAGTTTGGAAGCGAGAGGAAATTAGTCCTGGCTGGGATTCTCTCAGTTATGCTGAAAACATATAATGCTGATCTATGTGAGCAAATACTTCTAAGTTTCATAATCATTATTTAATCATTTCATAATTATCAAATACATTGCAATATACTGAAGCCAGTAGGTGCTAGGTAAAAAAATGTATTATCTGACGGTCGCCAGATAAGTTTCTAGCGCCTGCCATTGAAATATCTAGCGACCACCAGATAAAATTGTAATGTTTTTGCCAATCAAGTTGTAGCACCCAGTGATATACCTTAATGCTCTTGATTGACAGAGGTACACAGACCAAGTATTTTTGAAGGTGGTGCTTAAAATCTCTGCCTTTAACGACATCAACAACTTAGTCAAATCTGGGAGTTTAAGCCTTATTAGCAAAGATCAAATCTACACTTTATACAAAAATTCACTTCATAAGGTCTTCACCTCATAACTTTAAATTTATTTTTTTATTAGATTACATGTCTACACCACAAGAAACTTATTTGTCGGCTTCTAGTTATTTATGTGGCGGTCGCCAGATAAGTTTCTGGTCGCCGCCAGTTATTTATGTTGTGGCCGCAAGAAAACTATTTGGCAGCCGCCAGATATATTTTTCTAGCGGCTGCCATATAATTATGTGGCAGCCGCCAGATAAAATATTTTCTTACCTTTCACCTACAATGTACCAGCTTACGTAGCAATATGATGCTTTTAAATAAACTAAAATTTATTTGTGTATGTATTTAAAGTTGCATTCATTGTTTAATCTTTTTATTTCAAAAGATTTTATTTAATTTCAATTTTATGATATTAAGGTATATTTTCATAAAACATGTAGTTGTATAACCTCATTGATGAAAATGTATTGCATATACATGTATATGACGTTTTTACATTTACCTATCTCATGTCTACATATCTTTTATTTGCATTTTTCGAATGGGAAAATGTTAAATATTGATTATAAAGTTTATGTATAAACTGTCGATTAATTATGATGTTAAAACTTTCTATATATGTTTACGTTTTGTATGTTAAATTCATCCTCCTTTAAAGAAAAGTAACATTTAACACATCAGAAAAATATCGCACCTTAAAAAACATTCGCATAAGAGAATTACCATTTTCCGTATAAAAAAAATGTTGAAATCGGTTAATTTTTGTCTTTATTCATATTAATCCTATTTCATTTACGATTTTGACGGTTAAACAAATCCACTTTCCCCCTATAAAAATGTCTACTCCAAAAATATACGACAGGCGGTATACTCGAATGTTCAATTATCACGTGACCGGAAAATGCGTAACATAAATTATTGTCATATTTTTAGGAAGATAAGGAGTTTTTCTACAAAATATCAAAATTTCATAAAATTTCGTGAGGGGCCGAAAAACGGCCTTATCGAAACTCCCCCTTTGGTCACAGTTTTCTCAGCATCTACTTATCGCAGATGCTTGATAGTTTAGCACACTCTTTGTTTAGGCATGTTATATGGGGGAATTTATTTTTGTACAAATCTGATATCAACTTCCTGTTTATCCCTGTGTCTGTTCATAAATGAACTTGTGTATTTGCGTCAGAGCGGGGGTATTATTAGCGAGCATTGGCTCACAGACTTCTTGTTCTTTTTTCGTATTAATGTTTAAAAGCATTAGGAAACCAAAATTTTGTGTAAGAAAAATGATTTCAGCATTATTTTTAGCCGATATGGCCAGTTGATCCAGTTTTTCAGCATGGGAGTGTAGAGTTGGGGGTTAAAACAACCCCATGCATGCAGGTTCTCACATTATTTTGTGAATTAAAAAGAAAAACAAAAAGTTTCATTATTTATGTTTGAATTCTCATAGCCTAATTCCATTAAAAGTCAGTAGCCACTCACATCAGGCTGATCTAGGATTTTATGAAGGGGGGGGGGGCGTATTCGCCACATAGACACTTAGGCGGCTTTCAAAACCCCCACACTAACCTCGCACCCCATTTACACTACTTTTGCTTTAAAACGTAACATTCTGTAGCCAGTTTTACAATTAATTTTCTATTTAATTTTTTTTTGACAAATTCCATTGATTTTAAGACTTTCATAAGTCTGAATCCCCTGGACCACCACCCTTCCGGATCCGCCCTCTTATCTTGTCAAAGACGTTAACTCAAACTTTATTATTACATTACTATTTAGGGAAAAAGAGCGTTGAAGTATTCATGTCAGCATTTTTTTTCAGAAGGAGCTTTGCAAACTTCACTAATGGGTGTTAGTGAAACTTGCAAAAAGCTCTCTCAGTCAAGTGCACCCAGACAAAGGAGGAGACACCTTTATCCTTAACAACCATACTGAGCCCCCTAATTAAAACTATAAATAAATGACAATTGCAAAAAAATCATGTAACTTTTAGAATATAAAAAAATCAATATTTACTGAACAACACAGGCATCATGCATGCAACATCATAAAACATATAAGCTTCGTTAGAACCTGTACTTTGCGTTTATTTTATATTTTAGTCTATTGACTTTTGTTATTTTACTAACTAAATTTAATGCTTTACTTGACATTTGAAATAATGTAGAATTTGAAAATAAAATAAAACACTTTTACAAATTTATTACCAATCTTTTCATGCTTATAACTATATAATTACAAGCCACACCTGAATTCCACATCCTAATTGTCTAATTTAATGATGGAAAGACAAACATATAAACAAGAGGCCCATGGGCCAAAATGCTCAACTGAGTTACTTTAGCCCTGCTGTTCTTCACCATATTTTCCTCCTTGTAATACCTATTGTGGCCCCACCCTACCCCCAGGGGTCATGATTTGAACAATTTAGATTCTACACTACCCCGGGATGTTTCCACATAAGTTTCAGCTTTTCTGGCCCAGGGGTTCTTGAGAAGAAGATATCAGAGATTTTTTTTTATATATTTCAATGTAAACCTTGGATTCCCTGTTGGGCCCCACCATACCCCCAGGGGTCATGATTTGAACAATGTAGATTCTACACTAACCCAGGATGCTTCCACATAAGTTTTAGCTTTTCTGGCCCAGTGGTTCTTGAAGATTTTTTGATTTTTTTCCAATATATTTCAATGTAAAACTTGGATTTTCTATTGTGGCCCCACCCTACCCTTGGGGGTCATGATTTGAACAGTGTAGATTCTACACTACTCCAGAATGCTTCCACATATGTTTCAAATTTTCTGGCCCAGAGGTTCTTGAGAAGGAGATTTTTAAAGATTTTTTTCTATATATTTCAATGTAAAACTTGGATTCCCTATTGTGGCCCCACCCTACCCCTGGGGGTCATGATTTGAACAATTTAGATTCTACACAACTCAGGATGCATCCACATAAGTTTCAGCTTTTCTGGTCCAGTGGTTCTTGAGAAGATTTTTTAATGAATACACCTTATTTTTGGCTTCTCTTGATTTTAAAGGGGCTTTGCCCTTCATTTTGAAAATTTAAACTCCCCTTCAGCCAAGAATGCTTTGTATGAACTTTGGTTAAAATTGGCCCAGTGGTTTTTGATAAGAAGTTGAAAATGTGAAAAGTTTACAGACGGACGGAAAACGGATGATCAGAAAAATTCACTTGAGCTTTCAGCTCAGGTGAGCTAAAAAAGAATGGAGCAAGTGAAGCCAGCTGTGTCTCTCTCCATCTATTCATTGCATGCCTTTACAAATCATATTGGCCAATTTGGTAATTAACAGGAGTGACTTACTCTAAGTCAACCTCCCAGAATCGTTTGCGCTCCTTAGGTTAACCAATGTCAGGGTACCAGTCTACCTCCCAGAATTCCAGAACACGCAAGTGCATTTGAAGTTCTTCATAAGATAACTAGTCAACCCGCGGGCTGACTAATGAGGTTATGTTGGTGAATCTCATAATATCACCCTGAACATATTGATTTTGTTCCATCTATAATATTGTCTCAAAACAGTTTTCTCGGATGGCTTGGTCAACATTATTAAACCTTCACAGTACTAATAATCAAGTTAATCTGCTTGCAGTATATAAATTTTTCACAATGGCTAATGTTGCCTTGGCACTCTTCTTATTTTTCGAACTATTAAAAAATAATTACTGGTACCGTACTTGCCTCAAGTCAAACTGATTTTTAATGACAAACGCAACATAGTTTTGAACTTTAATTTATTATTCCCTGTATAATTTAAGAGTTCTAATAATTGAGTGACCTTTGTGCAGTTTTATAATGTCTTGTAATACTGTACAACTCTTCTTAATCAAATTTATAGAAAATAACACCCAGAACTTTTTTCTTTAAAAAACAAGGATTTTCATCATTTCCCTGATATCTGTTCAAAATTCCTGGTAAAAGCCCGTCACACTGTCATGATTTAGAGCTATGATAGATAATTCAAAAGTAGCTGCAAAGAACAAGGGCGCTTTTGATTGACATTCGGCAGGAATCAGGGCGCACTTGAAAAATGAAAATTTTATTGCACTGTAAAATTAAATTTTAACATTCTTTTGATTTATCATGTTCCTATGAAATAGGAAAGGAAAACATTTTCCTAATAGTGTGTTTTGATTTCCTTAAAAATAACTTGAAAAAATGGCTAGATGCGTCATTTGCTACAAAATTGTACAATTTCAAACACATTTTTCTAAAAATTTGTTATCTCTGGGTCATCTCTCCACGATTTTAAAAAGACATTTGTGTGCATTTGTATTCGAAGAAACGAATAAACATTTGTAAAAAATGGAGAGAAGACTCAGAGACTATAAAAAATGAACTTTTTCCAAAAAAAATACCAGTGTGTAAATGCGTTGCTTCTTTGTCATTTTAAATTCCTGAGTGTTTGTGTAGCGATGATAGCTCAGTAGTATGCGTTACCAGTCCAGCGCACTAAGGAGTCGAGAAGTTTTTGGTTCGATCATCGAATGGAGCAATTTTTTTTTTTTCTTATTTATCACTGTGTAGAAATGGACTAGGGTAAAGTGCGTTACCCTAGTCCAAGATGGCGATAGGCAAAAATGCTTCAAATTTTCTCGTACAAATGTGGGTGATTTCTAGTTTAAAGTTTTACTTTATTTTGTACCAATCTGTCAGACAGCTTCAGTTTTACATGCTCGCATGGAGATTGTTTTCAACTTTAGCGTAATTAAAAAGAAAATGCATGTCAAAGTTTTGCTGCAGATTAGGGTAGAGTTTTTTCGTGACTAGGGTAAAAAAGTTATTTAATCTACAACCTGATAGTGCAGGATTTTGATTTTTTAACTGCTTATACAATTAATGTAGTTGGAAAAGGCTTTTTTTAAATTTAATTTAAACAATATTTTATTCACAGATGTAAGAGTGAATAGGATTGGGCAGCAGGCTCAGCCTATTTTAGCCCTCTCCCTAAGGCTTTCTTGAACGTGTTCAAGAACTGTTGCTTCCACAAAGAAATCATGCCGGTCAGAGGTGTGCAATTAGTATCGCCCGACGCCCGGGGCTATCATTTTTTGGGGTCGGGCTAGTGGTTTTCTGCATGCAGGTAGCCCCTTGGGCTAGTAAAAATTAAAAATACCAATGTAATATAAAAAATCACTACCGATATTTTCACTCATTTTTTGCTATTAAATTCCCAACCAATGAAAAGTTTCCAGGCAGCATGCTCCAATTGTTCGTAAATCTCCATAATATTATCCATTTTGCAGCACTACCTGAATTATTACTTCCAAAAACGATCGTTTTTTTCTAATCCGAATTTCCTCCATTCATGTGTTAATGGTAAATAAAGGCAGATATCTCATTAAATTATTTACGATCACTCAATCATCTGAAAGATAAGTGTTATGTGATTTACGTAAAATATATTTCAAGTGTTTTTAATAATTTAAGATGAAAAAAAATGATTTCACTTCGTTTTCAGTTGTCTGCACTAGCTTACTAGCTCTGAGCTAGTAAGCTAGTGCAATGCACAGAAAAAGGAAAAATAATTCAATATTTTAATTCATTTTTCTTTTTCTATCATAATAATTAATTTATACATGATTCAATTTTATTAGTGAGAATTAAACTTTAATTTGAAAAAAAAATGACTTTAAAACCCTGACTTTTTTGACTTTATAATCTTTTTTTTTTTTTCAATATTAGCTGTTACTCCCCCCCCCCCCCCCACCTCATCTGGGCTAGTAACTTTTTACTTGGGGCTAGTGACTTTATTGCTGCCACTAGCCCGTGGGCTAGTACTTGATTTTTTTAATTGCACACCCCTGCCGGTTGCTATTTTTTTTAATAACCACAATTTTCATATAAAATATTACTCTTATTATGATCGTTATATTTCCCGTTTCATTTTATTGTTAAATAAATAATTATACTTGTATAAATGATGTAATTAATTTATTTGATTTAACTTTAATAAGTGTATGAGTCTAAATCTACATTGCATCACTTAAACCCCACTTTGGGCAAAATCATCGAAAATGACTCATCAGCCTATGTCTAATTTGCATTTGTTGGTACTCTTGGGCGTACGACCTTTGATGAAATGGGCCCCAGCTGGTCAGCTGACCAAATCGTGGAATTTAAACCATAAATGTTTTGTACACAATTCCTGCAGATCGCACGCCAAGTACGCCCGTCTTCTTTGGGTTCATTGTTGGGGTAGTTGTAGGATTTCTTTTTTTTTGTGTTGAATCGCAGCAAATTGCAAAACTCGGCCATTGTTATAAAACAATTGTGGATACAGCACAATTTTTAAGAATTCATAGACACACAACTCACACTCCATTAGGACACAACTTCGTAGTAAATCTTTGACATTCATGTGACTTTAGCAGTGTTTCGTACAACTCACAACACTGCAGGTGTCTTAAGAACTACTGCAAGTGTCCTTCGAGTTACTGCAATTAGAAATATAGGAGCACTTTCCTGTGAATATGATATGAAAAAGGGTGATTGATGGCAAGTGCTGTGTGATGGAACCAAGAGTTAATATGATGTAGGCAGAAATTGTCTGTTGTTATCCGTATAAAAATTAAAATACCAACTTTTTAAAAGGAAAGAAGATAGAAAAGTGAAAGAAGTTGAGAATGTATGTGTCACAGAATCTGTAAAGACTATGTTCAATAAATTCATGAAGAGACTGAATATAATCAAGAGCTCCACACTGAATCCTGTGCCCTGATCAAACAAGTTTAATTAATATAATGTTTAATAATTTCAAAAACCTCTCTGTATGTATTTCATAATGAAATCATCATTAGTCATAGGAATGTCGGGCATGTATTGTGCCATAAAGTGATTTGTAAAAGTATTGTTTGTATGAGGGTTGTTCCATATGTAATTAAGAAATAAACAACAATGTTATAAAGTTCTCTGGGAAATAAACTTGGTTGGTCATGTGATCAAATCCTGTGAAGCCTGGAGGGCTTCTCACAAAATTTGATCATGTACCAACCAGGTTCATTTCCCAGTGAACTTTTTAACATTCTTGTTTATTACTTTTATTTACATTTGAGACAAATATTTTGAATAGAACTGCATTAATTGAACAAACGGCCCACCATATTGCTATGTTGTGATGTTGTGATGCACAATGACCTAGAAGTTGTTTGATCTTGAGAGTTTGCCTCGCTCCAACATTTGAATACCGTAATTTTGGGGGTATATGTCAATAGGGTATATAGGTCGAAAGGCTCATTTTTAGCTGTAATTTTTAAAAAATCCATAGATAGGACGAATTTGGAACATAGGACGAGGCGTTGTTTATCGATTTTCTAGAGATTCTTACATAGATACTACGTATCAGAACCTGTGAACTTCTTGGCTTGCTCCAACATTTGAATACCGTAATTTTGGGGGTATATGTCAATGAGGTATATAGGTCAAAAGGCTCATTTTTAGCTCTAATTTTTAAAAAATCCATAGATAGGACGAATTTGGAACATAGGACGAGGCGTTGTTTATTGATTTTCTAGAGATTCTTACATAGATACTATGTATCAGAACCTGTGAACTTCTTGGCTTACCCCGTGATATTATCACATTGAGAAAATAAAATTGTGTTTTTTGAGTAAAACATTTTAATAGTGTTTTATATATATATAAAAGTTTCTTTAGTTGAAACTTCCTTGAATTCTGCTATACAACGTTTCTCCGACTTGCCTGTTCAATGCCTCGTAGTTTGACTCTGTCGTTAAACAGTATCCATAAATATGGTAGTATACGACAGCTATAAATTAGGGAAATACCCCAGACCAATCAATAATTATTTCCATTTTTAAACATTGTGGACACATTCTTAACATATTTTATATAGGCATTATTTACTGTAACAGTATTAACTTCGATGACTGCCATTTTTATATTTCTTGTATTAGGGATTAGCTAAAGCACGCAAATGACCATTACATGTAATAGTGAGCAATTGAAATTAATCGTATTTTCATGCTATAATTTGGCCTGTGATATTGTTGTAAAAATAAATTTAATTAAGAGTACATTTGCAATTTAACAGTCTTCATGAATTTCACAGCTTTGTATGTTCAATGATGTGTAGCACTAATTACCCCTATTACGGCACATGCTGTTAATCATGCCCCGCAGGTGGTTAAACCAACAGGTGGTGTCAACACCTTTTTGTACACAGTGTATATCCCTTTATCTGTAAGATAATTTAAATTCAAACGGAAGCCAATCTTTGAATAAATCAGTGTACCTCTTGGGTATGAGGAAGATAAGTGCACTATATTATTATTTAGATATGAAATATCTAAATGACCAGCGGTATATTTGATAAATAAATTTGGGAATTACTGACAACAATTTATTTCACGCATTTTACATTTAAAAAAATATCACAAGACAAAATGAAAAAAAATATTTAGGTAGACTATTTCAATTCATCCATACACTTAAATGGTAAAAAAAAAAGGATGACGATTATTTACCAAATTGCGATTCTGAAAACTTCTCGTATTCTAAATTTCGATACGGTTGCGGTTTTATTTTAGTGAACGAGTGCGACTTCCAACTTCACAGATGGAGACAGATAGCATGTTGTAAAATATACTTTGATGAAACATTATTTAGGAGATGATTAAATAATTTTTTTAGTACATCTATGGATATTTAAGGGAACTTAATTTGCAAGAAATCAATGGAATATATATTTAATTCTTTATTGTGGTTTTTTTTTTCGGTAAAATAATTTAAAAAGTTACAAAAATTGTACAGATTTGTGTTGAAATTGACATAAAATTTACGGATTCTGGATCATTTTTTGTAAACTTGAGTCTTAGCAAGGTCGATTCTTTAATTAGGACGACCCCAACGATTCTGAGAAAAAAAGTATCGACCTATCTTCCAAAAATTACGGTACTTACATTGATGTTCAGCAGTCCAGTTCAGGAAATATATCTGTTCATAATGAAAAAACAATGATCATTACTGAGAATAATCTTATTATTATTGTATGAGTTCTTTATATATGAAGTCAAAAGCAGTGGTATCATCTTCAGTTTACATACCTTCAAAAGAATTTTGGGTTAAAAAGGTAAGCATGATTTTAGGCTAATAAGAAAAGAAACATTTTACACACCTAAGAAAGATCTAAGGATCATTTGTTGAACAAAAAAAACCTATTTGTTTCAATAATTGTATCTTTTTCATCACTTTAATGACTTAAAAATTCCGAAACCAGTGTCACCGTGACAGAAATATGTAGACAAGTTATCATCTCGCTGTGTGATTCAGTCACGCCATGACCTCTGAACCGCTAATAAGTTCATACAGAATTGAACATATTTTCTCTTCAATAGGTTCATCTAGTAACAAAAATATTTGCAAATGTAAATAATGTGTATTGTACTAATCTCAAAAGCATTTGACTCAAATAGTGAAATGAACATTACATCCCTTCAAAGTATTCTCCGTGGTTTGAAATACATAATTTCGATGTCTGAATCCATTTCTGGCTGCGTTCAAGATCGGCTAACCTAGCAGCTAAGTGGTAGATATCTATCTCTATTGAACGGACAGCTAGCTTAGCAGCTTTAGTCTAAGATTTGAGACAAAAATATACCAGTAAAGAATTATTTTTGGAACCATAAAAGTTTATTTCAAGCAAAAATATGTATGTGAATTTACATTTAATTCACTAAGATGTAGAAAATATTTTCCCATTTAGTTAAAATGTGCTGAGAAGTTGAAACTAAGGAGGCCATCTTGGTTTGGAACTTAGCATTAAATATTTATGCTAGCTCTCCCTACGTAGTAGCTAGGCTAGCTTTGCGTTCAAGATCGAAGCTTTACGTAGCGGCTATGTAGCAGCTACGCTGTTGAAGGCACCCCTGAAATGCATCATTGTACGTTGATTTAGGTAGACCTCTGAGGCACTGATTGATGGCTGAGCCAAGGGCTTGTTGGGACTTGTAATGACCACCAGATAAGAACTTTTTAGGTTTTGGAAAAAGGAAAAAGTCACATGGGGCTAGATCTTGAGAGTATGGTGGATGTGACAAGATGGTAACCTTCTCCAACTTCAAAAATTGCTTCCAAGCTCAGATGTATGCAACAGAGCATTATCATTAAGTAGAAGAACATACCTAAATCCTGACACAAAGCATCATTTATGATAATATTTCTTGAGCTCTTTTAGTATAATATCTCGGTAATACCGACCTGCAACACTTTTGGCCTTCGGCACTGGAATTTGTATGGCTACACCATCACATGAGAAGAATATGCAATAAAGAACCTTCTTTGTGCTTATTATCGTTCTTTCAGCGAATTCAGGTCTACTACTGTGTGTAGTTAACCATATTTTGTTTCCAATTTTTCTTACTGGATCGAAGTTTCGTCACCTGTAACAATGTTTGCAAATTGTCTTTGATTGAATTTGGGAAACATTATGAGCAATTGCTTAGCGATTTGTACTCATACCTGTTTTTGGTCATCTGTCAATATATGCATTATCCATCTGGCAGAAATCTTTCGTACTTTCAAAATATGCTTCAAAATGAAATGCACCCATGATAGCAATATGCCAACAGTTTTTGCAATATCACAAATTGTGTATCAGCTATCACTTTCAATTATTTTCCTGACTTTTGAGACATTTGCCTTGCCTGTTACAGTCACAGGTCTGCCAGATTTTGCTGCATCTTTGATGGATTCTGTGCCAGTCAGAAATTTCTTTCTCCATGCACCTACAAACTGTCTCATAAGATATCTTATCAGACCCATAAACTTCCCTCAATTCAGTAAAAATCAGCATTACCAAATGACCGAATTTTGTGCATACTTTTATATTAGCTCTAATTTCTTCAATATTCTCAACCTGTTTCCGAACCATTTTAACAACATTTGTCAAGAACTGGATCTATTAAAATGACTATAAGTTGAAGGCTTTTGTTTATACCATTGGAAAGATAATGAATATAATGAATAGAGCTATTCAAGAGTTTCATCATCCTTGAAATTGTGCAAAACTTTACCCTGCTTTGGTACAATACACATTAGTACATATTGAACAGCCCTCGTAACGATGTGTAATCCTTCATAATGGTAGACAGATGTAACATGTTTGTAATGTGATCACCTCAGTTCATACTTATATTGCCTTATTTTGTCATCATATCATACAAACCTCGTACTCTGTTAGACAGACATGGTAGCCATACCATTCTAGCAGCAATAAAATTCCACATGCTGCAGAAAAATCACATGACTTACCTGGTGAATAATGACAATTTTTAGCTCACCTCAACGAAGTTGGGGGAGCTTATGTAATACCCTCGGCGTCGGCGTCCCAGGTTAAGGTTTTTGGAGCAGTTTTCTTTTCAAGTACTTCTATGGCCTATATTAGTCAGAGATGCATGGAGGATGCTTCTAGTGTGTTTCATTGTACCAGTCAAGGTTTCAGATGCTGCAATTTCAGCTAAAGAATGACCAGGTTAATGTTTTTTGGAGCAGGTTAAAGTTTTTGGAGCAGGTCTCATTTCCAAGTAACTTTAAGCCCTATATTGACCAAACTTGCATGGATGATACATCTAAGGATTCACACTACTGGACTTGCTTCGGATGCTGGATCTGACCTATATTTTCCAGATGAGTGACCAGGTTAAGGTTTTTGGAGCAGATCTCATTTCCAAGTAACTAAAAGCCCTATATTGACCAAACTTGCATGGATGATACATTTAAGGATGCACACTACTGGACTTGCTTCAGATGCTGAATCTGACCTACATTTTCCAGATGAGTGACCAGGTTAAAGTTTTTGGAGCAGATGTCATTTCCAAGTATCTATAAACCCTATACTGACCAAACTTGCATGGATGATACATATAAGGATGTACACTACTGGACTTGCTTCGGATGCTGGATCTGACTTACATTTTCCAGATGAGTAACCAGGTTAAAGTTTTTGGAGCAGATCTCATTTCCAAGTAACTATAAACCCTATATTGACTAAACTTGCATGGATGATACATCTAAGGATGCACACTACTGGACTTGCTTCGGATGCTGGATCTGACCTACATTTTCCGGATGAGTGACCAGGTTAAAGTTTTTGGAGCAGATGTCATTTCCAAGTAACTATAAACCCTATATTGACCAAACTTGCATAGATGATACATCTAAGGATTCACACTACTGGACTTGCTTCGGATGCTGGACCTGACCTACATTTTCCGGATGAGTAACCAGATTAAAGTTTTTGGAGCAGATGTCATTTCCAAGTACTTATAAGGCCTATCTGAACCAAACTTGCATGGATGATGCATCAAGGGACAAACAATCTCAAAACTTGCTTCGAATGCTGGATTTGACTTACATTTTTTGAATGAGTGACTAGTTTTAAGTTTTCAGATAAGTCTATTCCCAAGTAACTGCAAGCCCTATCAGACCAAAATTGCATAAATGTTGCATCTAGGGATGCACACTCCTAAATTATTAGTTTAGTGTGGGATTTTGCCTTACTTAAAGACAACATTCATTGAGGTGAGCTCTGTAATTTCTGATTACCTATGTTTAACTTTTAATAATGCATGGGTAATTGTAGCATTAATTGTGACAGGGCTATAATGTATGCTGATTTTTTTGTCTATGAACATCTAGTGATACTATGATTTTGAAGTAGAATAAGCTCAAGTGAGCTTTTATGATCACAATTTGTCCAGCGTCCATCTGTATATCTGTCTGTCTGTAAACTTTTAACATTTCCTACTTCTTCTCAAGATCCACTGGGCTAATTTCAATCAAACTTGCCACAAAGTATCCTTTGGTAAAGGGGATTTAAGTTTCTTCAAATGAAAGGTCACACCTTCTTCCAAGGGGAGATAATTATGAATTAGTGAAAAATTAATGGCATTTTTAGCTCACCTGAGCTGAAAGCTCAAGTGAGCTTTTCTGATCACATTTTGTTTGTAGTCCGTCTGTCTGTCCGTCCGTCCTTCTGTAAACTTTTCACATTTTTGATTTTTCTCCAGAACCACTGGGCCAATTTCAATCAAACTTGCCACAAAGCATCCTTTGGTAAAGGGGGTTCAAGTTTGTTCAAGTAAAGGGCCACGTCCTCTTCCAAGGGGAGATAATTAAGAATTGGTGAAAGTTTGGTGTCATCTTTTAAAAATCTTCTTCTCAAGAACCATTGGGCCAGAAAAGTTGAAACTTATGTGAAATCTTCATTACATAATGTAGATTCAAGTTTGTTCAAATCATGACCTCCAGGGGTAGGATGGGGCCACAATGAGGGATCAAAGTTTTACATAGGAATATAAAGGAAAATTCTTTAAAAATCTTCTTCTCAAAAACAACAAAGACACAATTAGTCATACTGATATGGAATCATCCTCAGGTAGTGTAGATTCAATTTTGTTTAAATCATGACCCTGGGGGGTAGGGTGGGGCCACAGTGAGGGATCAAAGTTTTACATAGGAATATACAGTGCTACCTCGGTATATTGCCCTCCGTTATATTGCCACCGTGCTTATTGCCTGGAATTCTCGAAGAACGGATTTCCCCCTGTGTTAATACACCCGTTATATTGCCACCCCCGCTTATTGCCATCCGCCTTTGGTTTTGGGAAAGAAAAGGTCAAATTATGTAAGGAAAACCCTCGGTAACAATGCCAATTATCTAGCGTGTGTCGGTAATTTAGACACCACACCTGTGATTTGACAGTGGTTGCGGTGAAGCGTGACTGGCTGGACAAGGAATTGAGCTAAATTAAAGATAATCGTAGTATAAAACTCAAAATTAAGAATGTCTTTGGCGTGTGTTTATAAGATAGAAGAATTATTTCATCACACTAATGGAAACGTCAGGTGAGAGAAAGCGTACAAATTTAGATTGCAAAAACAAAAAGATTGATCAACATTTGATTTATTTGATTGTAAATCGCCGATTATTGCTTATCATGGATAATGCACAAAACCATAATAAATGCAAAAATTTATTTGTGTCCCCTTAGATTAAGAAGACATTCTATCAATCAAAAAGGAAACCCCATAACTATTTTTAGACTACTATAATTCCGCACATGAAAATATTAGGGATTCCGTTAGCCCTGAAATTTTCTTTAATTGTTGGGCATATATTGGTTTGAATCGGAAGAGAAGTGCACAGGTACTAGCTTACATAAGAATGTTTAATATAACGGGTTGAAGTATTCTGACATGTGACTTACATGTACCATTCGTCAGTCATGATGCTTTTTTTAACCAATTCAGAAATTCTTGAGACGGTGAAGTAATCTACTTTCAATTCAGATGAAATTAATGATAATTCTCAAAAACTTTTTTATACCAAGAGGCTATAACGGCCACTGACATCTTTGTCATCGGGTTATTAAATTTTTAGAGCATGACGAAAGGAAATTGATGTATTCAATATTCTGACATTTCATTTCTTTTCAGTCAAAATATTTTTTTTAAAAAATCAATAATAATAATAATAATGACTTTTTTTTCAAAAAGAAATGAGAGTTGCCAATATACACATAAGACATAAATAGATTGTAACTGAAATAAATTACGTAATCTATTTATTTTGTTTTGATTACCAACTGAATCGTAAATTATGGCAGAATTTGTTATATTGCCACCCTCGCTTTAATGCCAAAATCTGTCTTGGACAAAAGTTGGCAATATGCCGAGGTAGCACTCTATAGGAAAAATCTCTAAAAATCTTCTTCTCAGGAACAACAAAGACCTGATTGGTCATATTTATTTGGAATCATCCTCAGGTAGTGTAGATACATATTTGTTCAAATCATGACCCCCTGGGGGTAGGGTGGGGCCACAATGTGTGATCAAAGTTTTACATAGTTTTAAAAATCTTTAAAAGTCTTCTTCTCAAGAACAAGAAAGCCATGATTAGTCATATTGATATGGAATCATCCTCATGTAGTGTGGATTCAAGTTTGTTCAAATCATGATCCCTTGGGGTAGGGTGGGGCCACAATGGGGGATCAAAGTTTAAGCTAGGAATATATAGGAAAAATCTTTAAAAATCTTTTCAAGAACAGGAAAGCCATGATTAGTCATATTGATATGGAAGCATGCCCAGATATTGTAGATTCAAGTTTGTTCAAGGCATCCTCCAGTAGTAGGATGGGGCCATAATGGGAGATCAAAGTTTTACAAAAGAACATATATAGGAAATATCTTTAAAAATCTTCTTCTCAAGAACAACAAAGCCATGATTAGTCATGTTGATATGGAAGCAACCTCAGGTAGTTTAGATTCAAGTTTGTTTAAATCATGACACCCCCCAACCCCAACCCCAACCCCACACACACACACACCCCTCCCCCCCCCCCAGGGTAGAGTGGCAGACATCTTAAAAATTCTGTTTTCAAGAGCAGCAAAGCCATGATTAGTTATATAAATATAGAAGCATCCTGAAAAAGTTAAGGTTCAATTTCATTCAAAGCATGGCACCTGGGGGTAGGGTTTGCCTAGAACAGGCGATCAAACTTTACATATGAATATATAGGAGAAGAAATCTGCTGATGAAGAACAACAGGGCCATTTTGACTCAGGTGAGCATTGTGGACCATGGGCCTGTAGTATAAAAATCTTCTTCTCAAGAAGCACTGCACTAGAAAGTATGAAACTTTTGTGGAATCATCTTCAGGTAGTGTAGAATCTGTTCAAATCACGACCCCAGTGAGGTTGGGTTGGGCCACAATGGGAGTGGGCCACCATGAAGTTTGTTCAAATCATAACACCTGGGGGTAGGGTGGAGCTGGGTGTAGGACAGGACCACAATATATTATTTTATATAGAAGTATGTTGGGTGCACTCTGTGTTTGCTACACATTCGCTTGGGGTCAGCTCTTGGTCTGCTAGAGCAAGCCTGGCATTCACTTTCACTCAAGCGTGAAGTTGACCCTGTTTTATCCTACCGCCTCTAAGCCCTGCCCCTTGTATTTTCCAAATATACAGTACAGTAGTTCAAATTGTTCTTTTTTGCTCAGTGGCCATAGGTAGCACGTATACCTGTAAGTGACAGATGGAGGACATCAATAAAATTACCAGAATTTAACCCTAGATGTATTTTCTACATTGGATTATCACTTAGCGAGAATGGATTCGCCAAGATGAAAATCTGCATTGCAATGTTTTGAGAGGACAATTTTTGTGTTTTTTTTTATTTACACAAATATTTGTGATAACTGAGTGACTAAGGTTTGTTAAAAATATTTTGGGCCGGGAACAGTAATTTACCAGAAAATAGTTGTTTACATTCAGGAATGTCGTATATATGTGTTTTATTAAATGACTATGGATTGATGAAATGTGTTTTATTAAATGACTGTGGATTGATGATAAGAACACAAAAATCGGGTATATTTACCCCCACCAAAAATAAATAAATATACACATTTCTTTTTTAATTTCTTTTGTTTTCAATTAATTATTGAATCGTATTATAATTAAAAAAAAAATATAAATAAGCGGCAGCCCAATTGACGACAAAGAGATTGAAATGATTTGATTGTTTGTTTGGTACAGTTTTGGTTAGGTGCTCCAACTTTTTCTCCGAAAAGGAAAATAAATACATCTATATGTACATTGTAATAATAAACATTGAATTTTTTTACATCAAATTTGTTCATTAGCATGCTCCCCCCCCCCCCCCAACAAAAAAATTATATATATACACGCTTTAACGAAATGTCGATTAAAAACAAGATGGCACCTTCACTGCTCTTTACACTCCAAAATAACTCCTCAGTAGGTGGATGGTTATACATATAGATACATGATGGCCACTGCTTACATGTACCTATCAAACATTAAATAAATTTTATAATCTTAAGGCAATCAATGAAAAAATATGTTCTTGTAATGAAGTTTAGACAAATAAATCCGAACTACAAATCTTGTAATCGATGTGTTCTAGAGAAATATAATTTATAAATATTAAGTACATAAATAAAAATTGTACATTAACACACATTGCTTTTACTGTAGGTGTACAGTGTTTTTTACTCCAAAATGCCAACCGGCATGCTGACTGGTTGACGTGATGATTGGTCAATGCATAATCCTGATTGAAAGCTCTGTTATTTAATAGTGAATGTGGGGTTTGCTTTCTGGGTGCACTACTAAAATCGGGGTTTGCTGTGGGCGTTTGTGCAGGGTCCGCACAGGATGCGCTCTGGGTTCACTAGGGGTCCACTCTACCAGACCCCAAGTGAACCCAGAAAGCAAACCCAGGGTTCAGTTGGGGTTGGCTTTCTGTTAGGTTGTGTCTAGCTGTGTGCATATACATTATTTTTGGAATTTTTAGCTCTACTGGTCAGAGACCAGAAGAGCTAATGTGATAGTAAGGTGTCCATCTGTCTGTCTGTAAACAATTTTTCAAAATGCTACTCCTCCTACAGTTTTGGTCTGATTTCAATATGAATTGACACACAAGTAGACTACACTAAGACATCTAAATTAGTGCATACATATTTGATTTCAATGAGCAATGTTGCCATGGTTAATAATAATAGAAATGTATGTGAAATTCCTTTAAAATGTTACTCCTCCTACAGATTTGGTCTGATTGTAATATAACTTGGCACACAAGTAGACTACACAAAGATACATAATTTTCTGCATCAATTTTTGATTTGGATGAATGGTGTTGCCATGGTTACTAAAAAAAAAATCTGTGAAATATTTTCAAAATCCTACTCCTCCTACAGTTTTTTATTTGAGTTCACTATAACTTGGCACACATGTTAACTACACTAAGATACATAATTCAGTGCATCTGTTTTCAATTTGGAAGAACAGTGTTGTCGTGGTTACTAAAAATAGAAATTTCTGTGAAATACAATGTACATTCAAATTACTACCTCTCTTACAGTTTTGGTCTGATTTCTGTATAATTTAGCACACAAGTAGACTATATTAAGATATCTAATTCTTTTTATGGGTTTTTGATTTTGGTAAGCATTGTTGCTATGGTTACTTAAAATAAAAATTTCTGTAAAATACATTCAAAACTCTACTTCTCCTACAGTTTTGGTCTGATTTCAATATAACTTAGACACAAGGAAATTTCTAACTCAGATAAATAATTCTATGTATTGGTTTTTGATTTCAAATAATGGTAATGCCATGGCTACTAGAAATAGAAAATTTGATGAAATTTTTTTCGGAAGGGTGCTCCTTCAACAGTTTTAGTCTGATTGCAATAAATCTTGCAACAAAGAGACTATATCAAGGACCATTATTCTATTTATTGCTGTTGCATAGTTTCAAGTGCAAGTGCTACTTTTTTCTTCCTTTGGTGTAAATACAAACCAGTAGAGCTACAGTCTCATCAGAGACTTCTGGTTAACTTTAATCTTGATTTCATGAAAATACTAAATTTTTTATGTTTTAAAAATATTAAGAGTAAAACTCCTCTTCACATTTTTGAAGTTTTATTATAATTCAACTTTTCTTACATTTAGTAAATGCAATTATTTCTGATGCCAACTTGTGCGTAGACCCCAAACTGGATCCCCCAAATGATTTACAGGCCAAACTTCTCAGACAGATTGTTCTTGCTGGTCTGGTCGATCATGTAGCAAGGTAAGTACTCTAAATTTGATTGAAGATTTCAGAACTTGAGAGCTATATGTAAAAGAGAGTGGCTATAGCATAGCTTAAAACTTTGTTTTTGCAGTTTTTGAGGTTTCAAGATTTTGTATATTGAGAAATGTAAATCAAATGTCAATTAGGGTAATTTGATTTAAATTCAATCATTTTGAATATTGAAACAGGAAATGTCCAGACCCACCTCCAGATGCAGATGAAGATGCCAAAAAATTGAAGCATGCATACTATGTAAGTGTATTTATTGTGCAAAACAAAAATATATGGAAATATCTCAAATTACCCCCATATGAATTAATAACATATTCATGTCAGTCACAAATGATAAATATTACTGTAATCATGGTATCAGGGAATACATTGACATATGAACATTCATTAATAAGAATACATTATTTTACTGTCACCTTTGTCATTCTGATGACTTATTACTAAATGTTTTGTCCACTGTAGTGTGTTGTCTATAGGTTTTAAATAAATTTTCAGGGATAAAAGATCTTGATATGAATTTTATATAAAATTCCGTTTTTTGGTAAATTCGGTTCCAGTGCCAAGTTATGGACAATTTTCTGATTTTAAAATGAAATTTTGTCCTCGGAGGATCTAAGAAATGGCTAAAGATGAAATTAGTAGGGTTAATAGAAACATTTTCAAAATGCTAAATATATAATTAGGGCCCCGCTCTGCGGGTGCCTTATAGTGATCAGTCTGTCCTTCCATCTGTCTGTCCAAGATCTCTTGTCCGGAGCATATCTTCTATCTCCTTGGCCCAATCTGGCTCATACTTCACCCACAGAGTGCCTTTGGGTAAAGGATGTGCATTGACCTTGAACGATGTTTCTAGGTCTAAGGTCAAGGTCATAATAGAATTATATGAAAAATCCTTGTCCGGAGCATATCTTCTCTCCTCTTGATCCAATGTGGCTCATACTTCAGTCACAGAGTGCCACTGGTCAATGGATATGCAGTGACCTTGAACAAAGTTTTTAGGCCAAGGGTCAAGGTAAAAAAAAGCCTCTCTGTTAAAATTTTTGTCCAGAGCATGTTTTCTCTCTCCTTGACCCAATCTGGCTCATATTTCACCCACAGAGTGCCTTTGGGTAAAGGGTGTGCAGTGACCTTGAACCATGTTTCTAGGTCTAAGTTTAAGGTCATAGCAGAATTATATGAAAAGTCCTTGTCCAGAGCATAACTTCTCTCCCCTTGGTCCAATGTGGCTCATACTCACTCACAGAGTGCCACCTGTCAGTGGATATGCAGTGACCTTAAACAAAGTTTCTAGGTCAAGGGTCAATTTCAAAAATAGCCTCTCTGTTTAAAATCTTTGTTCGGTGCATAATTTCTTTCCCTTAAGTCCAATCAGCCTCAAACCTTACCAACTGACTTAGGATATGGATCATTTGTGATTTTCCTTCCATATTTCTGATAGAGGATATGCAGGAATTTTCATAGAGGATATGCAGCATTCGTGATTTTTGTGCCGTTTTTTGATGGAAGGTGTTGAGCACTCGTGATTTTCATGCCATTTTTTATGATAATGAGGATAACATAGAAGCCCTTTAGACTCAAACAACACATCCCTGAATAGTACACATATGTTCCTCTTCAAAATAAACCCTTTTCAGCTACCTTACATTTCCATGTTCATTGCTGAAAGCGGGGCCCTTTGAGATGGCCACCATCTCAATGATATCTAGTTTGTTTTAAAATTGATAAGTCCAAACACTAGATATTCACTATTTTTCACTTTGGAAAGGGGGGGGGGGCCCAAAGGCATAATGGTGAACGTGTTGGATTTTCACACAGGCGAACCAGATTCATATATATCATAGCTAATCAGTATTTTATTATGTAAAGTCAAATTACATAATTGGATTGGACATCAGAGCCTATACAGGTCCTCTCCAAAAACGAATGAAAAGTTAGAGGTATTGCTCAATGGTAATACATAATGTGTTATACTAGTAAGTAATAGCTTTTCAAGAAGCTTGCCTGACTAAAGCAATAAATATTTATAGTAAGTATTACGTGGCAAAAATTTCTTTCGCATGCCGGGCTCATCTTCTATTAAAAGAATAGAAAACCAGAAAAATAAGAAAAAAACCTTTTTTTTTTCAAAGACTGTTTAATAAACATAAATGGTATCAGATTCCTTGACCATCGTAGGGGGAGACATGTTTTGCTCCAAACTTTCCAGTCTTTTCATGAATGTGGAATTTATCAGAATAGTCCACTTTTGGGGTTAACAGGAAAATAAAATATGAAGAAAAACTTGGGGAATTCACTGCTTCAGTGTAACTTAAACATATACATTATGTTATATGTACAATATGATAAATACACATTCTTAAGGTAAAAAATCAGGCTATAAGAAGATACTTTTTAAAAATTTCATTGAAGCTATCACACCTTTTCAATAGAACATACGATCCAAAGAAAAGTATATAGTAGACAAATGGACTGATGCAGTAGTATAGAAGTGCAGAAAAGGATTACATGATGTCTGTATTTGGAATTTCATATAATAAAAAATTGAATGCATAAAGATTAAAGGAAGTAAACACATCAATAGTTTTCATCATTAACAGATTATTTCTTTTGCTAACAGTTATTGTAAAAACTCAAGTAACAAATTCTAATGTTAATCTGCTTGCACAAAATTTGGCTGGCTAGCTTTCATGCTATAATTCCATACTTTGAAAAAAAAAAATTAGCCTGCCTGACCCTCTTTACGTCAGGCAATGAGTGCAAAGTAAACGTCCAAGATGGCTGGTACATTGCACTGGTATAGTGGGTTCCATATTTACTTTTCACACAGGCGATTTGGATTAATATAGACTATGTCCCACTTTTTTTCCCCTCATTTTATGCTTAAATTTAGGTTTTCATCTTTATAAATGATATTTGACTTTTTTTATGCCCCCGTATTGAAGATTCAGGGGTATATATTTTTTGCCCTGACTGTCCGTCTGTCTGTCTGTCTGTCTGTCTGTCTGTCTGCCTGTTTGTCCGCAAAAACTTTAACATTGACCATAACTTTTGATTGGTTGAAACAATGGAATTTCATATTTCACATGTGCTTTCCTTGTGACAAGACCTTTTTTTGGATACCATTATATTTGACCTTGACCTTCGAGTTTGACCTACTTTTGCAAAATTTTACCAAACTTTAACCTTGGCCATAATTTTTGAATGGTTGGTGCTAGGGCTTTCATACTTCACATATGTAATCCTTGTGACAAGAACTTTCTTTGGATACCAACAACCTTGACCTTGACCTTGGAGTTTGATCTACTTTTGGAAAAATTTAAACTTGGCCATGAATTTTGAATGGTTGGTGCTAGGGCTTTCATACTTCACATATGTAATCCTTGTGACCAGACCTTCCTCTGAATTCCAACAACTTTTACCATTTGACCTTGACCTTGGAGTTTGACCTACTTTTGGAAAACTTTAACATTTGCCATAACTTCTGAATGGTTGGTGCTAGGGCTTTCACTCCTCACATATGTAATTCTTGTGACAAGACCTTCCTTTGGATACCAACAACTTTGATCCTTTGACCTTGACCTTGGAGTTTGACCTATTTTGGAAAACTAACCTTGGCAATAACTTTTGAAAGGTTGGTGCAAGGGCTTTCAAACTTCACATATGTATAATATTTGACAAGACCTTCCTTTGGATACCAACAATTGTAATCCGATGACCTTAACCTTGGAGTTTGACGTACTTTTGAAAATCTTTAACCTTGGCCATAACTTTTGAACGATTTGTGTTACCGCTTTCATACTTCATGTGTGTATTTCTTGTGAAAAGACCTTTCCTTGGGCACCATTAATTTTGACCATTTGACCTTGACCTTGATGTTTGACTTACTTTTGAAAAACTTTAACCTTTTCCATATCTTTTCAATGGTTGCTGCTAGGGCATTCATATTTTATAGGTGAGACCTTACTTTAGGTAGCAACATGTTTTGCATTTGAGAAAGTTGAACTTTTGCTATGTTGACATATGGGGGCATCAGTGTTTCACAAACACAACTTCTTACTGTGTGACTTCTCCGCTTTTTCCTTTTTTTATAATAAAAAATCTTTAAAATCCTGGTAATTTTTAAAGACCCACATTATATTTTTAGGTGTCTTTATAGTATACATACATATAAATGTAGTTTTACATACAAAGAATATTACATAATGGTTCTTCGGATGGAAGACCTCTTGTTTCTCACAAAGAGTTTCTAGTTATTAGGGCTTTCCACCTTTCTGTGGAAAGCCCTATTGATTTTCCTCTGTTTATTATTTCTCGAAAACTATTCAATGAATTTCTTTGAAATTTTCAGGGATTCAAAATCTTTATATGAATTTTATATAAAATTCCTTTTTTTGGTAAATTCGGTTCTAAAGCCAAGTTAAGGACAATTTCCTGATTTTAAAATGAAATTTTGTTCGTGAATGTTCTCAAGAATGGCTAAAGATATGAACTGGAGACTTGTTAAAGATGATAGAACATCATTTCTAGATTGGAGAGGGGATCTTTTCATGTGTCGTCATTACTTCTGGTCGATACCGTAAGCGAATTTAAAAAGTCAATTTTTTCAACTTCAGTATTTTTCTGTAATATTTGTAGGGTTAAGAGAGCCTCTTTTCAAAATACTAAATATATAATTTGTTTTCGAATTGATAAATCCAAACTCAAGATATTCATCATTTTCACTTTGAAGTGGGAGTCCAAATGGCGTAATAGTTAGCGTATTGGATTTTCACACTGATGACCAGGGTTTAATCTCCAGAGTGTCTGATTTTTTTTATCACTTTTTCAGCTTGAATTTACATTTTTATTTTCAAAATCAGATGGAAGACCCCTCATTGCTCGCAATGAGTTTCTACTTAGTATTATTTTTCTTCTGCTGATTTTTTGTTTCGCAACTTATTGAAGAGACGTATCTTTCATATTATTCGACTTATGGTCTACTTAAATGATTCTCTGATTTGACCCAACGACTTCAATCGATGACCCTTCATGAAGTTATTGCCCCTTTGCAAGAATAGCTTATTATCGCTACTCCTCTGAAACCATAAACTGTAAAGATACAGAACTGTCACCAATGCTTTAGACTTATCAAGAGGGCTTTTCATTCTATTCATTGCGAAAAGATTCATCGAAGTCTTTTACGAGTTATTGCCCCTGAAGATTCTTGCTGTTTACGTAATCTTGAAAAAAAATTAACGCATTAACATAGAGACATGGGACCAACTGAAATGGATTCTTGCAATTTTGTTCTTGATATTTATGTCAAGGTCATCCAAAATATGAGAAATTCAGAATATTTGAAAGGGGGGGGGGGGTATCCAATATAAATATATAAATGTATGAAATAAACTATTCCATGCTTTCACTATCTTGTTTTCTTAAAATGCATGTAGAACATTTTATTTATTATAGCTGCATTTAATGTAACCAACATGGAAGCTTATTTCAATCAGCAATCTTTTTTCTGAACCTGCAACAATTTTAAGATCCGCAGTCCAGAAGCTTTGAGTCCAATCCATGTTTTGCCATATGATGACCTACATACCATTAGCCTCAAGTGCGATTTATTTCATCGGCACTTTTCAAAGTACTTTCACTAAATCAGAACATTTAACACCTCAAATTGAACCTTCAAATGCATAATACAAAAAATAGAAATACGATATTCACAGTAAAACACATGTCATGCATTGTACTTCCATGGTAACTATGTTAACATTGGCTAGACAGGATACATGAACACGAAACAAAAAAGAGAAAAGGAGAGAGAGAAAAAATAGAGAAGGAGAAAAAGGAAGAGAGAAGGGGAAGGAGAGAAAAATTGGTCCATAGATCGCAAAGAAAAAGAGAACTCAATTAGTTAGTCTGAGCCTTTGAAAACTGACCTTTTGGGAACCAAAAAACACTGCACCTGATGTTAAAATCCTACTAGAGAAATGAGAATGTTAATGTTTTATTTATTTTCTTGCTTTTTGCTTCTTTTTTGGAAGCCAAATGATATGAAAACACTAGGGATGTCAAAATATTTATTTTCCTTAGTCGAATATTCGATTGCATTATTCGAACGATAGTCGAATATATTCGGAACATTTTCCGAAAATAAAATTGTATTTCAAACTTCGCTGGTACATGACGTATTTAGAATTCAGAAAGCCCTTTTACTTAAATTTATTTAAAAAGTAACATCAAATTTTATGCAACGTAACGCGTAGATAGCATGTTTTTTTCCTAATTCTCCAAAATGTATGATTTCCCCATCAATAGAATTCATAAATCGATCTGTGCATGCAGTCAGTTTTTATTTTAGCAAGCAAAGACAAAAAATGCCAGGAGATTTTTTTAAAGCTTATTATGAAATAAATTGGGGGAGGGGGGTTAATCTCACACTATCCACACATCAAGTGCCTGTGAAATTGTTAAACAGTTAGATACTGCTTATTCGATTATTGTTTGCTCTGGCTATCAAAATGTCCTTATACAGTTTAAAATGTAAGCGAATTGTTTTAATAATTATCGGAGTGTCAAAACATGTCAAAGTTATGGTTTCTTCCTTGCGTTTGAGCAATCTTAAAATAACAAAAAATAATTGGTACATGGTATAAGATCAAGTCCAATTAATAATTTTACAAACAAAGCCTAGTAAATTGGTGAGTGATTTTAAAATTACAAAAACAATACAGGCAGTTACTGCTAAATAATCCCCGCAGTACTCGGCAGTAGTGAAGTACTTATAATCACTGTACTTTTTATATGTACATGGAAAATCAACCGTTCTTTGTTGAGGAAAATTATCGACTGTCTCTTGGGAAAGACGGTTTCTCAATTTTGTGATGAGAATTCCATCACGTTATCACTCTTTTATTGTATTTATTTAATTATGATAATATTCGAATGTCGTTTCATTATTCGATCGTCGGTCCATTCGACTGATAGTCGAATAGTCGACTACTCATTGACATCCCTAGAAAACACTCAAGAAGGTTTGTTTGTATGTTGTTTAATGTCCCTCTCAAGAATTTTTCACTCATATGGAGACGCCACCACTTGCTGGTGGAGAGCTCCAAATTTTGTCCTATACTCAGCACTTATGGCCATTGAGTAGTGAGGAATCTTTTTCGTGCCAGCACCTACTGCTACATGGGACCTTGGTTTATACGGTCTCATCCGAAGGACCAGTCTCCACGTCCCACAGTGGGATTCAAACCCGCGACATAAGGATCAACTCTTTACCTCGCGACTCTAGAGCAGACGCTCTAACCACTGCACCACACGGGCGTCCACTCAAGAAGGTGGAAAGGCCTCTAATTGTTCTCTGAACAATAAGTCTCCTAGTTATTAGGTCTTTCCACCTTTCTGTGGAGTTTGTAAGTTTCAAGATTTATCAAAAAGATTTATAATCCATAAGAATTTGCTCTGTAAAAGATTTTTGCAGTTGACCCTGCGTATATTAACTTTGACCCCTCAAGGAGTTATGTCCCCTTTCGCAATAAAAGCTTGTTATTGCTACTCCTTCAAAACCGTAAACCATAAAGATAGGAAACCTTCACCAATGTTTTTGACTAATTTAGGAGACTCTTCAATCTATTCATTGCATTAATTGACCCCTTTTATGAGTTATTGCTCCTGTCAAGGTCATTTCAAAATTTTAGAATTTTCATTTTTAGCTCTACTGGTCAGAGACCAGAAGAGCTTATGCGATAGTAAGGTGTCCGTCGTCCATCTGTCTGTCTGTCCGTCCGTCTGTAAACAATTTTTCAAAATGCTAGTCCTCCTACAGTTTTGGTCTGATTTCAATATAACTTAGCACAAAAGTAGACTACAATAAGATACATAATTCTGTATATTGGTTTTTGATTTCAGTGAACGGTGTTGCCATGGTTACTAAAAATAGAAATTTCTGTGAAAAACTTTCAAAATGCTACTCTTCCTACAGTTTTGATCTGATTTCAATATAACTTGGCACACAAGTAGACTATAATAAGATACATAATTCTGTGTATCGGTTTTTGATTTCAGTGAACGGTGTTGCCATGGTTACTAAATATAGAGATTTCTTTGAAATACTTTCAAAAACACTACTCCTCCTACAGTTTTGATCTGATTTCAGTATAACTTGGCATACAAATAGACTACACTAAGATACATAATTCTGTATATCGGATTTTGATTTCAATGAATGGTGTTGCCATGGTTACTAAAAATAGAGATTTCATTGAAATACATTCAAAATGCTACTCTTCCTACAGCTTTGGTCTGATTTCAGTATAACTTGGCACGCAGTCAAGTAGACTACACTTAGATACATAATTCTCTATACATGTACCAGTTTTGGATTTCAATGAACAGTGTTGCCATGGTTACTAAAAATAGAAATTTCTGTGAAACTCTTTTAAAACCCTACTCCACCTACAGTTTTGGTCTGATTTCAGTATAACATGGCACGCGAAGTAGACTCTACTAAGATACATTATTCTGTGTCTTGGTTTTTGATTTCAATGAACGGTGTTGCCATTGCTACTAAAAATAGAAATTTCCTTGAAATACTTTCAAAATGCTACTCTTCCTAAAGTTTTGATCTGATTTCAGTGTAACTTGGCACACAAGTAGACTACACTATGATACAAAATTGTCTTTATTGTTTTTTGATTTTGTTGAATGATGTTGTCATGGTTACTAAAATTGAAATTTCTGTAAAATTCTTTTAAAAGGCTACTCCTTCTACAGATTTAGCCTGATTGCATTAAATCTTAATAATACAAAAATCTCAATAAAACAAAAAGAGACTACACCAAAGATCATTATTCTATGTATTTCTGTTGCAAAGTTTCAAGTCCAAGTGCTACCTTTAAGTACAAACCAGTAGAGCTACAGTCTCGTCAGAGACTTCTGGTTTTCATCTCTCAAGCCATTTCTGGTTTCTTTTGTATAAAAGTAAACAGTAAAGATTTAACTATGAAAAATATATGAAATTTAAAGAAGGTGGAAAAACCTCTAATTGTTCGAGAACAATTAGTCTACTAGATATTATTCTTCTTTTTCTTCCCAGACTTTTGAAACTGCAAGACTTATTGAAAAACTTTACAGTTCATTATACTGGATATTAAAAGTTATTCTGAAAAGTGACTCCCCCCCCCCCCATGTTTGACCTATGACCTCTTACGAAATTATTGCCCCTTTCGCAAAAATAGCTTGTTAATGCTACTCCTTCGAAACCGTAAATTGTAGAGGTACAGAACTTTCACCAATGTTTACACCTACTTGAGAAAACTTTTCAATCTATTCTTTGCGAAATGATTTATCGACCCCTTCAATAAGTTATTGCCCCTGAAAGTTAATGAAGTTTACGAATAATGAAAAATTCTCTAAACGATAAGTCTTAAAGACATGGGACCAACTGCATTAGATTCTTTGACCACAGACCTTGAAATTTTTGTGAAGGTCAAAGGTCAAGGTCATTTGAAATGCTAGAAATTCAGCTCTTTTTATAGTTCTTTTGTCTTTCAACATATACTATATATCTTTGTACCTTTAATATGTCCTCTTAAAATGATTTTAAAGATTTCATTTTTGTCCCCTTAGATTGATCCCTTTAGGAGTTATTGCCCCTTTTTGTGAAAAACCTTGTTATCGCTACTCCTCCGAAAACGTAAAACATAGAGATATAAAACCTTCACTAATGTCTTCCACTAATTAAGTAGACTCTTCAATCTATTCAGTTCGAAAGGATTCGTAAACCCCTTTGAGTAGTTATTGCCCCTGAAAGTTTTTGATATTTACCAATAATTAATTTTTTCTAAACAACAAATTGTAAAGACATTGGGCCAACTGCATTAGATTTTTTGACCTTGACTTTGAGATTCAGGTCAAGGTCAAAGGTAAAAATATATATATTGTTGATATAAGCTATTTATCTAAATGACTTTGACCTTGACACTGACTCAAGGGTAAAAAAAAATTCAGAACATGCATCTAGATGCATGTACATTTCAGTGTTGAACTCAGTTTGAAGCATAGTTTGTTTTTTTTTTTTAATGACCTTGACCTTCAAGTCACAATGAAGGTTAAGTTCATCGAGGTTGCTACAACTCTCACTTTAAAAAATGTTAGGAATAAATAAAAAAATTTCACCCCCCCTTTTTTTTTTTAAAAAATCAATAGCAACGTTGAAAATTTCTTTAAAACCCATATGACACCTCAGATCAACATAAGATTTTAAGCAACTGCAGAAGAGACCTCAAAATTATGAATTTTATCAGCAAATACTACATTTTTTTTCTAACTGAAATTTAGGTGCTGATGAACATAAAAATGAATTAAAGCTTTTATCTGTTATTTCTTCAGTTGTTAGCTCACCTGAGTTGAAAGCTCAAGTGAGCTTTTCTGATCACATTTTGTCTGTAGTCCGTCTGTCCGTCCATCTGTCTGTAAACTTTTCACATTTTCGACTTCTTCTCCAGAACCACTGGGCCAATTTCAACTAAACTTGCCACAAAGCATCCTTGGGTGAAGGGGGTTTAATTTTGTTTAAATGAAGGGCCACACCCTTTTCCAAGGGGAGATAATTAAGAATTGGTGAAAATTTGGTGTCATCTTTTAAAAATCTTCTTCTCAAGAACCATTGGGCTAGAAAAGTTAAAACTTATGTGAAACCTTCATTATACAGTGTCGATTCAAGTTTGTTCAAATAATGACAACCAGGGATAGGGTGGAGCCACAATTGGGAATCAAAGTTTTACATAGGTATACATAAAAAAAAATCTTAATTAATCTTCTTCTCAAGAAAAACAAAGCCACATTTAGTCATATTGATATGGAATCATCTTCAGGTAGTGTAGATTCAAGTTTGTTCAAATCATGACCCCAGGGGGTAAGGTGAGGCCACAATGGAGGATCAAAGTTTTACATAGGAATATATATAGGAAAAATCTCCAAAAATCTTTTCAAGAACAGGAAAGCCATGATAAGTTATATTGATATGGAAGCATCCCCAGGTTTTGAAGATTCAAGTTTGTTCAAGGCATCCTCCAGTAGTTGGGTGGGGCTATAATGGGGGATCAAAGTTTTAAAAAAAAGAACATTTATAGGAAATATCTTTAAAAAATCTTCTTCTCAAGAACAACAAAGCCATGATTAGTCATATTGATATGGAAGCATCTTCAGGTAGTGTAGATTCAAGTTTGTTCAAAATCATGACACCCCCAACCCCCACCCCCACCGATAGGGTGGCAGACATCTTTAAAATTCTGTTTTCAAGAACAGCAAAGCCATGATTAGTTATATGATTATAGATGCATCCTCAGAAAGTTAAGATTCAATTTCATTGAAAACATGGCACCTGAAGGTAGGGTATACCTAGAACAGGCGATCAAAGCTTTACTATGAATACATGTATATAGGAGAAGAAATCTGCTGACAAAGAACAGCAGGGCCATATTGACTCAGGTGAACGTTATGGCCCATGGGCCTCTTGTTATGAATAGCAGTTGATTCCCTTGATATATGATATTTTAATACCAAGCATTCTTGCTTTCTTTAGTATGTGGAATTTATATCAATTTTATTTAGAATTAATGTTTATTGAATGAATCTCAAAAACAGTGATTTTTCCTATTAACTAAATTTTCACGCTCTCATTGACACTTTTTCTTCCTAAAATGCATATCTTAAATTTTAATTTATGCTTCTTACATTTAATTCAACCCACACAGGGATGCAGAATAATTTAATCTTACCTATTATTTCAGGATATTCAGTCACATCTGAACCCGATCCAACATTTTCATATATTTGTAAACAAAGTCTCGACACTGCAGTTCTAATGCATCATAGGCTCTTACTAAATGATTAACTCAATTCATTCGAAATATAAACCAACTGAAATAATTTTTTTAACCAAAAACCTGCATTTGTATTATACAATAATATTATTATATCAATAAATTCTCAAAACTATTTAATACTGATTACTACATTCCATAACAAACAAAAGGACACATGTTTTTATTCCTAAACAATTAATTTAATACCTCAATCTTCATCGGAATAAGTGGTCTAGTGGTAGCGCGCCTGCCTTATAAACCAAAGGTTTTGAGTTCCATCCCTGCTGAGAGAACATTTTTTTTTTTTGCATTTTCTTCTTTTTTTCAGCCCAAATGACACGGAAATACTAAAAAGGTGGAAAGACCTCTAATTGTTCTGTAAACAATTAGTTTACTAGTTAATAGGTCTTTCCACCTATCTGTGGAAAGGCCTCTTGAAATGCTTATGTTTATTATTATTTATTTCTCACCCGGACTTTTGAAACCGCAAGACTTATCAAAAAAATTTGTAGTTCATGATACTGGATATTAGAAGTTATTCTGAAAAATGCCCCCCCCCCATGTTTGAACTTTGATCTCTCACGCAGTTATTGCCCCTTTCACCTTAAAGCTTGCAATCTCTACTCCTTCGAAACTGTAAACCATAGAGGTACGGAACCTTCACCAATGTCTTTGACTAAGTGAGGGGACTCCTCAATCTTTTCATTGCAAAAGTATTCGTCGACCCCTTTTATGAGTTATTGCCCCTGAAAGTTTTTGATGTTTACGATTAATTAAAAATTTTCAAAACGATAAGTCATAGAGACATGGAACCAACTGCATTAGATTCTTTGACCTCAGACCTTGAAATTTTTGTCCAGGTCAAAAGTCAAGGTCATTAAGCTTTTAAAAGTTATTGCCCCTTTCACTGAAAACCTTGTTATCGCTACTCCTCCAAAACCGTAAACCGCAGACACGAAACTTTCACTAATGTCTTCAGGGTCTTTAGACACAACTTCAGTCTATTCAGTGCGAAAGGATTGGATGACCCCTTAGATGAGTTTTCACTTTATAACGTCTTTGCACTTATTATTAAACCTTATAACTTTAAAACTACAAGTCGAAGTCATCATTATCATGACCCCCCAGGGTAGGATGGGGCCACAAAGAACAATCAGAGTTTTACATAGGAATATATACAAAAAATCTTCTCAAGAACAGCAAAGCCATGATTGGTTATTAACTATTCATAAGTATCCTAAGGTAGTGTACATTCATGTTTGAAAAAAATCATGACCCTTGGGGATAGGGTGGGGCCACAATTGATGATTAAAGTTATGCATAGGAATACATAGGAATTTTGTTTTTAAAAATCTTCTCAAGAACAGAAAAGCTATGATTGGTCTTAATTATATGGAAGCTTCCTCAGATAATGTAGATTCAAGTTTGTTCAAACCATGACCCCCGGGGATAAGGTGGGACCATAAAGAAAGTTCAAACTTGTAGGGAAAAAAGTCACAGACAAAGAAATATGTAAGCGTCTTTAGTTGTGTAGATTCAATTTTGTTCAAATCATACCCCCCCCCCAACCCCCATCCCCCATCCCTTTTTAGCATAGGTCAGGACCACTTATGCATTAAAGCTTTTCAGTGCTGAACTGATTTTTGCATTTTTTCCCAGCCACAGTGCTCAGGTGACCATAGGGGGTCCTGAATAAAATGTCAAGCAGATTATCACTGACACACTTTTGACGCAGGTCATATTGTGATCATTTCCAGTTTCAGATGAGGATAAAATATGAAGATAATGAACAGTATTCAATCTCAAATGTCCAATGAAACGATACAAATTTGAAGCAGAGCAAACACGGACCTCAAAATTTAGAGAGATTAGGTTCCATGGAGGAGTGAGCATCCCATGCCCACCAGTCACACCCGCTGTGTGCTCCTTGTCATGATCGGGTTATAACTGAGAAATCCGTAGACAGTTCAGTGTAAATAATGGCCTAACAATTAGTATGAAAAACATCAGTCAGCATTTGACTCAATGGTAGGTTGTATGTGCTGACAAGGTCATTGTATTGACCATAAAACTTGAGAAAAGATGACTTCAAATGAGACTGTTGATATCCTTGTTTCATCAACTTGATTGTCAATGGCTTGCCTCATTTTAGAAATTGTTCATACATAGACCATGCACTTGCGTATCGAATCAACTGAGAGACATAAACCCCATATGCAGGTGATAAGGGTATATTGCTACACAAGTAAGGGAAGTTGACAATTGAAAAGTTGAAGTCATCATGTTTATCATAAAGCTTTGTTGTTAGGTTACCATTTATATAAAACCAACACAAATGATTATTTACAAATTTATTCAAATTGCCTTCTGGTAACTACTCAGCCATTATGAAATCAAAACAAACCATACATGAAAATTACACACACAAACAATATATTTACAGTACTTAGTTATATACACTATCAGGCAACAAGCCTGATACAACAGGGCATTGTTAAAATGCATCGTGTAATAGGCCGATGGCCGAAATATGGTAGCCGATGGCTTGTATATGTGGTGGGCTGCAGGCCCCCATGTATGTGAGGCCGATGGCCTAGTGACAGTGTGAGGCCAATGGCCATGAGTGAGTTAGGCCAATGGCCTTGCATGCGTGTAAATGGCCGATGGCCTTGAGACAGTGAAAGGCCAATGGCCTGGAGTGAATGCGGCCGATGGCCTGTGTGCGTGTGTAAAAATGGAGCTAAAATGGATTTAAAATAAACAAATTTCTTTTGGGGTTAAATAACACACTTGACCAAGTGTGAAATGCCCAAACGAAGTTATTATAATGTTAATATAATAGCTGAGAGCCCCAAAAGGAATAACCTAACACCACCACTCTGATCTGATACCAAAAACATTAAAGATTCAAATGAACATAGATACACCAAAAGCAAAGTCATCTTCTAGAAATAATTTTCACATAATACACTACATGTCAATAACATTTAACTTCAGTTCAAAATGCCCCTTTAATATGTTGGGACATTCCTATTATATTCATTTGTTAAATACACCATAGAACACAACAAATAAAAACAAATACTTAGTTTAACAACTTCAATCTTCATAGGATTAATGAATTCTTACAACATTTAAATTGAAGACATCAACTAAAATGCTAACAGTAACAGAGTATTGTCAACATGAAGTGAGCATAAGATGTTAGAAATTACATGCTACTCTAATTAAACTACATACACAGAACTGTTCATCATTTAACATACAGCTATTACTTCATCGAAAACTAACGGAATATTTTCAACATGATGTGAACATAAATTGATAAAAATTACATGCTAACTTCTCCTAAACTACATATACAGAACTTTCCATTATTAAACACACTGCTAGTCCTTCTTAGAAAGTTTATGACAACACATCGCTTTTTGGGCACATGACAAAGTTTGATCATCAGAGCGGATGTATCTGGTATAACAGTGAGAACTCCATCTACCTAAAGTTTTGATCAGGTGGTCTTCCAGTTAGCCACTGGCAGCAGAGGTAGCAGCTCCTATTCTGAATGAGTGACCATTGAATTTCTCGTCATCCAAACCAAGTGATTTGAGTATCTGCTTTAATTAGTAATGAAGAGATGTCTTGATAATGGATTTCCACTTTCATCCAAGAATAAGGCTGAAGACATGACACAATTGCACCACTTTCATCGAAGGTTTAAGTATTTTAACATGCACTGAACTGGACATACAGCTTGACCTGATTGAAATAAATGGATCTGAATTCCATTACGAAATGGGTCTGTTTTAGATCGTTTGAGCATGAGGGTAAAAGCCTTGAAATCTGGATCCATGACTACGTCTTCCACACACAATAAATTGTCTTGCTTAAGATTGTTCACTGTAAATTCCCCGTATCGAAGAAATGCAAAGAACTCTAAAGAGCAAGCAGCTTGCAACATGGTATCTAGGAAATAACCGAACATACCCCGCTGTAAGATGTTTTGAATTTGTATCAGAACACTGTATGTAATGGGTCTCCTTTTCTCTTTAGAACCCTGTTGCTTTTGAATTCCTCTCATCACTGTTTGCAACCTTGCACATGTTTCAACTGAAGATGATAAAGGATTAGAAATACACACAGTCGATCTTTTGACCATTAACTGCGAAGGTTGTGAATTTGATGTTTTGGCAAGATATAATTTGATGGTACTGTAAGTTAGTTTTAGGGAATTGCAGCAGTGTGTAACAAAGTAAATTAGGGTTTGCTCTGAGATCTCTGATGGATGATAATTAGGCGCTTCTATACCCATCGATGATAGAAATTGGCAAAATGCTGTAAATCCTGTTCTGAAAGCGGTCCTAGTATTGTCACTTAGTGATGATTCACACAAGTTCCTATACTCTTTCTCTAGTACAGGATTATTCTTGTAAGGATGGAACTGGTACTGGCATTGCTGCTGCTGCTGGAGCTACTTCTCGGAATCTTGTCATCTAAGTCTTGAATTTCTTGAGGCCATTTTCCTTGAAACCATTCCCCATAATAGTATCCTCCATAACCAATGGTAGAAGAAGCATCTGTATACAAGGATATGTCTGAGGCACAAGTCACATTTTCCTCCAAGAAGAAAGAGTGTCCATTCCACTGCTTTAAAATTTTTTCCCACATAGACAAGTCCATTCTGCATTCCTTCGTTAAATTTACATGATGATGTAATTTAGTAACTGAATGGGCCAATGTTAAAAGATACGAAGTGAATGATCTGCCTGCTGGAATAATTCGTGCCGCGAAATTGAAATGCCCTAATATGCTGAGAAGTTCTCTTTTTGTGCAGGAACGTTTTGTCTTGAAATTGCCAATGAGAGAAAATATATGGCATTATGCTCTATTTTTTCTGGTGGAATAAGTGCTTCCATTTTGACAGAGTCCAGTATAATTCCCAAGTATTCCATTTCGGTACATGGACCTTTTGTTTTCTTCTCCGAAATAGGAATTCCTAATTTGCTAAACACCATTGTTAGTAAAGCCATACTTCTGAATCCTTCTTCGCCTGTGGAATCCAAAGTCAAGAAATCATCTAACAAATGTAGCACCTGTTTGATTTTGTAGTTATTGGTTAAAATCCAACAAACGGCCTGCGAAAGCATATCAAATATTTTCGGGCTACTTCTGCACCCAAATACTAATCGTTTGTAAAAGTAATATTTGTTTTTCCATTTTATGCCATAAAAAGGTTGAACACAATTTGACAAGGGTAACAACTTGAATGCATCCACAATGTCAGTCTTGCACATCAATGAATTAACACCTAATGATTTCAAAATGCTTATGGCATCGTCAATGCGGACATACTGCAGTGAGTAATCTTCCTTATCGATTAGACTATTGATACTAACTTCGGATGTGGAATCAGGCGGTGATGAGAGATCTACTATCAATCTGTATTTCTTAGAATATTTTCCTTCAGCAACACCAATAGGGCTTATACGATAGATTTCGAAAGGTGGCTCCTCATATGGTCCATCTACATAACCTTTGTCAATTTCATACTTGAGTAAAGTGTCTACTACTTCTGGTTTCTTCCTAGCTGAACTTAAATTCTTGCATTCGAATGATGTAGTTGGCAGCTGAGAAATTCCGGTATCAAATCCGTTCTCCAAACCATTAATAAAAGTATCTACAAAGTTTCTGTCTGGATGATGTTGTAATTCTGACTTAAATGCTTTGATGTTGATTGGAGTTAATATATTTTGATTTCCAGAAACTGTCTCTAAGGAAGAACTAACTAGTCATTGTTTCTCACTTTGGTTGCTCTCTTTTTGTTTTGACATTGATTTACATTGCGTAGAGGTATGCTTCCCCATCTTACATGTTGAACATATATGTACTAAGTTACATGAGGGTCTATTGCACCCTGTGTCACTGTTGAAATTGTTACATATTTCTCTGCCCCTGTGAGTGATTCTGGGCCTTCCTTGAACATCCATTTGGTTTTGCTGTCCTCTGTTCCTGTTCAGACCTGAAGGGGAATTATTAGAAGCTGTATGGAACTTGGCTCTTGGACAGAAATGTGAAGTATGGTTAGCACTGTTGCAATTGTCACATCTTATAACAGTCTGGCCAGCAAAAATGGTGGAAAACAGTTTTGTATCTCTAATCGACCAGTCAACTCTGATGTTTCGTTGTAGTAGTAGGGCACTGGCTCTTGCCGAAAAAGCCTTGTGGTAATCATAGAAGGCTGAACCACGTGTCATGGATGCCATCTCAACGATATCCCGTTCATATGCATCCAGTTCTATCCTTCTCTCAGGATATACTTCACAGATAATGTTTTTGTATTTTGAGAATGCCAATATAAACTCACTTAAAGTTTAATTTCTCTGTAATCTGGCATCAGAATTTTGTTTCAGTAATATATAGCGACCTTCTGTATCTTGGATTTTATGTTCTTCATTTTCGCGAGGCAAAAGTAACGCAGCCAAATTGACATCCTTACCTTGGATGATGTTATTCCTAAGGTGTGTGGACACGGACTCAACATACGGAACAGAATCCAATGGAACACGAGAGCATGGTATACTGGTTCTGTCTGTTTCCAATAATGGTGCATTATGGCTTGGGATTTGCTGTTGTACATTGCTAACAACATTTGTCAACGACACAAGCGATTGCTGGATATTGTCTATTGCCGTAATTGGAAAGTTCGAGATCTTGCAAAACAAAACATGCCAGATAAAATATACCGTGCCGTTGCACTTTTACTTTCAAATTCCATTTGTTTACAACTAGGTGCGTTCAGCACCAAATGAAAATCTCTAACCAAAGTGCACCCCTCCCTTCAAATTTTTACCTGTATCTCCTTTATATCTCAAAGAAGCCTAAGTCTTGATATGAGATATTTAACACCTTTATTTCACTTGTCAAATACATAACAAGTCTTTTCTCTTAATGACCAATCATGTGCCATGTAGCATTTTCTTCTCCGCACAACTTTGGGTGTCCAAAATGTCTGCACCCATGTATAAGGTTATGTAGGTGTTTTTCCTATAGAGATATAGAAAACACTTGTAAAAAGTGGTCAATTTAGTAAATTTAGAACACATATCCATCGGTTATCTCACCTCATGAATATAGGGACTGACAGTCCCAGCTGAAGTACACCACTGGCTGTTATATTTCACACCCCAGTCAATCAGACCTATACCTGTGAAATAGAAAAAATGTCTATAAATTGAAGCATTTTTCCACTTTTCTTTCAAAATTTTGAAATAAAATGATTAATCTAGCATATGTTTTGCTTGTTTTTCTTACTATCTCTCATAATCTCTTAAGACAGATCATGTTAATCAATAAGGGTATCAGGTACCCAGTATAAATGAAAAATGAAAAAAATCAGCAGGTTTTTGTAAGAAAATGCTCAGTTATGGAAAGAGGAAAAGCTAATGTAGGTTAAATAATCAATGAAAAGAAAGAGAATTATGTTTGATATTAAAAGAACATTAGATTTAGAAAAAATTATATCAGGAATGGGTTGCTGGCATCAGAGAATCAAATACACCCCCACTGAAAATTTTGTAATTCTGAAGAGGGTGACCTACATTTTAGCCATTATTATAGGAAATTTCATGTAATAAATGTTAAATATGTATATTCTCATGAAAGGCAAATATATTTATTTGCATATCATTTCTAATTATTGACATAATTATTAAACTGATTAAATGCCAAGGGCAGATAAATCATGTTGTCTGTCTGAATACAGGGCTCAGTTGTAAGCAAAATGCTTAAATAACTGCAGTTCTGAGGAAGTTTTTATTCTAATAATCTTTAAAAAGTTCTAAATAACTTAAATATTAAGAGATTAACTAGATTTGCTAAGAAAACCATACCTGGGAACTCTTAATGAATGCAAAGTGTTCATCCTGGGAGTGTCCATATGTTGTTCATTGTAAGAGGGGAGGGTTCATTAAACTTCTCCTTCTTGATGATGCATAGCTGAAATACATTTTATTTTATTAAAACATACTGATACATGCATATAGTAATTTATATTATAATTAATTATAATTTACACCATCTTTTGAATTTTTTATAAGCATTTGTTATGTAATAGCTTAAAAATAATAATGTTTTAATAAAATTTACTCAGATAATACTAAAAAAAATGCTCAAGAAATTTTAAAAAAATTACTGCAGATAAGAATTACTCTTGGTATTCAAATATACTACATTAAAATTCTTTTCCTTCATTTTTTAGTATCATTAGAGCACAAATATACCCCCCCCCCTTTTTTTCTACAGCATATCAAGATGGGATCTGACAAGGGGGAGGGATATTTAGAAACACATTTCACCATTTTTTTCACTTATAATTTTGCACATTTCTTGCATTTTCAATGTATTTTCTTATGCAATATATTGTACAGTAATTTTAATAAAATATCCTACTAGTAACCTCTCAGTTACACCAAAAGCACAACTTTTATTTCAAACCAGCACTAATGAGATGACTGAAATCTGCTTTGCAGCTGGATTAGGCCCCTTATGTCAAAAGAAAGTAAACTATTTAGTTAACAAAACAGTCAAATATTGTTAAGAATTATTCCATTAACTCTGATTAACACAAATTTGAAAGATGTTTAGTCAATCTATACCAATGTCTACACTCATAAAACACATGGATTTAAATGAATTTCTCAAGCTGCGAGGGGGATATTCATCTATTTTGTGTATTAATGATGCCAATAATTATCAATATTGTATTATTTACAACATTCCAAGTAAATTTCAGCATAAATATTCATTAAAAATTATTTACATGTACATTTATTGCAAATGTGATAGCTAAAGGGGAAAATTTTGGCATTTTTGCACCATGTGGAGTCCCCATTGGGGGCCTCAGTTTACCCAAACCCTCTGATTTCTATACAGATAGTAAATATTAACCAAAGTATAATCCCAATGCCAAAAATATAGGAATTGATTGATTTTCTGGCTGTAATCAACGTTTACCTATGCAATATACATACCTACTCTATAGGACAAACACCACCAAATGTTTTCCCATAGACTTCCATACAAAGTTGAGCCCCTGTCACTGATTCATATATTCAATTTTGGGCAAATGACTTTCTTGCCGTGAAAGTTCGAGATCTTGCAAAACAAAACATGCCAGAAAAAATATACCGTGCCGTTGCACTTTTACTTTCAAATTCCATTTGTTTACAACTAGGTGCGTTCAGCACCAAATGAAAATCTCTAATCAAAGTGCACCCCTCCCTTCAAATTTTTACCTGTATCTCCTATATATCTCAAAGAAGCCTAAGTCTTGATATGAGATTTTTATCACCTTTATTTCACTTGTCAAATACATAACAAGTTTTTTCTCTTAATGACCAATCATGTGCCGTGTAGCATTTTCTTCTCCGCACAACTTTGGGTGTCCAAAATGTCTGCGCCCATGTATAAGGTTATGTAGGTGTTTTTCCAATTGCGTGACTCAGTGCCTCTACTTTCGTTTCACTCGTTGACTTCCACCCAGCCTCGTTCTCGCGGACTCTATCTGAAGATGCCGGAAGTTCATTTATTCCATCGCCATTTTGGCTCTCGCTTAGGTCGATGCTTCCTTAGTCTGTTAAGATCTTGTTGATCGTTTTGGACATTATCCCGATAAATTTGCACTAATTGAGATTTCCTTAACGAAGTTGGCACCACGATATTAGCGTCTTTCAGTTTCTGAATTAACTCGGCTGTCGACCAATTTTCGGGAACATTCACATCCCATCTCGAGACGCTCTCACTACGAGAACACACATTCCTTCCTGTAGTATTACTTTGTTTTCTTTTTCTTCCGGTCATGTTTCTTGTAGACAGTTTCACTTAGAGGCCTATAGGCCTAAGGCTAAAGTTCAAGTCACTCGGCTTTAACATGTAAACAAACAAATGCACGTGTGTCCTAGCTTTAGTCACATACTGTTTAGAATTCACCACTTAAAATAGACCACATATAACAAATACATAACATAAATCCAAGTTATTGTTATGAGATCGATATAAATTCAGAAGGAATCTGAAGAAATTCTTTGAGATGTAAACACAACAGTTGCAGATCTAGACAAGAAGCTATGAATTTGATTGGCTAAGAGAATCACGTGATAACAAGCATGTTGAAATATGATCTGGTCTACATGATTTTATATAAACAATATTTAAAAAAATTAAATAACATTTAACGTTTTTTTTCTAGTAAAATATCTAAATATGAAACAGATATGTCAGAATCTTTGGTATCTTTTATTTCAAGCTCATTGGGATATATCGAGTCGACATATGAATGAAAGTAATTATTGTTAATTGGTAATACATCGTCAACATATTGAAATGTCAAGTTGAAAGCCACAGCAAGTGTTTTCTTCCTCTCATGCAGAAGTTTTTGAATAAATTCTGATTCAGACAAGGGGGTCATAGCCTTTATACCCTTTTAATGCATACTGACTCAAGGGACAATATTATATATGGTTAAGGGGAGTTTTCAACCATTTTCAAGATGAGTGTATATGATCATTTGAAGTTTAGGGGTTGGGAATGACCTCTGGGGGTCATGACCCCATATATCCTATTCAGTGTGTCATAATTACAAAGATGACTTAGGAGCTTTTGCTTTAATGAAGCTTTTTTATTGCTTCTGTTTCCAAAGAGTGGGAATGACCCCAGGGGCTTGCCTGATTGTATAATTTGTATTATTGTGGCATTCCAATGATTTTTTACCCTTTCCCTAATCATTTTCATTTCTGATTATTTTACCCTGTTCTAGTCGCCCGCATGGTGCAGTGGCTAGAGCATCTGCTCTAGAGTCGCAGAGTAAGGAGTTGATCCTTATGTCTCGGGTTCGAATCCAATGCGGAAGTGGAGACCAGTCATTCAGATGAGACTGCATAAACGAAGGTCCCATGTCGCAATAGGTGTTGGCATGAAAAAGATCCCTCACTGCTCAATGGCCCTAAGTGCCAACCATAGGTTAAAATTTGCAGCCCTCCACCCATCTCCACATGAGTGAAAAATTCTCGAGCAGGACGTTAAACAACATACAAACAAACAAACAAACCCCGTAAGTTCTATACTAAACTTTTAAAATAATATATTCATAATGTAATTACCACTTGTTATAGGTACTGTTAACTTCATAGAATAATAAATCCATTTAAACCCACTAAATATTAATATTCCCACTGGTAACTAGTTATAATTGTAACGGGGACCGTTACAGATGTTCCCCAAACGCTCCCCAACTCCCTTTTGGTGTCTTATTCCCTGTAAGCTTCACTGAATAAGGCAATCAAGTATATTGTTTTTTTACGCATTACACGCGCGCGCACATGCATGCATGTGCAGGATGGTCATGTCATTTCGTCTATACTATAAATGTATCTTAATTCTGAGTATTGAAATATTTCATCAAAAAATATAAAAGTTACGGCTATATCAAGTATATTGTTCATTTAAGCATTGCACGCACGCGCACGTGCATGCATGTGCATGTTGACCAAACTATCTTGTCTACACCATTAATATTATAAATATTGAAGCATTTCGTCTAAAAGTATAAAAGTCACAGCTATATCAATTTTATAGGTCATTTTAGCATTGCACGAGCCCGCACATGAATGTATGTGCATGTTGACCATATCATCTTTTCTACACCCTTAGTATCTCTCTATATTTTAAGAATCAAAGCATTTCATCAAACAGTATAGAAGTAACGGCTATATCAAGTATATTGGTCATTTTTCGCATTGCACGTGCGCGCACGCGCATGCATGGTCCTGCATTCAATTTTGATAGTAACATAATGTTGGAATCCATTATTAGCTCTTCTGAGCCAAAGGCTCAAAGAGCTAATGCTATGGCCATTTGTGCGGTGTGCGTAAACTTTTTAGAATATGGGCCATAACTCAAGAACCCCTTGGCCAATTATTGTCAAATTTGTCACAGGGTATCCTTGGCCCAAGGGCTCCCTTTTATACTAAAACTGGGGTTGTGACCCTTTAACAAGGGGAGATAATTAGGAAAATAGAAACAAAAGTACTGGTTGCTAAAAAATCTTCTTCTCAAGAACCAATGGGCAGATTATCACCAAACTTACACAAAAGGATGAGGATATGTTGTAGATTTAAATTTGCACGGGGATTTACCCTGGGGCAAAGGGCGTGGTCTCAAGGTCACTTCAAAGTTGACCAAAAATTACATTTCATTAAAATGTTGATATTTTGCTTACTATAAGGACTAGGATCATCAAATCTTGTCAGTTGGTGCATCTAAGGACCTCATATCATGTTGACTCAAAAGTAGGTCACAGTGACCTACTTTTCAAATTTTGCGGCCATTCTTTTTCATAATGATTTAGAGGCATATTTTGAACAATTTAAGGCCTATGATCATCAAACTTTGTCAGTTGATGCATCTTGGGTCGTCAAAGTACGTCACTTAAAAAGTAGGTCACCTTGACCTACTTTTTGAATTTTATGGCTAATCTTTTTTAAAACAATTAAGGTCATTAATTTGAATACGGGGAGGCTAAGAATCATTAAATCTTGTAAGATGATGCCTCTTGGGGCCATAAAACATATTTATTAAAAAGTAGGTCACAGTGACCTACTTTTTGAACTTTGCAGGCATTCGATTTCAAAGCGTTTTAGAGGCATAATTTGGACATTTTAAGTCCTATGATCATAAAACTTTGTAAGTTGATGCATCTTTGGTCCTCAAAAAAGGTCAACTGAAAAGTAGGTCAGCGTGACCTACTTTTCAATTTATATGACTATAGTTAAATATTTCAGGTACTAATTGGCTTAGAATCATCAAACTTTGTCAGTTGATGCATCTTGGGTCTTCGGAGTAGGTCGACTAAAAAGTAGGTCACAGTGACCTACTTTTGAAAATTTATGGCGTTAATTAAATATTTCAGATGTACTAATTGGCTTAGAATCATCAAACTTTGTCAGTTGATGCATCTTGGGTCTTCGGAGTAGATCGACTAAAAAGTAGGTCACCATGACCTACTTTTGAAAATTTATGGCTTTAATTAAATATTTCGGGTACTAATTGGCTTAGAATCATCAAACTTTGTCAGTTGATGCGTCATGGGTCTTCAGAGTAGATCGACTAAAAAGTAGGTCACCGTGACCTACTTTCTGAAAATTTATGGCTTTAATAAAATATTTCGGGTACTAATTGGCTTAGAATCATAAAACTTTGTCAGTTTATGCGTCATGGGTCCTCGGAGTACAACAACTGAAAAGTAGGTCACCATGACCTACTTTTGAAAATTTATGGCTTTAATCAAATATTTCGGGTACTAATTGGCTTAGAATCATTAAACTTTGTCAGTTGATGCGTCTTGGGTCCTCGGAGTACAACAACTGAAAAGTAGGTCACGGTGACCTACTTTTGAAATTTTATGGCTGTATTTAATATTTTCAGGAATTATTTGGCTTAGAATCGTCAAAATTTGTCAGTTGATGCATCTTTGGTCCTCGGAGTAGGCTGACTGAAAAGTAGGTCACTTTGACCTACTTTTGAAAATTTATGGCTGTAATTAAATATTTTGGGTACTTATTGGCTAGAATCATCAAACTTTGGGAGTCGATGTATCTTTAATCCTCGGAGTACAGCAACTGAAAAGTAGGTCACAGTGACCTACTTTTGAAAATTTATGTCTTTAATTAAATAATACAGGTACTAATTGGCTTAGAATCATCAAACTTTGTCAGTTGATGCATCTTGGGTCCTTGGAGTAAAACAATTGAAAAGTAGGTCACTTTGACCTACTTATAAAATTTTATGATAATAATTTTAAAAAATATTTTAGGTATTAATTGGCTTAGAATCATCAAACTTAGTTGATGGGTCCTCAGAGAATGACAAGTGATAAGTAGGTCACCATGACCAACTCTCAGGTACTAATTGGCTTAGAATCATCTTGGGTTCTCAGAGTGTGAATTGGAATTTCAAGGGTTTATGTAAATATACAGGATACTTCGAGGCTTCAAATAGAAGTGATAGGTTGTACAGTTTATCAGAAGAGCGATTCAAGGCCCATGGGCCTCTTGTACCTATTTATATTCTAAATTTCATCCTGTTTTGTTGAGAACCAAGAAAGTTATAGTCATATAAAGTTTAAGCCAATCAGATTGCAGCACACGTGCATGCGCGTGTTTTCATGATAATTCTTATATATTATATTGTACAACCTTCCAATGTATGACTATGTTCTAAATTTCAAAGTATTTTGTCAAAAAACAAAAAAGATACTGAGACTTTTGTTTCAGCCAATCAGAGCGAAGCGCACGTGCATGCGCGTGAGTTCATGCTGATTTGACCATGTCATCTTGTCCACTCTACTAATATATCCTTAAGTTATAAGTTTCAAAGCATTTCATCAAAAAATGTAAAAGTTACGGCTATATGAAATATGGCAGTCATTTCACTCATTGCACGCGCCCGCACGTGCATGCATGTGCGTGCAAAATGACATTCAACGAGTACATCTACACAACATGCCTATTAACCCTAAAAAGGTTTTAACTCAATTGGATGAGCAGTTTCCGAGAACACTCGAGGAACAAAAAGTACCGGAGAAGAAATAAGAATAAAAAAGAATAATAACTAGTGCTAATTGTAACGGGAACCATTACGGATGTTCCCCAAACGGCTCCCCAATCCCTTATGGTGCCCCATTCCCTACAAGCTTCAATAAATTAGACAATACTTTTGTAATATAGATGGACACTTTATTTTTAAGGGTATTTCATTGGAAAACTACTCCGATATAGCCATATGGGTATTAGCCAATCAAATTTCAGCGCATGTGCTTGCACATGTTTTCTACATTTTTCATATTAATTATCTTATAGTGTCTCACAATACATACATTCGTTTTAAATATTAAAGAATTTCATTGAAAAATAAGAGAGCTGTAACCCTTTAAGTATTAGCCAATCAAAATTCAGCATATGCGCATGCATGGCCTTGCATTCAATTTTGATAGTATCATAATGTAGGAGCTCTATGTGCCTATCCATGTAAATTTCATCCTGTTTTGTTGAAAACCAAGGGAGTTATAGACATTTAAAGTTTCAATAAATCAGATTGCAGCACACCTGCATGCGCGTGTTTTCAAGAAATTTCCTATATAACATGTTGTAGCACCTTATAATATGTACTTATATTCTAAATTTCAAAGTATTTTGTCAAAAAACAAGGAAATTATTGAGATTTTTGTATCAGCCAATCAGAGAAGAGCGCACGTGCATGCGCGTGAGTTCATGCTAATTTGACCATGTTATCTTGTCTAGACTACTAATATATCTTTATATTTTGAGTTTCAAAGCAATTCATCAAGAAATATAAAAGTTACCACTTCATCAAGTATATCAGTCATTTCACTCATTGCACGCGCGCGCACGTGCATGCATGTGCGCGCAAAATGACCTTCGTTCCGAACACCTACACAACATGCCTATTAACCCTAAAAAGGTTTCATGTCAATCGGATGAGTGGTTCTATGAGAACACTCCCGGACAAAAAAGTACCGGAGAAGAAAGTAGAAAAAAAGAATAATAATAATAATAACTAGAAACTCATTGCGAGCAATGAGAGGTCTTCCGTCCGATTCTGAAAATAAAAACGAAAATTCAAGCTTAGAAAGTGATAAAAGAAATTCAGACATCCTGGAGATTTAACCCTGGTCGTCAGCGTGAAAATCCAACGTGCTAACCATTAACCATTCACCTTTTTGCATCACTTCCTGTCACGATCGGAAGTAACGGCGATACAAGATTTTCTCACGATTCAAATAAACTGATGAATGACTATCAGTCCTGAAAGTTTTAGACTTCAGTCCTTTATTGTTGCCGAACAATATATTTTTAGAACAAATTCTAATTTTGAGGACAGGTAAACACGCGGCCGGAAGTGAATTTTATAAAAATCTCTGACTTTTCTCTAGACATTTGCAGTATCTACACATACATAAAATTATTTCAAGTACTTTATCGATAAGCAATATTTATGAGAATGTTAAATATAAAAATAACGTAGTTTATCTCCTAAAACCGGAAGTTGACGTTTTTATTTCCAGTGGGACCAACATCTTTCGAATCTGAGAAAAAGATGCAATAAAGTGATGCAATTTTTAATTCAAAAAAGAAAAGTTGAAATTTTCGATTTCTTTGATCACTTCCTGTGACGACCGGAAGTGACGGCTGACGCTCTTAACCCAAATGGTTTTGCCTACATCTTAAGGTCTGTTGCTCATATAAGTTTGGTGTCTTAATCTCTCACCGTTTCCGAGATCTTGCTCAGACAACTTCTCATTTTGAGGACAGGAAAACACGCGACCGGAAGTGAATTTTACAAAGATATTTGAGGTTACTCTAGATATTTGCAGTCTAAATAACATATTTAAGATTCATTTCAAATACTTTATCGACAAAGGATATTAATGGGAAAGAAAAATACTCAAATTATGTAGTTTTTCTCTTATAACCGGAAGTTGTCGTTTTTATTTCCGGTGGGACCAACATCTTTCGAATCTGAGAAAAAGATGCAATAAAGTGATGCAATTTTGAATTAAAAAAAGAATTGTTGAAATTTTCGATTTCTTTGATCACTTCCTGTGACGACCGGAAGTGACGGCTGACGCTCTGAACCCAAATGGTTTTACTTACATCTTAAGGTCTGTTGCTCATATAACTTTGGTGTCTTAATCTCTCACCGTTTCCGAGATCTTGCTCAGACAACTTCTCATTTTGAGGACAGGAAAACACGCGACCGGAAGTGAATTTTACAAAGATATTTGAGGTTACTCTAGATATTTGCAGTCTAAATAACATATTTAAAATTCATTTCAAATACTTTATCTACAAAGGATATTAATGGGAAAGAAAAATACTCAAATTATGTAGTTTTTCTCTTATAACCGGAAGTTGACGTTTTTGTTTCCGGTGGGACCAACATATTTCCAAACTACAAAAGAGATGCAATAATGTGATGTAAGTATTGAGTTAAAAAAAGAAAGTTGAAATTTTACGATTTCTTTGATCACTTCCGTAAACGACCGGAAGTGCCGACGACGAACGAAAAGGCGATTCTGCAAATTTAGAAGTCACGTTCTATGCTCTCCAATAAGTCTCCAGTTCATATCTTTCGCCATTCTTGAGAAAAAGGGGCGACAAAACTTCATTTTAAAATCAGGAAATTGCCCGTAACTTGGAACCAAAATGGAATTTTCCAAATTTTCCTTGTGATGAACAAAGTTCATACAATGACTAATTTTTCCTGAAAGTTTCATTGAAAACGACTGAATACTTTTCGAGAAATCGCGTGCACAAAATTTTGTCAAAAAAAAGAATAATAATAATAACTAGAAACTCATTGCGAGCAATGAGAGGTCTTCCGTCCGATTCTGAAAATAAAAATGAAAATTCAAGCTTAAAAAGTGATAAAAGAAATTCAGACATCCTGGAGATTTAACCCTGGTCGTCAGCGTGAAAATCCAACGTGCTAACCATTAACCATTCACCTTTTTGCATCACTTCCTGTCACGACCGGAAGTAACGGCGATACAAGATTTTCTCACGATTCAAATAAACTGATGACTGACTATCAGTCCTGAAAGTTTTAGACTTCAGTTCTTTATTGTTGCCGAGCAATATTGTTCGAACAAATTCTAATTTTGAGGACAGGTAAACACGCGACCGGAAGTGAATTTTATAAAAATCTCTGACTTTTCTTTAGACATTTGTAGTATCTACAACATACATAAAATTATTTCAAGTACTTTATCGATAAGCAATATTTATGAGAATGTTAAATATAAAAATAACGTAGTTTATCTCCTAAAACCGGAAGGTGACATTTTTATTTCCGGTGAGAACAACATCTTTCGAATCTGAGAAAAAGATGCAATAAAGTGATGCAATTTTTAATTACAAAAAGAAAAGTTGAAATTTTCGATTTCTTTGATCACTTCCTGTTACGACCGGAAGTGACGGCTGACGCTCTGAACCCAAATAGTTTTGCCTACATCTTAATGTCTGTTGCTCATATAAGTTTGGTGTCTTAATCTCTCACCGTTTCCGAGATCTTGCTCAGACAACTTCTCATTTTGAGGACAGGAAAACACGCGACCGGAAGTGAATTTTACAAAGATATTTGACGTTACTCTAGATATTTGCAGTTAAAATAACATATTTAAAATTCATTTCAAATACTTTATCTACAAAGGATATTAATGGGAAAGAAAAATACTCAAATTATGTAGTTTTTCTCTTATAACCGAAAGTTGTCGTTTTTATTTCCGGTGGGACCAACATCTTTCGAATCTGAGAAAAAGATGCAATAAAGTGATGCAATTTTTAATTACAAAAAGAAAAGTTGAAATTTTCGATTTCTTTGATCACTTCCTGTTACGACCGGAAGTGACGGCTGACGCTCTGAACCCAAATAGTTTTGCCTACATCTTAATGTCTGTTGCTCATATAAGTTTGGTGTCTTAATCTCTCACCGTTTCCGAGATCTTGCTCAGACAACTTCTCATTTTGAGGACAGGAAAACACGCGACCGGAAGTGAATTTTACAAAGATATTTGACGTTACTCTAGATATTTGCAGTTTAAATAACATATTTAAAATTCATTTCAAATACTTTATCTACAAAGGATATTAATGGGAAAGAAAAATACTCAAATTATGTAGTTTTTCTCTTATAACCGAAAGTTGTCGTTTTTATTTCCGGTGGGACCAACATCTTTCGAATCTGAGAAAAAGATGCAATAAAGTGATGCAATTTTTAATTACAAAAAGAAAAGTTGAAATTTTCGATTTCTTTGATCACTTCCTGTTACGACCGGAAGTGACGGCTGACGCTCTGAACCCAAATAGTTTTGCCTACATCTTAATGTCTGTTGCTCATATAAGTTTGGTGTCTTAATCTCTCACCGTTTCAGAGATCTTGCTCAGACAACTTCTCATTTTGAGGACAGGAAAACATGCGACCGGAAGTGAATTTTACAAAGATATTTGACGTTACTCTAGATATTTGCAGTCTAAATAACATATTTAAAATTCATTTCAAATACTTTATCTACAAAGGATATTAATGGGAAAGAAAAATACTCAAATTATGTAGTTTTTCTCTTATAACCGGAAGTTGACGTTTTTGTTTCCGGTGGGACCAACATATTTCCAAACTACAAAAGAGATGCAATAATGTGATGTAAGTATTGATTTAAAAAAAGAAAGTTGAAATTTTACGATTTCTTTGATCACTTCCTGTGACGACCGGAAGTGCCGACAACGAACGAAAAGACGATTCTGCAAATTTAGAAGTCACATTCTATGCTCTCCAATAAGTCTCCAGTTCATATCTTTAGCCATTCTTGAAAAAAAGGGGCGACAAAATTTCATTTTAAAATCAGGAAATTGCCCGTAACTTGGAACCAAAATGGAATTTTCCAAATTTTCCTTGTGATGAACAAAGTTCATACAATGACTGATTTTTCCTGAAAGTTTCATTGAAAACGACTGAATACTTTTCGAGAAATCGCGTGCACAAAATTTTGTCAAAAAAAAGAATAATAATAATAATAATAATAATAAGAAACAGTAGAATCACTATAAGGTCTTCCGTGAAGACGGAAGACCTTAACTAGAAACTCATTGCGAGCAATGAGAGGTCTTCCGTCCGAATTTGAAAATAAAAACGAAAATTCAAGGTGAAAAAGTGATAAAAGGAATTCAGACACTCTGGAGATTTAATCCTGGTCGACAGCGTGAAAATCCAACGTGCTAACCATTAACCATTCACTCTTTTGCATAACTTCCTGTCACGACCGGAAATAACGGTGATACAAGATTTTCTCACGATTCAAATAAACTTTTGACTGACTATCAGTCCTGAAAGTTTTAGACTTCACTCCTTTACTGTTGCCGAGCAATATTGTGAAAATAATTCTAATTTTGAGGACAGGTAAACACGCGACCGGAAATGAATTTTATAGAAATCTCTGACTTTTCTCTAGACATTTGCAGTATCTACAACATACATAAAATTATTTCAAGTACTTTATCGATAAGCAATATTCATGAGAAAGTTAAATATCAAAATAACGTCATTTATCTCCTAAAACCGGAAGTTGACGTTTTTGTTTCCTGTGGAATCTAACATATTTCAAAACAGTGAAAGAGATGCAATAAAGTGAAGCAAGTTTTAATTTAAAAAAGAAAAATTAAATTTTTTGATTTCTTTGATCACTTCCTGTGACAAGCGGAAGTGACGATTGACGCGTTTAACCCAAATGGTTTCGCCTACTCCTCAAGGTCCTTTATCCATTAAAGTTTGGTGTTTTAATCTTTTACCTGTTTTTTGAGATCTTGCTCAGACAACTTCTCATTTTGAGGACAGAAAAATATGCGACTGGAAGTGCATTTTTGAAAGATATATAAGGTTACTCTAGACATTTGCACTCTGAATAACATATTTAAAATTCTTTTCAAATACTTTATCTAAAAAGAATATTCATGGGAAAGTAAAATTCTCAAATTATTTAATTTTTCTCTTATAACCGAAAGTTGTCGTTTTTATTTCCGGTGGGACCAACATCTTTCGAATCTGCGAAAAAGATGCAATAAAGTGATGCAATTTTTAATTCAAAAAAGAAAAGTTGAAATTTTCGATTTCTCTGATCACTTCCTGTGACGACCAGAAGTGACGACTGACGCTCTGAGCCCAAATGATTTTGCCTACATCTTAAGGTCTGTTGCTCATATAAGTTTGGTGTCTTAATCTCTCACCGTTTCCGAGATCTTGCTCAGACAACTTCTCATTTTGAGGACAGAAAAACACGCCACCGGAAGTGAATTTTACAAAGATATTTGAGGTTACTCTAGATATTTGTAGTCTAAATAACATATTTAAAATTCATTTCAAATACTTTATCTTCAAAGGATAATAATGGGAAAGAAAAATACTCAAATTATGTAGTTTTTCTCTTATAACCGTAAGTTGACGTTTTTGTTTCCGGTGGGACCAACATATTTCGAAACTACAAAAGAGGTGCAATAATGTTATGTAAGTATTGATTTAAAAAAGGAAAGTTGAAATTTTACAATTACTTTGATCACTTCCGTAAGCGACCGGAAGTACTGTCGACGCACGAAAAGGCAATTTTGCAAATCTAGAAGTCGTGTCCTATCATCTCTAACAAGTCTCCAGTTCATATCTTTAGCCGTTCCTTAGATCCTTCGAGGACAAAATTTCATTTTAAAATCAGGAAATTGTCCATAACTTCGCGCTGGAACCGTATTTACCAAAAAACGGAATTTTATATAAAATTCATATAAAGATCTTTTATCCCTGAAAATTTCAAAGAAATTCATTGAATAGTTTTCGAGAAATCGCGTGCACAAAATTTTGTCTAAAAAAAAAAAGAATAATAATAATAAGAAACAATAGAATCACTATAAGGTCTTCCGTGGAGACGGAAGACCTTAATAATAATAATAAGAAACAGTAGAATCACTATAAGGTCTTCCGTGAAGACGGAAGACCTTAATAATAATAATAAGAAACAGAGTAAAAACAATATGTTCCCAAACTTCGTTTGGGGAACATAATAATAAGAAACAGAGTAAAAACAATATGACTTCGTTTGGGGAACATAATAATGATGAACATACACCATGTTCAATCCAATAATGATAACGGTAAAAGTAGTGCTCGCAGAGCGACATAGTCTAGAAATTTCCCATAAAGGTGTACATATGTAAAATTTATATTATTAATTACATACAGTGTTTATTTTTACATAAGTTTGTGTTATCTATTCTAAATATGACAGGAAAATGGGCAAATCGTGGGTGGGGATTGATTTCTGACAAAGTTGATTGGGTCAAGGTTTGGAAAGGGGTTCTCCAAGTCCTACCCAAATACTGATAAAAATTTGCACAAGTCATTTTGGCATCTAATTTTTTTAATGTTCATCAAAAAAGCTTTGCAATAAAATAATAATATTTGTTGTTTTGACAATAAATTCAACAAGTTCCAATTATGGGTAAAAAATTAACCCCTCCTTTTTTTTAACACAAATCTTTCAAAAATTCTCTCTTTTACAGAATTTACATTATTAAAGAACAAGGTACGGTATTGGCCAAAAAATGCCATGTTTCAGATCTTCTCCGTTCAAAACATTTTAAAAAGCCTAGGATTGTTAGAATTAAATGGTTTATTAATTTATATACCTGACTCAAATCTATGCATTGCGAAAATAACACTCAATGCTGTACCTTTTATAGCAGAACGTCGAGATTGTATGAAACATTCAAATGCAAAGTCATACGTTTAACATGCAGTAGGCGTTATCTGAAAATCCAAACTTACTCACTAGGACACATGTTGAAGAAAACAAGTTTTTGATTTTGTTAACACGTCTTTGTTGTTTTTTATTATTATTATTATTATTATCATTATAATTATTATTTACAATGTAATCATCCAAGAAGGTGTCTCGGCTTTAGTTGATCACATAAAAACTAATTGAAAGTGCAACAGAAGAACAGGGAGAAAAAGAAATAAACTGTGTATGTCTTTTCTCTAGGAGAATTGCTTTCATTTTATTGCAATGATAACGGCTTCAATCCACAAGAAATATTAGTTATTTCTGCTAAATAAATAGAGAAAATTCTCTACATCAGATCTAGTGGACAAAAATTTACTGATAAAAAAAATCAATGTTTTGTCAAGCCATGTGTTCCCGGCACCAAAGAAAGTTTAATTGTCGAGACCCTGTATTCTAATTGAATGTACTTTGTTCGCATATAAGCAGAAATGTGTTCAATTAAAAAGTCAAAAAAATCTAAATCTAAATATATCTAAATGTAACCCCCCTTCCTTTCCCATCACTCCGCGTTTAATGAGTTCATATTAATAATATATGCTGTATACAAGTACAAGTAATTTTGTTTTAATAAGACATGCAAAATGACATGTTATAAAACTGAAAATGAAAAATCAGTGGATGTTGTGAAGTTTTGTTTGGAGGGGAAGGGGGTGATAAGTCGGACTTTCAGTTCAGACTGAATAACATAACAGATATTCTTTCAATTCACTGAAAAACCTGTATGTAAATTATTATTGTTGTAGTATTCAGCTGACTACTATATTTGTTTCTCTCATGAAAGCTTTCTATATATTTTTGTAAGTCTGTGTAAATACTTACATACTTAGAAGAGTCATTTGTATACATGTTTACATATTGTTGACAATAATGTCCGATAAACATAATCGCTCGTGGGTTTTTTATTCAGCATCCTGACCTTTTCACAGCCGATGACATATTTATTCCAAATATTTATTAAAAGTTTTCGCCTATTTTCACTAGGATCAAAATGTTTAAGTTGCTAGTAACACTTTCCATGTTCTTTTTTAATTTTTTTTTCCGCAGAATTTCCTTGCTTGGTAAAGAGTGCAGCTATTAAAAATAATATCATTATAATACATGTATTATGTATTGGTCCATGACAGGTAATTTCATTACGGGGATGGGCACAACTGGAAAAAAATCCTTTAGCAAATTTAGTTGCCCCCATCCTAACAACACACACACTTTCTTAATTTTAAGGAATGAATGAAATATATAAATGAACCTACCTTCCCCTACCTGGGAAAAACAGGTCTTTCATAAGGTGGTCCATGACAAGACCCCCCCCCCCCCCCCCCCCCCCCCGAAATAGGTTTTTCTCCTTTTGAGAGTGTTGAAATTTTTTTTAACAAAAAAATTCTTGAGTCGCTTTTTCTTTCGCATCAGTTTTAATGGATTTTCTTAATGTACACGTAATTCCTTTCTTATGTCCCAATTCACGCCATAGATTCGTTTTCTATAGAACAAAATGCATAATGTTAATATGAAGTGGTGGAATTTTATCATATATACATTTATTAATATTTGGTAAAGATATTGAAACTATAAAAAGTAGATGTTAGTTTTTCTACATGAACTTCATGATCACAAATTAAGGAATGTGATTGTGTATTCAATTGGACATTATAGAAAACATTTATGCGCACATTTACCTGGATTTAGGTGTGTAATATTTGTGTACATCAATCAGTTGAAAAGATGTACTGTTTACGGATATGACTTTACAACTTTACAACACACTCAGATTTTTTTTTCACAGGGAAAAACAAAGCAGCAAAGGTGTCCAAACACTTATTTCGTTAGGAACAACTTTCAAAGACAATTTGATTTCCTTCATAACAATGAAAGACAAGGGTCTACATGGTTCCTCGGGAATATTTTTTTGAATTTTTTTTTCTTATCCATCTGAATCTTTACTATAAATCTTTAAGAAATCTGAAAATCCAACGATGAAGAGGAGGGGAGTCCTCAATACATGTAGTCTTACAAGTGTCACCTTTGAATATATGACAGCCATCATACTTGCCAACCTCCAACATGTAAAAATCTGGTCATGACCAGATTTTGAAAGTAAAAAATCTGGTCATAATGCGTAACGACATTCTCGACACATTTACCATGATTAAATTAAATATATATGTATATATAAGCATTTGTGTATTGAGAATTATTTTATTAAAAAGAGACTTTAACTTACAATGAGAAAAATTTAATATATATTGATTAAATTTACATGTTAAAAGAGCATTGAAGGTTTCATTATTCATTTATGACTTGGATTAAGTGTACATTTTTTTAAACACTTAAAGGAAAGTCTTTTCAAAATCTGCATTGCCGATTTGAAGCACATGGAAATTTGTGCTAAATTTGAAAGTATTCCAATTATGGTTTTGAAGTTATTTTTCCTCTCCCGAATTAATTTAATTAACAAGTGCTATTAAATCTACAGTTATGTCTACACTATCTTCGAACACTTTATTTTATCAAATGAAAGTTGTTTTCCAAGATTCCTTGATATGTACATAAATATCGTTTCTCTTTTTCTTGGTTCAATTTGTTCCTGCTGGCCCTGATAACCATCTCGTTCTATCAGAAGCCATTTTAAATTGACTTCAAACTTTGATTTGTCACAACTGTTAACACCTGCACTGATAATTTACTGGTACACACGGCCTACTGAACATAGCCATCGGCATTGTTTACGTATATCCAAGCTTGGGTTGTAACTGGAAGTTAAAAGTGCAACCTAATTTACGAACCAAATCCGGAAATCGGGAGATTTTCGGGTTGTTTGGCAAAAATCGGGTGAAAAGCATGACCCGCCGTGTCATAAAAAATAATCGGGTTAAGGGTCGAAAAATCGGGTGTAACCCGACGAAATCGGGTGAGTTGGCAACTATGACAGCCATAACTAAAATATACAATAAAATGTATATGTATGGAATAAGCTTTACGATAACCTTTTAATATAGCCTTAAATGTATGTTCCAACTTTTTATATGTTAAATCAATTAATTGTTTTATAACCGTTAATTGTGAAAGATAAATATAAAAATCTGCTTTAGTTGATAGCAGTTTAACAAAACAATCTGATTAAAAAATTTCCCAAATACTAGAGAGTTTGCACATTAACAGTCCGAAAGGCGCACATAAATGCAAGTATTTAATCATTCATTTTTTTTTTTTAATTTTTCATGCAGAATCGTCATTGCATGCATTTGCAATGGGTCATAAGTTATCTGTTTCAGTTGCATGAATATTTATTAAGAAGCCAGTGGTAGATCAGGGGAGGGGGTGTCTATGGGGTTGCAACAGTGTTGATGTTTGTTTATAAAACTGGAAGAGTCAAATGTACTAGTAGTATAAAGAAAGAATTATGCGCACATTAGTGGAATTCTGAAATTTAACTGAAAGTCATACATATATACATATGAAGCTTAAAAAGTGAGTGGCCAACCCCCAACCATCACCACCACCACCCTGAAATAGGTTTTTCGCATTTGGGAAAGGAATTTTTTTTTGAAGGAGAGCAGTCAGAGCACATTTAGAGGCAAACACCTTAGTACCTTAATAAGTGCAGGTATTACTGTCTTAAGACAGAATCTAGTTTGAATTGCTAGTGATTGTGGTTTGGGTTATTTTGATTTCCTATTTTTTCAGTGCACAGAACTTGAGGAACCTGTGTTTATTCATCCCCTCTCTGTATTACACAAACAGAGCCCAGAGTACATAGTGTATCAACACATACAAGAAAGTTCAAAAGTCTATATGAAAGGTAAGCACTCTGATATTTAGATGGAGAAAATTGTGCTTTTAATAGTCATTCTGCTTTACCAGAGATTTGCCAGAGTACTGGAATTTTTGTTTCTCTACTTATTTTCCAAAAATCAGTATTGCAATTCCAACTTATATATCTTAATTTTACTTCATAAAAAAAATTTAAAATATGAAAGGTATATCCTAATATCAAAGTATATAGAATGTCTTTTCTGAAATTCATTCAATGATGTGGCAGTTAATGTGTAGACTTCTATATGACACTTTTTTTCTCAATTTTTAGCTCACCTGAGCTTGAAAGCTCAACTGAGCTTTTCTGATCACATTTTGTCTGGCATCTATCTGTCTGTCTGACTGTCTGTCCATCTGAAAATAATTCACATTTTGGACTTCTTCTCAAGAACCACTGGGCCAATTTTGACCAAACTTGCATTTTTCATTTTTTGTTTGTGTTCATGTATCGCAGTCTTTTAACATAGATCATGATTATTAAGGGTTTTCTATAGAATCTCTGATAAAAAAAAAAAAGAGCTTTAAAAATTTTAAAAAGCGGTAAAAACAACCATACATGTCTTCAAAGAGAGAAATATCATTTTACAATTGAAAAAAGAGAGAAAAAAGAAAAAAAAATAATGAGGTCTCATTTGCGAGCAATGAGTAGATCTTCTGTTGGATTTCTGAGATAAGATCTTGATTGGGATAGTTTGAGTGGTACAAGAAGGAAAAATGACTATAAATGAAAGAAAAAGGCTTCAAAATATGCATCAAAACACAAAAAAGTGTGAAATCTGTCAATTTCAATCAACTTCCAGTTCTTTTTTCGTTCACTTCTGATTTGACCGGAAGTGCTCCAAATGATCTTAAATTCCATATTAAAAATGTAGGAATCATCCTTGAACATTTGATGAAAAATATTCATTTTAAGGACAACTTCCGGTTTGGAGAAACCAACTTCCAATGGAAATTGTAGGACTTCAAACACTCTACTAGGCTGTATAATACACACTCGGAAATGAAAAAAAAATTCATATTTTTTAGTTACTTCCGGTGGACAACGGAAGTGACGACAACAAAAATGAGACCCGTATGTCACATGTGCAAGGCAAGATTTATCATCCCTGAAAGTTTTAAACTTGATATCAAAGCGTTATTGAGAAACCCCCAGACAGTATTACATTTTAAAACAGGAAATTGGATGTAACTCACGATTGGAAGTGACAATGACAAAGTAAAGAAAAAGCATGAAGTTCATGTCATTCCATATCATTACTGAAAATTTTTTGAAATTCTTTCGAGGCATTTTTGAAAAATCCTCTGCACAAAATTGGTAAGAATAAAAAGAATAATAACTAGAAACCTTGTTGCCATGGCAACAAGAAGGTCTTCCGTCCCTTCTCTGTCTTCAGAGAAGTTGATTCCTCACTAAACAACATGTTATGTTGTGCATTCCCTGTAACAACTTCATACATAAAATATAATTAAACGTTTATGTTTTGAAAATATTGCAAAACTGGAATGGAAAAAAATACGAGACATCATTTTAAGGAGGGGGGACTGTAGCAACCTCTAATGATAAAACGCCTCTTAATGATACAAATATCATTGAGCGTTGCAATTGCAACGCTTAATGCCATAAATTATTGCATTTGTAGTTGACATTCTCAACTGCTAACACTAAATCGCCACTTAATGATAGAATTATATCATTAAGCATCACAAATGCAGAGCAGCATCGACACTTAATGAAACAAGCAAATATCTACATAATGGACGGTTAATGATACACACTAGTTTATCATTAAGCGTTGCAGTCGCACCCTTTAATGATACAAAAAAATCACACACACCCACCCCAACCGGGATCTTGGCATCATATGCATTGTTATTTGACTGTGTGAATGTGTGATATTTTTTTAATCTTTCTTTTTATTTTTTTATCTATCGTATTTCATTTCTAAAAGATCTTTACTGGTGAGATATTTTACCGGTGTTGTGGAGTAGGATTTCCCCCATAGCCAGCTTTCTGCCCAGAAATTGTACCCTAGAGTAGGATTTCCCCCAAGGGGAAATCTCACACAAGAGCCAAATTTCCCCCTCTTTCTTTCTCAGAGTAGGATTTCTGCCCTAGTTATGGAGTCAGTATTAACTACAACCACAATATTTTTGTAAAAAAAAAAAAGATGAGCAACACACTGACTTTTAAATGAAATGAATGTTTTTGACTTATATACTGTTCAATTGCAGTAGAATTTTCTTAGCATAATTTTCCAATCATGGAGTCTCAACCTGTATATTAAGCTTTCAAAAATTTAAGAAATATAAAACTCCTCAGATTCAAAGCCATAATACCTCAAATAGCGCAGCGGTACTTGTATTTGTCAGATGTTTTTAATGTGCATATATCGAGGCTCAATCTGATTAAAATCAGATCCTTTGATCCGCTCACATAGATCGCTACACAAGGATCTGAAGAAACCCCATTCAGGGTCATCTCCTGGTGACCTTTCTAATAGAAACATTCATTAAAATTTTGACCAATCAGAGAGATCGTACTTAAGCGACATTCGGGAAAATGAATGTAGAAGTGAAAGTAGCTGTGGAGAAGATCTTATCGTTTCATACAAAACAAAGAGCTAAAAAAACAAGGCAAAAGCAAATACTACATATTTTTCTGTACAGAAGAAACTGTAGTCGTTCTTTTGACAGGCTACGGAAACCAGGTCACAATTTTCTGTTCATGTATCATCGAGACTTTCACTTTGGTAACTGAATTCCAAGATACTTCTAAATTCTTGGAAGCAATCATATGATTGGATAATTGAAAGGTCACCAGGAGATGACCCTGAGTGAGGTTTCTTCAGATCCTTGTGTAGCGATCTATGTGAGCGGATCAAAGGATCTGATTTTAATCAGATTGATCGAGGCTATCTAAAGTTTAAAGATTCAGTTTGCTTTCAAAGAAAGTAATTTATGTATACCTTTTACTACTTGTATGTTCCTTGAATTCAATGACGAAAGAGTGGTTTGAGTTAGTATCTTGTTAGAACGAATAAATTATTTCATAACGAGTTAGATATCTCCTTATAACCAGATATTTATCCTGTCAAAAGGATTTCAAGCTATATATGGCGTATCTGAGCTAAAAAATAAAAATACAAGATTGAATTAGATGAACATGATATTTGTTATTTACATTCAAATTAAAATTTCGGCTTAGAAGAAGGTGTGTATCTCAGAGGGAAGATGAATGGCCCCAGATCAATTGGTGAATTTTCATTAGGGCATGCATTGATTTACAGCATACTGGGTGTTTTATCCTCCTCGCTCGGGACTGGGGATGGGCTGTATAGGTGCGATTGAGGCCCAAATCTAAAATTTGGGAGTCCCCAAGTGCATTTTCGGTACATGTGCACTCTAATAGGTAGATTGCATGTTATATGTTGACATAATTTGTGAGCTGTGGGCATATGAAGTGTAATTAATTAGCTCCCAGGAAACTGTCCCCATGTATATATTTTTATTGACGGCTTGTATTTGTGTACCCTCTCGGCGCATGTTTGGCATTAAAAAAAACTATCCCTTGCCACCCAAGATAACTACTTTCATTTTCAATTTCTTGATAGGTCGTATGTGTATGGTTTCGTACCAATATTTCAATGCATATATTGTGAACCTTATCTTAGCAGGAAATATCGGTATATTTTACTGCTGGACTTGCTTAGGATCCTGAATTTGATCTAAATTATCCAAATGAGTGACCAGGTTAAAATTTTTGGAGCAGTTTCTTTCTAAAGTGACTATAAGCCAAGTGCTAACCAACTTTGCACTGAAGATACATTTATTGATGCCTACTACCAGAGTTGCTTCAGATGCTGGATTTGACCTACATTATCTCAGTTTTTGGAGCAGGTCCATTCCCAAGCAACTATAAAACGTACCTGGATCAAACTTGCATGGATGATGCATCTAGGTGTGAACACTACCATACTTGCTTCAGATGCTGGATCTGACCTACATTTTCCTGATGAATGACTAGAATAAAATTTTTAGAGCAGACCCATTACCAAATAACTTTAAGACCTACCTGAACCAAACTTGCATGTATGATGCATCTACGGATGCACACTACTAGTTTGCTATAGTTTAGTGAGGAACTTTGCCTTAAAGAAAACATTTGTTAAGGGGAGCTCTGTAATCTCTGATTACCTATGTTTCATTAAAAGTACATATTTTTCTGATTTCAGAAAATAAGAAACTTTGCACTCTATTTCTGTGGAAACAGTGATATATTTAAAAAAAATACCTAAGATTTTACAATCACAGACATGTCTGTATAAAATAATAATTTAAAAATCCAATTTGTTAAATTTGTGTCCAACCTATTTTGATAGTTACAGAAAACTGGTATTCATAAGCTTTCTATTTAAAACAGGAATTACTGCAATAGAGCCTGAATGGTTGCCAGTTTTTGCTTCATACCACTGTGCATTATCCAAACCTCTAGAGGATCCCAAACCTTCTTATAGTTGTAGCAAGGGTCAGGTGATGTGTCACATGACAAGTACATTTGGCAGATGTTCATGGGCAATACCACCAGTTGAATTAGAGTATCCCAAAGGATTATATAGGTTCAAGTGGTTTGCTCGATTTCTGTTGGAGGGAAAAGTGCTGCCTAAACTGAAAAAGTATTCATATTTTCTATCTCCGCCATCTACTATGACAAAGTCTTGGGCAAAGTAAGTTCATAATCATGTAGAATTGTTCATATAAATATAAGTCCATTATTTTTAGGTCACCTGAGTCATTCAGGTGACCTATTGCTATCTGTTTTCGTCTGTCGCCGTGCGTCGTCTGCCGTGTGTTAACATTTGAACATTTTCAGCTTCATCTCTGAAACCGCTGAACCAATTTCAGCCAATTTTAGCATATGGCATCTATGTGTGAAGAGGAACAAAATTTGTGAATTTCATGGTCCCTGCCCCCCTGGGACCTGAGGGGTGGGGCTAAAACCACCAAAAGTAATGCAATCTTTAAAAATCTTCTTCTTTACTCCTGGACATCAAGCAGTCAAACTGTTGGCATCATTGTAATAAGCATTGAGCCCTCTACCAAAATTGTGAAATTCATGGCCCCGGGGTCAGGGGTTCTGGTGCTAGGGTGGGGCTATATAGATCATATAGTGAAAGTACATTATTTCTTTGAAAATCTTCTTCTCTGCCCCTGGGCATTATTGAAACAAATTAAATACATATGTACAATACATATGTATGATAAGCAAGAGTGACTATACCAAAATTGTGAATTTCATGGCCCCAGGGTCAGGGGCTCTGGTGTTAGGGTGGGGCTATATAGATCCTATTCTGAAGGTGAATTATTTCTTTGAAAATCTTCTTCTCTGCCCCTGGGTATTATTCAAACAAATTAAGTACATTGTTATGATAGGCAAGGATGCCTCTTCAAAATTGTAAATTTCATGGCCCCAGGGTCAAGGGTTCTGGTGAAAGGGGGGGGGGGGGGGGGGGGGTTGGGGCTCTATTGATTATATAGTGAAAAAGCAAAATTTCTTTGAAAATTTTCTTTTCTGCTTCTAGTTAAAAAGCAAAGAAACTAAGTGTATAGTTATGATGAGCAAGAGTGCTTCTTCCAGAGTAATGAATTGCATGACCCCTGGGTCAGATGTGCTGGTGTAAGAGTGGGGCTCTTGATAATATAGTGAAAATGAATTAATTTTATTAAATAATCCTGTCTGCTCCTTAGTGTTAAGCAGATAAACAGTGATTACTTATGATGAGCAAACTTCTGGTCCCAGGGTGAGAGGCTCTGGTGTTTCTCAGTGGGGAGGGGGGGGGGGGGGGGGGGCTCTGTTGACAAAATAGTGAATCTGTAATCAAAATGCATTATTTCTTTAAAAATCTTCTCTGCACCTGGGCATAACAGAGGCAAAAAGAGTGAAAGTTTAAATAAGGAAGGGTATTTTTATGCAAGAATTTTTATTGTATAATGCAAAAAGTACTTTCGTAGTTTTATTGATCAGGTTGACTTATAAGTAATAGATAAATAAAAATGAGACAAAAATAACTTGTCTTATTAAATGTTTATCAAAGACCAAGAGAGGCCAATGTAAGAGATTTCAACAAGGAATTATAATAGTACAGAATCACTGATAGTTTGTTAATTTACTGCATGGTGATAGTGATAAATGGGGCACAGATTAGAACCTAATTTATGAATGCTTAATTAATTAATGAATTTAATTATGAATGCTAGATGAATTATTTTGTTGATCCTGATCACCCTAATTTCTTGCTTTTGGGCAACAAAGCTTCACCTTTCAGTTCATTTTATACTCTATGGATCCTCTAAATTGTTGTATTATACTCAGGTGACCGTTAAGGCCCTTGGGCCTCTTGTTTTTTCTTTTTAGCTTGTATGAGCTGAATGCTCAAGTGAGCTTTTCTGATCATATTTTTGTTTGTCTATCTGTTAACTTTTTTACATTTTCAACTTCTTCTCAAGAACTAGTGGGCATTTTCAACCAAACTTGCCACAAAATATTCCTGAGTGAAGAAGATTTAAGTTTGTTCACATCAATGGTTACCCCTTCTTTCAAAGGAAGATAATATAGAATAAGTAAAAAATTATTGTCATTTTTCAAAATTTTTCTTCCCTTAAACCATGGAGTCAGAAGAGTTGAAACTTACTTGGAGATTCAAGTTTGTTCAAATCATGACTCCCTGAGTAGGGTAAATCTACAATGGGCAATCCAAAAAATTCTCAAAAGGTACGTTAAATGATCATCAAAACTTGTCAGTTTATGCATCATGGGACCTTGAAGTGTGTCAACCAAAAAGTAGGTCACCATGACCTACTTTCTGAATGTTATGACTAATCATTTTCTAAACATTAAAGGTCATTATTTCAGATACTAAGAGGTTAAGAATCATCAAACATGTAAGTTGGTGCACTGTAGCAACCGCTACTGATATAACGCCGCTTAATGATACACATATCATTAAGCGTTGCACTTTAACGTTTAATGCCATAAATTATTGCATTAATGGTTGACCTTTTCAACCGCTAATGCTTAATCGCCGCTTAATGATAGAATTATATCATTAAGTGTCACAAACACAGAGCAGCCTTAACACTTAACCCTTTCTCTACCAGCACATTTACATGATTTTGGAGACCTTTTGACATAGCATTATCAAATTATTTCTAACCTTTTTAACCAAGGAGAAAGCTAGGCATAATGTATACCATTTTGTAGGGAATTTCATAGAGATGATATTTCATGACTAATCAGATACCCAATGACTGACCTTATTAATAGAAATGGAGGTCAAAGGTCAAAAAAGTGCAAAATTTTATCGAATTTTTCGATATTTTTTAATCTTCAAGCTAAAAATTTACAATGATGTATGTTGAAATAGGAAATTTGGAATATACTCACAAAAGAGCATTATACTGTACTACATGAATCACATAAACTTTTTTTTCAATTCTGCATATAATGACTTTAAACGGGTTGCTTAGCAACAGGGTATTTTTCAATTTTCGGGCAGCAGTTTTTGTTTTTTGCTCATCCTAGACACATTTATGCATTCCAGCACATTTTAAAGTCAAATATGACGTCATAAAATTAAAAGGGAATTACAGTAGATAAATTGTCTTAAAGTTTGACCTCATTAGAACTATCTTTAGGACATCAAAGGTCAAATAAGTGCAAAAATTTCATCAACTTTTTCAACACTTTTCAATATTCTTGCTAAAATTTTACACAATAGATGCTGAAATAGAAAATTCTGAATATACTCTCAAGAAGGCATCAGAACTGCAATATCAATACACCATTTTAGTTCAAATATTTTTTTAATGACCTTTAAGTGGTTGCTAAGCAACAACATTTTCAATGTTTTGGCTGTATACAATGTATGTTTGTTATTGCTCATTCTGGACACTTTGTGTATATTCCATGATATTGTAAGTAAGATATGGGCCAAAATAATGTAAAGAACATTATGAAATTAAGTATTGACCTTGACACTTCTGTTCTTAGTGGGGTCAAGGTCAGATCAGTACAGAATTCTGCCTTATATTGCAAGTGTATATCAATTTTGAAATGCTGCAATCATTATGGATATATCATCTAATAGTTGACAAAAAAAGTTGTGAACAACAAAATCCTGAGAGAAATTTGAAAAAATTAATTGATCTTTTTTATTTTGCATATCTTGGTTGCCATTCCAAAATTACATCTAAAACATGTGAACTGAAATAAAATTTGTAAGATGCGATTGCATGTAATTCAACCTTAGTGACACACATTATTAAAATAATATGGTAAATGTCATATGGTAATATGATAAGCATGAAGAAACCTCATGAGATGGACAATGGATGGAACTTGGAATCTCTTTTTCAAATAAGTGGCTTTTGCATTACAATCCTTTCATTCATCTTATTTATGTGACATGCATTTGCTCATCTTTGCAAGCAAAGGATTCTGGTCTGCTACTCTTCTCACAAACCCTTAGCCTATCATGCTATCAAAAGTCAGGATTGTTTACGTCACCTGATCTTGAAACACAGCTTGCATCATTTATAAAAATAAAGATCAGTTATAAAAAGTGAAGTGTTGGAAGAATAATTAACAAGCTGATAGGTTTATTCGTCAGTAAGTTGCAAGTCTGCAAGTTGCAAGTCAATATACAAAATGCAAGTTCCAGATTACATTAATCTTCACATTGGATGATATGCCATAGCAATTTAAAGAATGGAATGTTATCTTATGAATCATTGTTTACAAAGGTTTTTATTACTGAGATTATAGAATTAAGAAATATCCTGAATGAAGATATCGTCATTTACTATAGCACTTACTGATTGGTCAAATGATGTCAATAAACTCCAATCACAACCTGTGAAAAAAAATCCTGACTTTTGATAGCAAGATAGACCAAGGGTTTGTGAGAAGAATAGCAAATCCCTTCGCTGGTGAAGACTGCATTCACTAGCCATGTTTGATGAGAAACATTTGACTTGGTCTTTTAAGGCAATAATAAATTGACAATGCAAGTAATTAAAAAAAATGTTGTCAAAAATTTGAAGTACAATTTGCAAACGGGGTTTCTTGTGTTCTAATTAAAATAAAAATTCACAACCACAATATCAAGTAAATTTTAAAAAACCAGTACTTCAATACTTTCCACCATAATCTCGGTGGAGATTCGGCTGGGCTAGATATATTTGGTTTGACGCCCACCGGTGGGCGTCAGTCCAAATATATCTAGCCCAGCCAAATCTCCACCAAGTTTAAGGTGTGGCAAAAATGACAAAAAGGTGTGGCTGAACAGTGATGTAAAAATTACATAACAGTAAATACAACATGTATAGTATCTTTCTGTTAAACAAAAACAAATCCATTTTCTTGATGCCATAAAAAAAATAACCTTTATTTTCGTGGATTTTTTTCCCCGACTTTTAATTTAACAAGAAAATAAACTAATTGATTTCATTACAAGTTTTTTCTGGTAACTGTGCTTAAAGGGGTACAATAAAGACTTGAGGTCATCTTGGAGGGAAAAAATAATAATAAATAGCATTGGCAATATTTAACGCAAAACTGTTTAGTCAATAAGTAGAATTTGTGATGTTTTTATCCAAATATACAAATCCAGAAATATTGCAAGCTAAATTCTAAATCAGACTGATTTAATCTTCCACAAAATGTTGAAGACCAGAGCACTTTTACTTTGTGGACACCATTCTTTCATCAACTGTCATTTCTCTGAAATACTGGAGGAACTTCTTTGACTTGTCCAAGACATGATCATTTTCTGTCAAGTACATGTAATCATGCAGCTTCTACCCTGTAAAAGATTTAAATATTTTGCAACAGATTATGTGAATTTACATATATGAAATTAAGCATGCTACAATTAATACATTGATATAATTTTCCTTTTAAAATTAAAAGTATATTTATTATGTGATTCATGTAGTTAAATGATTTGGTTAAGTCAATGTATCAGGACTGAAAAATAATCAAGCCAGTAGTAAACCATCATAATTGAATTATTGAACTAAAATAAATAGCATACCTGGCTGTCAGGGTTGTTAAGAAAAAGGACACATTAATGGACTGAAAACTGTTGCTTTAGGGCAAAATTCCTGGGGCAAGTCTGTTCATGTACGTGGGAGTGTTGATAAATAGCAATCTAGTGAATATAGTTTGACCACCCATGTATACATGTACATGACTGAAAAATTGAGAAAATGAAAATTCTAGCCACATACTTCACGAGATTGAAAATACCACAGCAGTCTATAAAAGACAGCTTGTTCCATATCTGAGCATAAATTCAAATAAATATTGTGTGTTTAAATAGTGTGTTTATATGTAGAATCATGCATCATAAATATCCTGTGTATCATTCACTTTTTTCAAAATACAAATCAAATTCTTATAAACTTGTGTGAATACAATATCAAGAGAATGCAATTAAAATTTCACTTTATTTAGAATTTTTATAGATATAGAAATTTTCACCAAAACAAAAATTTACCTGTTCATTGGTCATAATAAGCACATGTGTCCCCACATAATGGTCCTTCTAGTGCATGGTAGGGTTAACAAGTGGGTCTTCACAGATGAAAGTACTGAAGCCTATGGTACCATGCAGCATTATTCATTAATTTCAGTACTAATCTTCCATAAATAATTTAAAGAATATATTAGAACATTAAATCATCAACAAGATTATAATTCTGTTAATAACGAGATCTGAACCTTTACGAGGGTTGTTCGGAAAGTTCGTGGACTAGTGCCATAAAATTAAAACCGCTCAATATACATCAATGAATTTTTTAACGTTTAATTAGCATTATCTTATTTGTTTATATAATAAACTGTACATCATTAGTTTTATTTTTTAATAAATTGTTATTGTTTTTGAAAGCAATGGTATGTCCAGGCGGCGCAACCTCGAAGATTACGTTTTTTCTATCTAAGTGTAACCAAAAAAAAAATCATTTTTTGATATGAGCATTTGTCATTCAAAAATCCCGTTAATTCACTCATATGGTATGACACCGTAAAATTTGCAATTTTTACCCCATTCTGTAAGTTCTATGAAATTTTATTGTAAAATTTATATGAAATGTCCAAACATGGGGTTGTAATGACGTCAGAAAGGGGGTCGGTTTCTTTTTCCAACATTCTATGAAGTTTCACCCTCAGACAGGAAAAACTGGCATAGACCTAGGAAATATTTAAATGGGCTACTGAAAAATAAAATGCATTCAGAATACTTGTTAAACGCTGAAAAATATTACAGAGACGACAGATGTAAAAGTTAATGTCGATTTGTAGTAAGGGTGTTCAAAGTTTGTCATGTCGAAAAGTGACATTGATCATGTGTGATAGATGTTGAACTCCGACAAGCAAATATGCTGTTATAATCAAGTTAGGATCTTTCAGATCTATTTACAATATTATATGCATTGAAACCAGCTGTTTATGACATTGTAAAATTATACAAATAAGACGGGTTTAAATCTTTACTTACCTCCACGGAAACTCATCAAGATAAGTGTATGAGGTAGAGAATGCGGACATTGAAAAACAATGACGTCATGAAACTATATGGCGACAGCGCCGGGTGATCATATAATGCCTTTTTTATTTTATGATAACTTGGTAAATATTCAAGGTATCAAGCTAAAATTTTCAACATTTCTTTAACCTTTGTTGTTTTATGTTCATAAAAAATTTTGTAAGCATAGACTACATAGTATTAATTTTATCGCATCAGTCCACGAACTTTTAGAACAACCCTCGTATAGTCTAGTAACTTGTAATGCATGGTTATGTCACTGATTGATGACGCTCACAGATCATCTCCGCTCCTTCACAGTCTAGTCATCCAATCTTTCCCTCCCGTTTGAATTCTTCTTGCTGACACAATTCAGTGCATTAGCCCTTGACTGCATACCAGGGGTAATGTAACCCATTTTTTCACTGATCTTCATTTGAATATGCTAAATGATTTCAGCCTTCAAGTACTTTTCTTTGGGTTCTGCAAAAAAAAGTTAAATAATCAAAGCATATTTTTTTTCAGTTTTAAATCAAACATGTTCTCAAAAAGCAGAATTCCTGTGCTTAATACATGGCAGACTGACATATAGAATCATATATTCAGTTTAATGTTCAAATAACTTGAAAACCAATTAAAACTCAAAATTCTTATGTGAAAATCCAAAAAATTAACCCCCGATCATCCCTATCACTTAAAAAATTTTGAAATAAGTCTAAATTTTCAGTGCATGAGTATATTAAGGACAGACAAGCCTACTAATTTGATATGTCTATATTGTATTTTACAGAAATCAAATTAGATTAATATGTACTTACTGATGATAAGATACACTTAAATTGTTGAAGCATTTTCCTATGACTCTGCATGTTAGTGAGATGCTCATGGCAAAAAATGCTAAAAATTATAAAAGAAAAATCAGGTAACTTCTCCAGCATTATATCCACACACAAACATTTAAGTAATTTCATTTTTTTTAACCTGACAATGATTTTGAAAAATTGTAAAGTGAGTTTGATATCCCTGTCTAAATTCCTAATAATATATGAGCAAATAGAAAAATTTACTCTACCGAGGCTAAAATTGCACATAAATTTCAGCTTCTGCTTGCCCCACCATAAACTAATACTGTATATACCGGTATATATATATATATATATATGTATATGTATATATATATATATAATTATATATATATATATATATTTTCAGAAAATAGGAAGACAAATACTGAGTAGATCATGCAAGCACCTGTGCCCAGCTTTAAATGTGTGACTTACATATCAACTTTACTATTTTTAGTCACTTGCCCACGGGTAAGTGGTTGATAAAATTTCACTTGCCCATCCCTAAAATTCACTAGGCCCCGTCATTTGGCAAAGGGATTTGTCACCCCATGACCCAATATATACAAACATGTATAGGGTAATCAAAATGTAAACATAGTTTTATTTTTTATTTGTTTTTTGGTTGAGATATCAACAAACCATTTAAATAAATTTATGCAAGAGTTGAGATACATAAGAAATTGAATGAAAGAGTTTCTGTTTTTTGTTTGGTTAAGAGTTAAATGCCCTTTATTTTGAAAAGACCAGTAGGTAGCGAGAACGCTTTCTTATAATCTCCTCCAAAAATAAAGGCCGACTTGACCTGATTGCGAAGCTTTCACATGTTTCAACTTTGATTCTCAAGAAAAAGATTTATAGTCATTAATCTTAAGACGAAGTTGTGAAAATTTTAATATAAACACAAGTTGTTTACGTCACATTCTTTACCTACTTTATTGTCCCATTAACTTGATTAAGAGTGTATACGTTTCGTATGGTTTATCATCATAGCTGTACGCTACACACTGTAGGTATATATTTCTAACCATAGGCCCTGTTAGAGTCTAACGTTAACACGTTTCCGACAGTAAATTCTGAGAATATATTTGTTTCTTGCCACAAACTAAATTTCCAGTAGAATTTAACTTTACCTTAAACATAATCTGATGGGTCAGTTCAGATTGGGTAACTGTTTTTTATGTGTACTTACTATAAAACAGTGACAACTAAACAAGCCCTATCTTAATTTATAAACATTTCGGCGCCATTCCAATCTAATCATTTTTGAATCCTGAGCTCGATCTAAATGTAAGCATAAAATCTTGACATTATTCTCATGTACAATTTTTCATTCATTTAAATTTTTCAGAGATATCTTCATGTTTTTCAGCACTGGAAGTACAAGATGACATTCAAATATCATTGTATCATTTTCATAGAAATAAAAAAAAATAATTTGATTTCTTTTCTTTCCATATTTTCATTGTTACACTATCGGATCAAGTGTTATAACACCAGGAAACACTCTGTCCAAGGATAAGGGCACTACCATTTCATTAAGGAGAGGGGTGCTTCCAGATTTTGAAACAAATAATCTGCCCTCGGAAATGTTGAAAATAAATAATTTGTCCTCAGCTTACTAAAAATATATAATCTCTCCTGCCTGCTGTATCCCCCCCCCCCCCAGCACACATTAACGAAATAGTTTTGGCATTTGGACAGTTCAATTGTATGTGTGTAGTTGTGTTTCTGCTTGTAATTTTTCAGTGAAGAAGAAAAATAATTTGTCATTGTTCCACTTGGAAATAAATAATATATCCCTTTATCATTGGAATGAAAATAAATAATCAGAGTCTTCTGAATTAGTCGAAGACATTGGTGAAGGTTTCGTAACTCTACGGTTTACGGTTTCGGAGTAGCGATAACAAGGTTTCTAGTGAAAGGGGCAATAACTGCGAAAGGGGTCATAGGTTATAAGCGTTGGTTCAAATTTGTTCATAACTTTCTATCACCTTTACGATGAACAAAAAATCTTTTCGATAAATGTCGAAACAAAAAATCAGCGGAAAAAAATAATAAGAAGAAGAATAATAATAATAATAAACAGAAGAAAACCAATAGGTCTTTCCACAGAAAGGTGAAAAGACCTAAATAGTAGACTAATTGTTCTCGAACAATTAGAGGTCTTCCCACCTTCTTTAAATTTCGTATATTTTTCATATTTTACTCTCTGAAGTTAATTTTTATACAAAAAGATTCCATAAATGGCTCATGATCGGGAGGTCGTGAGTTCGAATCTTGGCCGCGACAGACCTAAGTCGATAAAAAATAGGTAGCAACTGTTCCTTTGCCATGCGCTCGGCACTTTGGAGTGAAAGTTGCGGGTCTTTCGGATGAGACCTTAAAAACCGAGGCCCCGTGTCACGGCAGGCATTGGCACGATAAAGATCCCTCACTGCTCAATGGCCCTGAGTGCCGAGTAAAGGTCAAAATTTGAAGTCTCTATATGAGTGAAAAATTCTCGAATGGGACGTGAAACAATATACAATCAATCAATCAATCAATCCATAAATGGCTTGAAAGATAGAAAAAATGAAAATTTTAAAAAAATTTAAATGACCTTGACCTTTGACCTTGAACAAATATTCAAGGTCAAAGGTCAAGGGTCACATTGCACTTGACCCCATGCTTCTATGACTTTTAAAGTTATAATGTTTAAATAAGCGCAAAGATGCAAAAGGGCAATAACTCATATAAGGGGTCATCGGATCCTTTCGCACTGAATAGATTGAAGTTATGCCTAAAGACCCTGAAAGACATTAGTGAATGTTTGATGTCTCTGCGGTTTACGGTTTTGGAGAAGTAGCGATAACAAGGTATTTAGTGAAAGGGGCAATAATTTTTAAAAGGGTAAATCTTAGGGGACAAGCATGAAATCTTTGAAATAGTTTTAAGAGAGCATATTGACGATGCAAAGATATATAGTATATGTTGAATGACAAAAGAGATATAAAAAGAGCTTAATTTCTCATAATTTGAATGACCTTGACCTCTGACCTTGACATAAATTTTAAGATGTAAGGTCAAAGAATCTAATACAGTTGGTCTCATGTCTCTACGACTTATCGTTTTGAAAATTTTAAATTATTTGTAAAAATCAAAAATTTTAAGGGGCGATAACTCATTGAAGGGGTCGACGAATACTTTCGCAATGAATAGATTGAAGAGTCTCCTAAATTACTTGAAGACATTGGTGAAGGATTCGTATCCCTACAGTTTACGGTTTCAAAGGAGTAGCGATAACAAGCTTTTATTGCAAAAGGGGATGTAACTCCTCAAGGGGTCAAAGTTCATATACGCAGGGTCAACTGCAAAAATCTTTTATGGAGTACATTCTCATGGACTATAAATCTTTTCGATAAATCTTGAAACTCAAAATCACACGGCGGAAAAATAATAAAAAACTAGTAAACTAATTGTTCAGAGAACAATTAGAGGCCTTTCCACCTTTTTAAGTGTTTCCGTGTCATCTGAGCTGAAAAAAAAGAAGAAAAATGCAAAAAATGAAAAATGAAAAAAAAAAAAAAAAGATCCTCCAGCTGGGCTCGAACTCAAAACCCTTGGATTGAAAGGCAGGTGCGCTATCCCTTCGGCCACGCATTCCGATAACATACATAAGTTAATTGTTTAAGACTATAGAAGAAATGCAAGCGTATTTTTAGAATCGGTAGGGGAAGAAAGAAGTTCCGTAAAAGGAAATAGTTCCTGAATTTGCAAGCAGTATATAAAACTAGTAGACTAATTGTTCTCGAACAATTAGAGGTCTTTCCACCTTCTTTAAATTTCATATATTATTCACATTTAACTCTCTACTTCTTATTTTTATATAAAAGAAACCAGAAATGGCTTGAGAGATGGAAGAAATGAAATTTTTGAAACGACCTTGACCTTTGACCTTGAACAAATATTCAAGGTCAAAGGTCAAGGGTCACATTGCAATTAACCCCATGCTTCTACAACTTTAAGTTTTAAAGTTATAAGGTTTACTAGTAAGCGCAAAGACGTTAAAGGGCGATAACTCATATAAGGGGTCACCGGATACTTTTGCACTGATAGATTGAAGTTGTGTCTAAAGACCCTGAAAACATTAGTGAAGGTTTCATGTCTCTGCGGTTTACAGTTTCGGAGGAGTAGCGATAACAAGGTTTTTCGCACAAGGGGCAATAACATTTAAAAGGGTTAAGCTTAGGGGACAAGATTGAAATCTTTGAAATAGTTTTAAAAGTACATATAAAAGATGCAAAGATATACTGTATATGTTGAAAGACAAAAAAGCTCTAAAAAGAGCTTAATTTCTCATATTTGGAGTGACCTTGACCTTTGACCTTGACATAATTTTCAAGGTCTAGGGTTAAAGAATCTAATGCAGTTGGTTTCATGTCTCTACGACTTATCGTTTTGAAAATTTTTCATTATTTGTAAACTTCAAAAACTTTCAGGGGCAATAACTCATAAAAGGGCTCAACAAATCCTTTCGTAATGAAATGATTGAAGAGTCTTCTCAATTAGTCGAAGACATTGGTGAAGGTTTCGTTACTCTACGGTTTACGGTTTCGGAGGAGTAGCGATAACAAGGTTTCTAGTGAAAGGGGCAGTAACTGCGAAAGGGGTCATAGGTTATATGCGTTGGGTCAAATTTGTTCATAAATTTTTATGACCGTTATCATGAACAAAAAATCTTTTCGATAAATGTCGAAACAAAAAATCAGCGGAAGAAAAATAATAATAAGAAGACTAGTAGACTAATTGTTCTCGAACAATTAGAGGTCTTTTCATCTTCTTTAAATTTCATATATTCTTCATATTTAACTCTCTACTGTTTATTTTTATATAAGAGAAACCAGAAATTGCTTGAGAAATGGAAAAAAATGAAAATTTTAAAAATGTCGAAATGACCTTGACCTTTGACCTTGAAAAATAGTGAAGGTTAAAGGTCAAGGGTCACATTGCACTTGACCCCATGCTTCTACTACTTTTAGTTTTAAAGTTATAAGGTTTAACAGTAAGCAAAAAGACATTAAAGGGCAATAACTCATATAAGGGGTCATCGGATCCTTTCGCGCTGAATAGATTGAAGTTGTGTCTAAAGACCCTGAAGAAATTAGTGAAGGTTTAATGTCTTTACGGTCTACGGTTTCGGAGGAGTAGCGATAACAAGATTTTTTAATGAAAAGGGCAATAACTTTTAAAGGGGTCAAACTTTGGGGACAAGTATGAAATATTTGAAATAGTTTTAAGAGGACATATTGAAGATGCAAAGATATAGAGTATATGTTGAAAGACAACAAAGATATAAAAAGAGCTTAATTTCTCATTTTTTGAATGACCTTGACCTTTGACCTTTGCATATATGTTAAGGTCAAAGGTCAATTAATCTTATGCAGTTGGTCCCATGTCTCTACGACTTACCGTTTTGAAAATTTTTAATTATCCGTAAACGTCAAAAACTTTCAGGGGAAATAACTTATAAAAGGGGTCGACGAATACTTTCGCAATGAAAAGATTGAAGAGTCCCTTCAAGTAGCCGAAGACATTGGTGAAGGTTCCGTACCTCTGCGGTTTATGGTTTCCAAGGAGTAGCGATAACAAGGTTTTATTGCGAAAGGGGTTGTAACTCCTTAAGGGGTCAAAGTTCATATACGCAGGGTCAACTGCAAAAATCTTTTACAAAGTACATTCTTATGGACCATGAATCTTTTCGATATCTTTTGAAACAAAAAACCATTCGGCGGAAAAATAATAAAAATAATAATAACTAGTAGACTAATTGTTCTCGAACAATTAGAGGTCTTTCCATCTTCTTTAAATTTCTATTATTTTTATACTTTACTCTCTAAAATGTTAATTTTTATGCAAAAAGAATCCATAAATGGCTGGAAAGATAGAAAAAATGAAATTTTAAAAATTTTGAAATGACCTTGACCTTTGACCTTTCCCACATATTGAAGGTCAAAGATCAAGAATCACATTGCACTTGACCCCATGCTTCTACGACTTATAGTTTTAAAGTTATAAGGTTTAATAGTAAGCACAGAGATGTTAAAGGGCGATAATTCATATGAGGGGTCATCAAATAAATTCGCACTGAATAGATTGAAGTTGTGTCTAAAGACCCTGAAGACATTAGTGAAGGTTTTGTGTCTCTACGGTTTACGGTTACGGAGGAGTAGTGATAACAAGGTTTTTCGCACAAGGGGCAATAACTTTTAAAGGGGTTAATCTTAGGGGACAAGTATGAAATCTTTGAAATAGTTTTAAGAGGACATATTAATGATGCAAAGATATTAAGTATATGTTGAAAGACAAAAGAGATATAAAAAGAGCTTAATTTCTCATATTTTGAATGACCTTGACCTTTGACCTTTGCATATATTTTAAGGTCAAAGGTCAATGAATCTTATGCAGTTGGTCCCATGTCTCTACGACTTATCGTTTTAAAAAAATTTAATTATTCGTGAACATCAAAAACTTTCAGGGGCAATAACTCATAAAGGGGTCAATGAATACTTTCGCAATGAAAAGATTGAAGAGTCCTCTCAATTAGTCAAAGACATTGGTGAAGGTTTCGTACCTCTATGGTTTACGGTTTCTAAGGAGTAGCGATAACAAGGATTTTTGTGCAAGGGGCAATAACTACGCAAGGGTCAAAGGTTAAATAGCTGGCCACATGTTTTTCGAAATAATTTAAGTAGTCGAGTATCATGAACTATAAAGTTTTTCGATAAGTTTTTCGGATCAAAAAGCCGTAGCGGAAGAATAATAATAATAATAACTAGTAGACTAATTGTTCTCGAACAATTAGAGGTCTTTCCACCTTATTTAAATTTCATATATTCTTTATATTTAACTCTCTACTGTTTATTTTTATACAAAAGAAACCAGAAATGGCTTGAGAGATGGAAAAAATGAAATTAAAAAAAATTAAATGACCTTGACCTTTGACCTTGAACAATTATTTAAGTTCATAAGTCAAGGGTCACATTGCACTTGACCCCATGCTTTTACGACTTTTGGTTTTAAAGTTATAAGGTTTAATAGTAAGAGCAAAGATGTTAAAGGGCGATAACTCATTTAAGGGGTCATCGGATCCTTTCGCACTGAATAGACTGAAGTTGTGGCTAAAGGCCCTAAGAACATTAGTGAAGGTTTCGTGTCTCTGCGGTTAACGGTTTCGGAGGAGTAGCGATAACAAGGTTTTCAGTGAAAGGGGCAATAACTTTTAAAAGGGTAAATCTTAGGGGACAAGTATGAAATCTTTGAAATAGTTTTAAGAGGACATATTAAAGATGCAAAGAGATTTAGTATATAATGAAAGACAAAAGAGATATAAAAAGAGCTTAATTTCTCAAATTTTGAATGACCTTGACCTTTGACCTTGAAAAAAATTTCAAGATCTGAGGTCAAACAATCTAATGCAGTTGGTTCCATGTCTGTACGACTTATCGTTTTGAAAATTTTTCATTATTTGTAAACTTCATAAACTTTCAGGGGCAATAACTCATTGAAGGGGTCGACAAATCATTTCGCAATGAATAGATTGAAAAGTCCTCTCAATTAGTCAAAGACATTGGTGAAGGTTCTGTATCTCTACGGTTAACAGTTTCAAAGGAGTAGCGATAACAAGCTTTTATTACGAAAGGGGTAATAACTCTTTGAGGGGTCAAAGTTCATTTATGCAGGGTCAAATGCAAAAATCTTTTACGGAGTACATTCTCATGGACAATAAATCTTTTCGAAAGATCTTGAAACAAAAAAGCGTCCGGCAGAAAAATAATAAAAATAATAATAAACAGAACAATTTCAATAGGTCTTTCCACAGAAAGGTGGAAAGACCTAATAAACGGAAGCATTTCAAGAGGTCTTTCCACAGAAAGGTGGAAAGACCTAACTAGTAAACTAATTGTTCAGAGAACAATTAGAGGCCTTTCCACCTTTTTAAGTGTTTCCGTGTCATCTGGGCTGAAAAAAAAAAAAAAAAAAAAAAAAAAAAAAAAAAATTGCTCCTCCAGCTGGGATCGAACTCAAAACCCTTGGATTGAAAGGCAGGTGCGCTAACCATTCGGCCACGCATTCCGATAACATACATAAGTTAATTGTTTAAGACTATAGAAGAAATGCAAGCGTATTTTTAGAATCAGTAGGGGAAGAAAGAAGTTCCGTAAAAGGAAATAGTTCCTGAACTTGCAAGCAGTATATAAAATAGCAAGGGACGGGCTGCGTGAGAAAACGTTAACACTGTTCCCTAATGAAAATGTATTAATGGACTGTAGCTCGATTCATCGATATTGTGAGCATGCTGAATTTTTTGTAAATAGCTTTGTTGTAAGCTTAAAAGATCGGGTTTGGATTTTAACATTTCTGACTGAATATCCTGAAATAAATATGAAACATTTAAATAAGCATTTCTTTGGGTTAAATTAAATATGTGTAGCACAAATAAAACTCCCAGCATGCATTTTTAGAAGGGAAAAACGACAATGAAAGCGAGAATTGTTTTTTTATATACCGAAAATCGCTATTTCTGGAAACTGATTAATTCTAAATAAAAATCAAATAAATTCCAAATGTAAAAGAAAGAGAGAATGCTTGGTATTAAAATGTCGTATCATATCAGGAGAATCAAATGCTACTATCAACATCTGAAGAAATAGCCGATAAAAGGTTTCGATCATTTCTTCGTTCACCTGCACTTAAATTTCAAACACAACAGAACTTGTAGTTTTTGCCGTGAAACTTCATGACTTCTATAAACTTAAAAGACTCACCGTAAAACTCTCCAGAAAGTTTCTCTGAGGTCTATACTACATTTGTACCAAATTTGGTGTCGATCCGAGGTCTGGTTTGAATTCTAGAGTAATATTCTACATTGTTGTTGATGTGATTTTTTTTTTTTTTTTAAGAAGGGGGGGTAAATTATTTATTTTATGCCTCTTTTAAACTATGAATTGTAACTACTTCCATATCCTTAAGCCTTATTGTGACCTTTGAGTCAAGGTCAAAGGTGAAGGTCATTCAAAAAAAAACCAAAAAAAACAAGAAATCTTTTCTTTCTGTATTTTTACCTGATACTGGAGCTGAATGCATGTCCTAACTTTTCTATTTGACCCAATGTCAAGGTCAAAGGTCAAGGTCAAAGGTCAAGGTCATTTTGGTGAATTGCTATATTTTACACATATATAAGGGATTTCTTTTCTTTTTTTTTAAATGACCTTGACCTTTGACCTTGACCTATATTTCAAGGTCAGATATGCCAATGCAGTTGGTCCCATGTCTCTAGGATACACCGTTTTAAAAATAAGTTCATTAAATGTAAGTAGCATAAACTTTCAGGGGCAGTAACTCATACAAGGGACCAAAGAATGCTTTCGCAATGATAGAATGAAGAGAGTACTAAATGAGTCGAAGACACTGATGAAGGTTTGGAATCTCTACGGTTTACGGTTTCGGAGGAGTAGCGATAACAAGGTTTTGTTGCAAAAGGAGTGACAACTTTTGAATGGGTCAAGCTCGGGGGACAAGAATGAAATCTTTGAAATAGTTTTAGAAGACATATTATAGATGCAAAGATATTCAGTGTATGTTGAAAGACAAAAGAGATATTAAAAAAGCTAATTTTCTCATATTTTGAATGACCTTGACCTTTGACCTTCACAAAAATTTCAAGGTCAGAGGTCACAAAATCTAATGCAGTTGGTCCCATGTCTTTACGACTTATCGTTTAGAGAATTTTGTCATTATTCGTAAACATCAAAAACTCTCAGGGGCAGTAATTTATTAAAGGGCTCGACAAATCGTTTCGCAATGAAAAGATTGAAAAGTCCTCTCGAGTAGTCGAAAACATTGTTGAAGGTTCTGTATCTCTACGGTTTATGGTTTCGAAGGAGTAGCGATAACAGGCTATTCTTGCGAAAGGGGCAATAACTTCGTAAGAGGTCATGGGTCAAACACGGGGGGTCGTTTTTCGAAATAACTTTTAATGTCCTGTATCATGAACTATAAAGTTTTTCGATAAGTCTTGCGGTTTCAAAAGTCCGGGAAGAAAAAGAATAATAACTAGTAGACTAATTGTTCTCGAACAATTAGAGGTCTTTCCACCTTCTTTAAATTTCATATATTTTTCATTTTTACTCTCTAAAGTTAATTTTAATACAAAAAGAATCCATAAATGGCTTAAAAGATAGAAATAATGAAAAATTTTTTTTAAAAAAATTGAAATGACCTTGACCTTGAACAAATATTCAAGGTCAAAGGTCAAGGGTCACATTGCACTTGACCCCATGCTTCTACGACTTTAAGTTTTAAAGATATAAGGTTTAATAGTAAGCGCAAAGACGTTAAAGGGCGATAACTCATATAAGGGGTCATCGGATACTTTCGCACTGAATAGGTTGAAGTTGTGTCTAAAGACCCTGAAGACATTGGTGAAGGTTTTGTGTCTCTACGGTTTACGGTTTCGGAGGAGTAGCAGTAACAAGGTTTTCAGTAAAAGGGGCAATAACTTTTAAAGGGGTAAATCTTAAGGGACAAGTATGAAATCTTTGAAATAGTTTTAAGAGGACATATTAATGATGCAAAGATATTTAGTATATGTTGAAAGACAAAAGAGATATAAAAATAGCTTAATTTCTCATGTTTTGAATGACTTTGACCTTTGATCTTTGCATATATTTTAAGGTCAAAGGTCAATGAATCTTATGTAGTTGGTCCCATGTCTCTATGACTTATCGTTTTGAAAATTTTTAATTATTTGTAAACATCAAAAATTTTCAGGGGCAATAACTCATGAAAGGGGTTGACGAATACTTTCGCAATGAAAAGATTGAAGAGTCCCCTCAATTAGTCGAATACATTGGTGAAGGTTTCGTACCTCTACGGTTTACGGTTTCGAAGGAGTAGCGATAACAAGCTTATATTATGAAAGGGGTAATAACTCTTTGAGGGGTCAAAGTTGATATACGCAGGGTCAACTGCAAAAATCTTTTTCGGAGTACATTCTTATGGACTATAAATCTTTTCCATATATCTTGAAACTCAAAATCACACGGCGGAAAAATAATAAAAAATAAGAAACAGAAGAATATCAAAAGGTCTTTCCATGGAAAGGTGGAAAGACCTAATAATAATAATAATAAACATAAGCATTTCAAGAGGTCTTTCCACAGAAAGGTGGAAAGACCTAATAATAATAATAATAAACATAAGCATTTCAAGAGGTCTTCCCACAGAAAGGTGGAAAGACCTAATAAAGCACTAGGAGACTAATTGTTCAGAGAACAATTAGAGGCCTTTCCACCTTTTTAAGTGTTTCCATGTCATTTGGGTTGAAAAAAAGGAGAAAAATGCAAAAAATGCAAAAAAAAAAAAAAAATATGCTCCTCCAGCTGGGATCGAACTCAAAACCCTTGGGTTGAAAGGCAGGTGCGCTAACCACTCGGCCACACATTCCGATAACATACATAAGTTAATTGTTTAAGACTATAGAAGAAATGCAAGCGTATTTTTAGAATCGGTAGGGGAAGAAAGAAGTTCCGTAAAAGGAAATAGTTCCTGAACTTGCAAGCAGTATATAAAAATAACAAGGGACGGGCTGCATGAGAAATCGTTAACACTGTTCCCTAATGAAAGTGTATTAATGGACTGTAGCCCGATTCATCGATATTGTAAGCATGCTGAATGTTTTGTAAATAGCTTCATTGTAAGCTTAAAAGATCGGGTTTGGATTTTAACATTTTTGACTAAATATCCTGAAATAAATATGAAACATTTAAATAAGCATTTCTTTGGGTTAAATTAAATATGTGTAGCACAAATTAAACTCCCAACATGCATTTTTAGAAGGGAAACACGACAATGAAAGCGAGAATTGTTTTTAATCTACCGAAAATCGCTATTTCTGGAAACTGATTAATTCTAAATAAAAATCAAATAAATTCCAAATGTAAAAGAAAGAGAGAATGCTTGGTATTAAAATTTCGTATCATATCAGGAGAATCGAATGCTACTAACGACATCTGAAGAAATAGCCTATGAAAGGTTTAGATCATTTCTTCGTTCACCTGCACTTTAATTTCAAACACAACAGAACTTGTAGTTTTTGCCGTGAAACTTTTTGACTTCTATAAACTTATAAGACTCACCGTAAAACTCTCCAGAAAGTTTCTCTGAGGTCTATACTACATTTGTACCAAATATGGTGTCGATCCGAGGTCTGGTTTGAATTTTCCAGAAATATACCAAGTTGTTGTTGATGTGATTTTTTTTTTTTAAGAAGGGGGGGTGATAAATTATTTATTTTATGCCTCTTTTAAACTAAGAATTGTAACTACTTCCACATCCTTAAGCCTGATTGTGACCTTTGGGTCAAGGGTCAAAGGTCAAGGTCATTACCAACAAAAACAACAAACAAAAAAACAAGAAATCTTTACTTTCTATGTTTTTCCTGATACTGGAGCTGGATGCATGTTCTTACTTTTCCATTTGACCCAAGGTCAAGGTCAAAGGTCAAGGTCAAAGGTCAAGGTCATTTGGTGAATTGCTTTATTTACACATATATAAGGAATTTCTTATGTTTTTAAATGACCTTGACCTTTGACCTTGACCTATATTTCAAGGTCAAAGGCCAAATATGCAGATGCAGTTGGTCCCATGTCTCTAGGATACACCGTTTAAGAAAAAGTTCATTAAGTGTAAGCAGCATAAACTTTCAGGGGCAGTAACTCATACAAGGGACCAAAGAATGCTTTCACAATGATAGTCTGAAGAGAGTACTACATGAGTCGAAGACACTGATGAAGGGTTGGAATCTCTACGGTTTACGGTTTCAGAGGAGTAGCGATAACAAGGTTTTGTTGCAAAAGGGGTGACAACTTTTGAATGGGTCAAGCTCGGGGGACAAGAATGAAATCTTTGAAATAGTTTTAGAAGAACATATTATAGATGCAAAGATATTCAGTATATGTTGAAATACAAAAGAGATATTAAAAAAGCTAATTTTCTCATATTTTGAATGACCTTGACCTTTGACCTCTATAAATTTCAAGGTCGAAGGACACACATGCCAATGCCATTGGTCCCATGTCTCTATGATCGTTTAAAAAAAAAATTATTCATAACCATCAAAAACTTTCAGGGGCAATAACCAATTAAAGGGGTTTATGCAACCTTTCACACTGAATAGATTGAAGAGTCTACTAAATTAGTCAAAGACATTAGTGAAGGTTTCGTATCTCTACGGTTTAAGGTTTCGAAGGAGTAGCGATAGCAAGCTTTTATTGCGAAAGGGGTTGTAACTCCTTGAGGGGTCAAAGTTCATATACACAGGGTCAACTATAAAAATCTTTTACGAAGTGCATTCTTATGGACCATAAATCTTTTCGATAACTTTTGAAACAAAAAACCATTTGGCGGAAAAATAATAAAAATAATAATAATAATAAACAGAACAATTTCAATAGGTCTTTCCACAGAAAGGTGGAAAGACCTAATAATAAACAGAACAATTTCAATAGGTCTTTCCACAGAAAGGTGGAAAGACCTAATAATAATAAGAAACAGAAGAAAACCAATAGGTCTTTCTACAGAAAGGTGGAAAGACCTAATAATAATAATAATAAGAAACAGAAGAATATCAATAGGTCTTTCCACAGAAAGGTGGAAAGACCTAATAAACATAAGCATTTCAAGAGGTCTTTCCACAGAAAGGTGGAAAGATCTAATAATAATAAACAGAAGTAATTCAATAGGTCTTTCCACAGAAAGGTGGAAAGACCTAGTAATAATAAACAGAAGCATTTCAAGAGGTCTTTCCACAGAAAGGTGGACAGGCCTAATAAACAAGAGCATTTCAAGATGTCTTTCCAAAGAAAGGTGGAAAGACCTATTTAACATAACAATTTCAATAGGTCTTTCCACGGAAAGGTGGAAAGACCTAACAAGAACATCTTCCACTAAAGATGAAAGACCTAAATAAAAAGAAACTATCCAACCACTGTTGATAATTGGCCTTCCATTGGGGATGGAAGACTTAATTAATTCTTAATCTCTGAATTTTATTTGCATAACCAAAAAAAAAGTTGGCACATGTAATGGATTTTTATTTAGAATTGTGGAGAGGGGTGTTGTCAAAAAATGGTTGTTAAAAGTTCTTGTATGTACAATCAACTAATAAAATGTATTTGATAATGAAATTTTTTACTTGTCCTTGACTCTTGGAATTCAGGGTTAATATGTACATATTACAGGTTACAGCCTAGAACTGAGGTTTTGTTGAAGGCCTTGATCTCCAAGGATGTAGACAATAAGGACTCTTTGTTAAAAGCATGGAAGAGTGATACTGCTTGTAAGTGATTTTATAAATTTTACCATTTCCATTCTGTTATTTTAATAAACCTTACTGTCTTCATCCTAGTATGATTTAAAATTCTTACCAAGAACTAGAAATAATTTTAAGCTCACCTGAGCTGAAAGCTCTAGAAAGCTTTTCTGATCACATTTTGTCTGGCGTCTGTCTGTCTGTTTGTCCGTCTGTAAAGTTTACCCATTTTCGACTTCTTCTCCAGAACCACTGGGCCAATTTCAACCAAACTTGCTACAAAGCATCCTTGGGTTAAGGGGATTCAAGTTTGTTTAAATGAAGGGCCAGGCCCTCTTTCAAGAGGAGATAATTAACAATTAATGAAAATTTGGTGGCATCATTTAAAACCCTTCTTCTCAAGAACCACTTGGCCAGAAAAGATGAAACTTGCGTGAAATCTTTATTATGTAATGTAGATTCAAGTTTGAATTCTTGACCCATGGGGATCAAAGTTTTACATAGGGACATATAGGAAAAAAAAATTTAAAAACTTCTCAAGAACCATTCAGCCAGAGAAGTTGAAATTTTTGTGAAACCTTTAAGAGTCCTCCACACACCCCCAGCTTATGTTATCACATTACTGGGCATTACTTTTAACAAGCATATCAACCTTTAAAATCTGGCCAGGAATTGAAATATAATTTATACTGATTTTTTTTTAAATTTAATTTTACAAGTTTCATGATATTTTTCCCATGGAGTTTTGATACATAGCACAGCAAATTTTGTTTTTTCCTGTCATATACCATTAAGCTCACAAAACAACCCCAGAAACTTAATTTTATCAGTCAACATACTTTTTTAGGAAATTAATTAAAGTTCTAAAAAATATATAAAACTCATTTTCTCTAAAATACATCTAGAAAAAATTAAGAAAGACTCTTGATAGTATAGAAGAAACAATAATGAAATAAATTACAACAAGAAATTGAATTAAATTCAAATTTATTGATGTAGAAAAATTATTTTCAAAATCTTTGGTGTAGAAATTCCTTTTTAGAGTTATCTTTCCTGTTGTCCAGGTCTCAAAAACTTTGGTAAGTCTCCGCATACTTCATCATACTAAAGTTACTGGTCATTGGCTACTGAATTGGACATATATAAATGAGCAAAACTAGAAATACACACTATTTATCAATATTTATAAATACACAATGAGATAGGTATTACTGAAACGCTCAAATTAGTGTGCAAAATATCAACTTTCACAACAGACTTTGTTGACGAAATGGAAATGGATTGATTAGCCTGAAAGTATAAATAACCTAAAACTTTTCTCGTAGATATACAGTACCTGTTATTTACGAACTATTATGCAACATAAACCCAAAGGTCCGCTGTTCTTTTATTGAAAAAAATTGACACCTTTTTCTCTGGGTCGCTCTGTGATCATTCCATGTGTTCATTGTTTATAATTAGAGTATCACTCTTGGTTTACTGCGTACTTTTCCCTTGACAAAATCCTTATCTCTTAAGCGTTTCTAAGACTCTCTTACAGGAGGTGCCAGGCAAATTGTCAGTGCAAAACCTACATTAAATGGGAAGTAAAGTATTTTTTCTTGATATACGTCACAAGTCACGGGGTGTGGAGGACCCTTAATACATAGTGTAGATTCAAATTTATTCAAATCATAAGCCCCAGGGTTAGGGTGGGGCCATAATGGACGATCATAGTTTTACACAGGAATACATAGGAAAGATCTTTAAAAATCTTCTGAAGAACAGCAAAGCCATGATTGATCATATTGATATGGAAGCATCCTCAGGTTACATATGAATACTTTGGAAGATTTATGTCTCCCCTTCCAGGGGAGACATATTGTTTTTGTCGATTTTCTTATTCTTCTTCTTCTTCATCCAAATTTTGTCCAGGCCGTAACTTTAATACCCTTTGACATTAAGACTTCAAACTTGGAACATAGATAGATGACATTGAGAAGGAGTGCACGCCACCAACATTTTTGACCTTGACCTATTTATAAGGTCAAGGTCAATCTTTTACATCAAAATAGAGTTCAGCCCATAACTAGAGATCCCTTTGAAATTAAGACTTCAAACTTGTAACATAGGAAGAAGACCTTGAGACAAAATGCACTGCATTAGAATTTTGACCTTGACCCCTTTCTGCCTTCAAGGTCAAATAAGGAAAAAACACAATCTGACCATAACTTGAGAACCTTTTGACATTAAGACTTCAAACTTGGAACATGCAGAGGTGGTATAAAGGAGGGATGCATGCCACCAAAATTTTTGACCTTGATTCGATTATTATAATGTCAAGGTCAATCTTTTACATCAAAATAGAGTTCAAGCCATAGCTTGAGTACCCTTTGATATTAGGACTTCAAACTTGTAACAGAGAAAGAAGACATTGATACAAGATGCAACACACCAAAATTTTTGACCTTGACCTCTTGTCTTCCTCAAGGTCAAATATGGAAAAAACTTGATTAGACCATTACTTAAGAATCCTTTGTTATATAGACTTCAGACATGGAACATGCAGAAATGGTATGAAGGAGGGATGCATGCCACCAAAATTTTTGACCTTGATTCAATTATTATAATGTCAAGGTCAATCTTTTACATCAAAATAGAGTCCAGGCCTTAGCTTGAGTACCTTTTGATATTAGGACTTCAGACTTGTAACATAGAAAGAAGACATTGTTACAAGATGCAACGCTTCAAAATTTTGACCTTGACCCCTTTCTTCAAGGTCAAATAGAGAAAACATTACTATACCATAACTTGAGAACCCTGACATTAAGACTTCAAACTTGGAACATGAAGAGGTGGTATAGAGGAATGGTGAATGGCAACATTTTTTCACCTTGACCTATTAATAAAGTCAAGGTCAATCGTTTACCTGAAAATATAGTCTAGGTCATAACTTGAGAACTTTTTGACATTAGGATTTCAACTTCGAACAAGGAAAGACAACATTGAGACCAAATGCACTGTATCAAAATATTTGACCTTGACCACTTTCTTCAAGGTCAAATTAAGAAAAACATGACCAGACGATTACTTGAGATCCGTTTGACATGAAGACTTGAAATTTTGTACACAGAATTTGAGTTGAGATGCACTGCATTATTATTTTTGACCCTGATCATATATTTGCACTCGTTAATGTTGGTAAAGAAGGGGAGACATGTGTTTTTTTGTAAAAAAAAAAACAATACCCACTAGTCAAGTTTGTTCATATCATGACCCCAGGGGTAGGGTGGGGCCACAATGTGGGATCCTATTTTTACATAGGAATATAAAGGTAAAAATCTTTAAAATTCTTCTTCTTAAGAACAGCAAATCCATGATTGGCCATATTTATATGGAACTGTCCTCAGGTTATGTAGATTCGAGTTTGTTCAAATCATGACCCCTGGGGTAGGGTGGGGCCACAATGGATCATCAGAGTTTTACATAGGAATACATTGGAAAAATCTTTTAAAATCTTTTTGTCAAGAACAGCGAAGCCGTGATAGGTCATATTTATTTGGAAGCATCCTCAGGTAATGTAGATTCAGATTTGTTCAAATCATGACCCCAGGGGGTAGAGTGAGGCCACAATGGATCATCAAAGTTTTACATAGGAATACATTGGAAAAAGCTTTCAAAATCTTTTTGTCAAGAACAGCAAACCTATGATTGATGATTGATCATACATGTATTTATATGGAAGCATCCTCAAGTAGTGTAGATTCAGATTTGTTCAAATCATGACCCCAGGGGGTAGGGTGTGGCCACAATGGATGATCAAAATCTTACATAGGAATACATGATTCGTCATATTTATATGGAAGCATCCTCAGGTAGTGTAGATTCAAGTTTGTTCAAATCAATCCCACCTTATGTATTTAAACTTTCCAATACTGAACTGATTTCTGCTTTTTTTCCTAGCCAGCCACAGTTACTTTCCTGGCCCCTATGTATTTTCATTTTCAAATCTCAACAATGAAAAAAAGGATATGATTGTCCTATTTGGGGCCCAGAGGGGCTGAAAGTTTTCAATATTTAACTCATTTAATATCAGTATTTTTGTTTTACATATGTGAAGTAAAAATACGTATTGGAAATACCTTTTGGTGTTTCTAGTTATATTTATGTCTCCCCTTTAAAGGTTTTAAATAGTTTTTAGCTCACCTGAGCCGAAGGCTCAAGTGAGCTTTTCTAATCAAAATTTGTTCGTTGTTGTCGTTGTCATTGTAAACTTTTCACAATTCAATCTTCTTCTCCAGAACTACTGGGCCAATTTCAACTAAAATTTGCACAGAGTATCCTTGGGTAAAGGGGATTCAAGTTTGATCAAATGAAGGGCCACGCCCTCTTCCTAGGAGAGATAATTACGAAAAGGCAAAATATTAATGGCATCATTGAAAATCTTCTTCTCAAAATCCAATGGGCCAGGAAAGATAAAACTCACATGGAATCATTGTCAGGTAGTGTAGATTTAAATTTGTTCAAATCATGACCTCCAGGGGTAGGGTGGGGCCACAGTGGACAATCAAAGTTTAACACAGGAATATATAGGAAAAATCTTTAAAAATCTTCTTCTAAAGAACAGCAAAGCTTTGATTGTTAATATTTATATGGAAGCATCCTCAGGTGGTGTAGATTCAAGTTTGTTCAAATCATGACCCCTAGGGTAGGGTAGGGCCACAATGGACGATCAAAATTAAACACAGGAGTATATAGGAAAAATCTTAAAAATTCTTCTTCCTAAGAACAGCAAAGCCATGATTGGTCATATTTATATGGAAGCAACTGCAGGAGGTGTAGATTCAAGTTTGTTCAAATTATGACCCCTGGGGTAGGGTGGAGCCACAATAGATGATCAAAGTTTAAAATAGGAGTATATAGGAAAAAGCTTTTCAATACTAAACTGATTTTTGCTTTTTTCCTAGCCACAGTGCTCAGGTGAGCGATGTGGCCCCTGGGACTCTTGTCTTCTTATTATTAAGATCTCCCATTTCAGATTGAAAACCTTATAGTGGTTGTATTTATTGTACCCCCACTCCAAAGGAGGGGGAGTATACTGTTTAACCCTTGTGTGTCTGTCTGTCTGTCAGTTCGTCTGTCTGTCTCTAAGAAATTTTGGTTGCAGTTTTCACAGCAACTAGTCATCGCAGATGCTTGAAAGTTTAGCAAGGTCTTTATTTAAGCATACCATATGATGGGATTCATTTTTGTATGAATCTGATTATCTGTGTGTCTGTCTATGCCATACAAAACAAATTTTGGTCGCAGTTTTCTCAGCAACTACTCACAGCAGATGCTTGAAAGTTTAGCACACTCATTGTTTCAGCAAACCATATGGTGGGATTGATTTTTGTACGAATCTGATGTCAACTTCCTGTTTATCTGTATGTCTGTCCATACCATACAAAACAAATTTTGGTCACAGTTTTCTCAGCATCTACTCATTGGAGATGCTTGAAAGTTAAGCACACTCTTTGTTTCGGCATACCTTATGGTGGGATTCATTTTTGGCTCACCTGAGCCAAAGGCTCAAGTGAGTTTTTCTGATCAAAGAGTGTCCGGCGTCTGTCTGTCATCTGTAGTCCGTAAACTTTTCACATTTTCAACTTCTCAAGAACCACTGTGCCAATTTCATCCAAACTTGCCACAAAGCATCCTTTGGTGAAGGGGATTAAAATTTGTGCACAGGAAGTGCAGTGCCCTCTTTCAAGGGGAGATAATTAAGAATTTGTGAAAATTTGGTGGCGTCTTTAAAAAATCTTCTTTTCGAAAACCACTGGGCAAGAAAAAGATTAAAATTATGTGAAAGCTTCATTACATATTGTAGATTCAATTTTGTTCATATCATGACCCCTGGAGGTAGGGCATTGCTGCAAGAGGGGTCGAAGATTTACATAGGAATATATATAAAATGTCTTCAAAAAATCTTCTTCTCTAGAACAGCAAAGCCATGATTAGTCATATTATAAAAGAAGTATCCTCAGGTAGTGTAGATTCAAGTTCGTTCCAATCATGACCCCTGGGGATAGGGCAGGGCCACAACAGGGGGTCAAAGTTTACCATAGGAATATATAGGAAATATCGTTTAAAATCATCTTCTCAAGAACACCTAAGGCATTATTAGTCATATTAATACAGAAGTATCCTCAGGTAGTGTAGATTCAAATTTGTTGAAAGCATGACCCCCCAGGGATAGGGCGGGGCCACAACAGTGGGTCAAAGTTTTACCTAGGAATATATAGGTGTAATGATTTAGGGGCATTTGAGTAAAACGCATTGAAGACCTCAAATAATGGAATGACCGACAACCCTTGGAATGGACTAGCCATACCAAAGGGTATGTAAGGCAAAGCTCTGTGAAAGTCAGGCATTCACAAGCTAGCTGAAGAAGCTGGATGCTGAATCAGCAATAATGAAGTTAAGGTATTCATCCCTAATAGCAATAGATTCAATGAAATTGAATACATAACAGATGTGTAGGTGTTTAATACTCAGTATATTTAGACAGATGGGATGGGATGTGTCCAAATTTATGACCTTGAATTTTGGTAAGGGTTATCAGGGCTCTAATTGGCGACTAGTTTAGTTGCCATTGCACCTAAAATTTTTGATTGGTGCTTAAAATTTTTCTGTAAGTCGCCAAATTGGTGACCATTTTAAATTGACTTGCCGATTGTTGAATTTTGGAAATTTTCACATATTTAACAATTTTTTCTGAAAAAGCGAAAAGAAATTTAAAAGAAGAGGAAATCATTTTAAGCAATGGACATGTGTTTTCTTAGTCTTGTCATGGGTCCTTATATTCTATTAACTTTTAAAGTTGGCGCCTTAGAAAAATGGCCTGGCGACTAAAACTTTGCATTGGCATCTAAATTTTTTTGACAAGGCACCAGCTGGCGCCTAAATGGTCCAACGGTCGCACAGTCAACATATTATATTTTATACGTAAGTTCCCTAAGTATTGCTTAAATTTGGTTTGTTTGTATGTTGTTTAACGTCCCTCTCGAGAATTTTTCACTCATATGGAGACACCACCACTTCCCGGTGGAGAGCTGCAAATTTTGTCCTATACTCGGCACTTATGGCGATTGAGCAGTGAGGGATCTTTTTCGTGCCAGCACCTACTGTGACACGGGACCTCAGTTTATATGGTCTCATCCGAAGGACCGGTCTCCACGTCCCGCGGTGGGATTCGAACCCGCGACGTAAGGATCATTACTTCGCGACTCTAGAGCAGACGCTCTAACCACTGCGCCACAAGGGCGACCTTAAATTTGGTAGAAATACTTAAGTGTAATTCATAAACATACTTACTGCTTAAGTATTAACTTAAAGTTAAGTGTCCTCAGGAGGTGTCTTAAGTAGATAAGAAATACTTAAGTTTCCTTTATTAAAATGAAAATAATGATGCACAGAAAAAATCTTAATATTTCATTAAGAAACCATGCTTTTACATCCAACTAGAAACTCTTTTTGTCTTTGAGATAATTATCTCATCATTATGGTAAGATGCAATATTGTGCAATGTTGATGACATAGTACATTTCACTTGTGATGTAATACACATGGAACTAAATACCTCTATCACAAAAGAGTTCGCTTTTTGTTCGGGAATTCTCATGTGTTGCCAGGGTGACTTAACTAAACTGCTCTAATTTTCTCAGAATTGAACTTAGCTTAGAATTGTTCTTAGAATTTATATGAATATGACTTAAGAATTTTTTCTTAATAAGAATTTTTTAGTACTAAAGTACTTTTAAGAAAAATCTGAGAGTGTTTATGAATCCTGCTCCTGGTTATCTCCCTCTGTTTTTTGTTTCTGGTAAAAAAAATTGTTTTCAATTGTCATTCTGTTTCTAATATTTTAATGCATCTTTCGATCTCAGTATTTATTAATATTATTATTAATATTTGAATTTTCATTTTTTAAAAAATTGCTTGTCCCCATAGACTTCAATGCAATCTTTGTTAATTAATTACTGCTTGGTTAATTACATTTTTGAAACTTTTTCTTGGTAAATCCTTTTCTACTGTGAAATGCTTTTACATAGGAAATATCTTTATAAAATCTTCTTCTAAAGAACAACTAAGCCATTATTATTACCTTGTATTGTAGAATCAAGTTTGTTCAAATCATGGGGGCACAACAGAGGGTCAATTAAGTTTTGCATAAGAAAAAAATATAGGAATCATCTTGAAAAAAATCTTCTGCTCAAGAACATCATGGAGTGAGAGCTCTACAGAATGAGCTACCATGATGGTGGAAAATATAGTAAAAAACCTCTAAAATTCTTCTGTTTAAGAACAAAAAATCCATGATTAGTAATATTTATATTGAAGCATTCTGAGGTAGTTAAAATTAAAGTTTGCCCCCCTCCCCCATTCAATACTGAACTGATTTCTGCTTGTTCCTAGCCAGTGAGCTCAGGTGAGAGATGTGGCCCATGGGCCTCTTGTTGTACGAATCTGATGTCAACTTCCTGTTTATCTGTGTGTCTGTCCATACCATACAAAACAAATTTTGGTCACAGTTTTTTCAGCAACTACTGATCACAAACACTTAAAAGTTTAGCACACTCTTTGTTTTGGCATACCAATAGTTGTGCTTTATTTTTGTATGAATCAGATGTCAACTTCCTGTTTTCTGTGCATTTGTCCATCACTGAACTTGTGTATTCACTTCAGAGAGGGGGTATTACTAGTGAGCATTGACTCACAGACTTTTTGTTAGGTCTTCCGTTCACAAGGGAAGACCTATAGAGATTGTATTGTTTCTTTTTATTATTATTGAGGTCTTCCATCTTCATAGAAGACCTTGTAGTGATTCTACTGTTTCTTAGTAGGGCTTTTTGCTTTCAAGTGAAAAGCCCTATTGTTTTCATTTTGTTTTATTATTATTATTAGGGCTTTTTGCTTTCAGGCGAAAAGCCCTATTGTTTTCTTTTGTTATTTAGGGCTTTTTGCTTTCAGGCAAAAAGCCTTATTGTTTTTGTCTTGTTTTATTATTATTATTATTACTATTATTATTAGGGCTTTTCGCTTTGAGGCGAAAAGCCCAATTGTTTTTGTCTTGTTTTATTATTATTATACCTAACACTTTTTTCGTCACGAAAGAAAGTCTTTGGTTATACATATTTTATTTCAAGACCATCTGATAGCATACCAAAATGTCCCGCGTATTTAAGGTTTTGATCTTCTGGGAACATCACTTCCGGTATTTATAAGTCAAAAACTAAGATTTCTTTAAGAGCTTAAGGTTTTGTTATTTTTTGTTCAAATTTATTTCAAATTTTTGGAATGGAAAGTAAAACCTACAAAAAAATCATTGACAGCGTTTTTATACCATTGATACTTTTTTGCTTTTTAAGACCTCAAACATTAAAAAGGGGGGATGGAAATTAAAAAACCATATAGGAAAATTATTTTGAAGACTACATATTGTTAAGAATGATTAATGGACATGGTGTAAGTTTCAAGTTAATCGAAGCAGAACTTCCAGTTTTATAAGTCTTTGAAAATTGTCTATGGGAATTTCTATGTTAAATTGAAATCATGCATGTTCCATTATCTGACAAAGGAAGCAAGCAACTCTTGTAATATTTAAGTAGAGTACTTATTTGACATTGTCTTCAGGTGATTAGGTGAGGAAAAGAAATTCTCAAACATTCGAGATTTTTAGGGGCCAGAACATAAAACAGTTTTTTCCTTGTAAATTTTTATTTGTTAACCAATCTTCAAACTGATTTTGGTTTTGAATTTAACATAAAGAGTACAATTTAAAAAATATGGTCCAGGGGATCACTTTTTGACCACTTATAGGAGTTTTAGAGAATTGACATATGGTAAATTTTAGCAATTTCAGAAATGACCATGTAATAGTTATCTCCCTTTGCTCAACTGTTAAGAGTCTTACATAGTCTTAAGGCTTCCATTTTGATAAGCATCTTAAAAATATTTCCAGTCTTATAAGTCTCCTACAATTGTCTATGGGAGTTTCTATGTTAAATTTGAAATAAAGCATGTTCTGTTATCTCAAAAAGGGAGCAAGGAGTTCTTGTAATATTTAAGTAGAGTACTTACATTGACATTGTCTTCAGGTGATTAGGTGATGAAAACAAAATCCTTAAAAAAAAGGGATTTTTAGGGGTCAATACAATAACATTTTTCCCCTGTAAAGGATGATGTGCCAAAACTACTTTCTGCGGCCCCTTTTTTCTACAACAAATTATATTTATTCTACAAAATTTTGATAGTTTTCAAACAAAAGTGAATGAATACGACGCCTCTTGAATAGTTTCAATAGTTCCAACATATTTTAATTATGAGGATTACTGCATAATCTGATTTTTAGACCCCATGAGAGCAAAATTTGGCCTAGTTTGTGTCAATAGGATATTTTATGAAAAGAGAATAGGCGTGTCTTAGTACAATATAGGGGTATGCATGTCCAAGGAATCTACCTCATATAGCTATTGTTATTATTTTGCACATAGTCGCTTAACGAGAACAATTGTCCAATCCGATGACTGAACGACAAAACATGCTGGTTTACGACATGTTTACATTTTATCACAGACACTTGGCTTAGGTCAATTCACACATTATCTCTACTACATTTCAGACTTTTAATGGCCAGCAAAGGCTTTTTATACATGATATGTATGGAACATCAGTGTTTACCATTTTGGGTCGAGAAATTCACAATAAAACGTGTATTCACTGATTCTGGGGAATACCTGTAGCCAATTGCCCAACTACGCTTTACAAAACTATGAAATTATACAATGTATATTTATAAAAAAAAAATTGTTTGTAATCATGATCAGGGAAATTATAGATTGGTAGACTCAAATAAATAAAAAAATGTTCATTGGAAAACAAGAAAAAAAATTACTGTAGATTCCTAAATATACACGACAAATTAATTATTGCATAATTACACGAGAAGCACCACTCGCGAAATAAAGTTACTTGCTTTATTTTTATGGTGCTGAAATCAATATAAAATCTCTTGATCAACCTTCCACTCGCAAATTATTATTCTCTCGATTTGACATTAAAGAGCCATTTCTCGAAATAAGTACTCGCAAAAAATAAGGAATCTACAGTATGCCTTTTTTCCAAGCATTAAATTTCCTCAGAATTTTTGTAGTACTCACTCGTAATGCAACTCATTTAGCTGATTGGTCGGTGAGAAAGTCAGGCCGATGCCTCGATTAGCATATGAATTTATTTTACGTCAGAAAAAAATTGTTTCGTCGATCTGTTCATAATGGAGAAGAGCCATATTTGACAATGTTTTAAACACAACATTTGAGCGCAATTAGGTATAAATTTTTCCTTTCACATATAGGTAGATTTCAATAAAATACAGGGACCATCCAAAGGAGAAAAATGTACCTACTTGCCCTTGTATATTTTAAGGGCTTTGAAGAGTGGGGCGGGGCCAAAATTCAATTGGAATTGGATGTAAACATGGTGCTTAAGATAAATATCTTACAAATTATGTTTCCATTTTCGGTAAAAGTAGTATTCCATTTCGGTACACATATCTGTGATTAAGTGGATGCAAAAATTACAGTAAAATTCAGATATTTTATTTTTCATCAATTTACCGGGGACTGTATGGCACATCATCCTTTTAATTTGTTTACCAATTTTCAAGCCGATTTCAGTTCTGGGTTCAGCATTAAGAGTACAATTTAAAATTTGTCATCCGTGGTGTCACTTTTTGAACCCTTATAGGAATTGTAGGGAATTGAAATATAGTAACTATTAGTTAGTCATTTGAACATTCTCAATGGTGATATTGAACAGTTCTACTTAATATGAGCATGAATAAATATTAAAAAAAAGTGCCGAAATAAAACAGTAGAAGATCAAAATCTGGTCAGCCCATGTAACTACACGTCAAATAGAAGGCGAGTAAAGTTTTCTGTGATAGAAAAGGAAGTCGCAACATAAAACTGCCTATCCATTTTTCATCGTGTAAATTACATTTTAATTTTTTTCTTTTTTAAATATTTATAATTTCTTTTAAAACTATAAAAATAAAATCATTAAGTCAATGTAAAATAAAGGTGTTTTCTTTGCCTTCACATTTGATACCTCTATGTTCAAATGTTCATGCTTTAAGAGGGTACGTACGTCTTTTAAGAAGTGATTCACTTATCCTGACGATTCATTTATCCGGACGATTTTGTTGGGGATGGAGGCGTCCAGATTAATGAGGCACCACTGTAAATAAATAATTTGAATAGCATAAGTAAATCTATACTTATAAATAAATAAATTTTGCAAATAAACTCCGAAACGGGTGCACCAGAGTTCTTAATTACTCTGCTAACAATACATTGTATACAAGATGATGTCCGTAAACTATATTTAGATTTCACTCCCATAGTAAGTATCGTACATTAAATTAAAAGCCTACTTTCATTTTCTATAAACAGCCATGAAATAGGAAAAACGTGAGTACGGTGGCGTTTCTGGTTGGCGGATCTAAGTTACTGGCAACTTTTAATGAAACTGACAACAAGCAATCGTTTATTTATTTCATAAAACGTCATCACTGAATTATTCAATCAAAACTTGATTTAAATGATATAAAAAAAATATACGTGTAATAACCGATGAAAAAGTGAAATGTACAAATTATTTCCGTCATTCACCGATCTTAATATTGATGGAAGCTTCTAGAACATCATATAGCATCGAGCCCGATGTTAAAAAGAAAAAAAAACGAGGCGATTACAGCTGCATGAACATAAAAAAAAAACTTTTTTTGTGAATGGTCATTGAAATATTTGGTAAATAATTGATAACACTATAAGTTGTGAATATATTTATATATCGAAAGACTATTACATATATGTAGTAGGATTTCCTAATAAATTTATCAGTAACCGAGAGCATCGTGGCAACGAACCCGAAGTACAAATTATACTTTGTAATAAACTTGGTTACATGAAAAGAGAAAATTAATGAATAAGGTATTGTTCAAATACAATTAAAGCTGTTAAATTTTGTGCTTTAATCAATACATTTCAGTTTTTTGTATCAAACACTCTGCCTATTCATAGAGCATTAAAAGCTTCTTTTTTTTTTTACACAGGGTCTTGGTTTATAAATATTTATGTACCTTATTGATATGTGAAAAAAAAAGTAAAGTACATATTTATAAACCAAGACCCAAGTACCTGTGAATCCCCCCCCCCCCCAAAAAAAATCATTTTATCAGTAAAATGTGCATATTCTCTTATTTCGCTGCTTTTATCCACGATGGAAATGAAATAAGAGCATCTGAAGTGCAATATCCATAACATAGTATTACAGGTTTCAAAATAAATGTCAGTTAATGAAATTGTTATTTTTCAAGCTTTTAGAAAAAAAGGGGGGTGGGCTGGAGACAATTACATCTACTTCATGCGGGATTTTGAACAAAGTATTTCTTCCTG